>NC_092339.1:183605000-184205000 GCF_046630445.1 Rutidosis leptorrhynchoides
TTCAGGATTAATTTCGTTGCACAGAACAGCAGAAAACCAGCAGGCTAATTGCAGCAGGTTTATGGGTTTTGGGGGTGGTTTAGTCGACTAAAAACTGCAGGTGGATGAGGGGTTAATTGGTCGACAGAATAACTGGAGGTGAGTGCAGATTAGCCGACAAAATTGCAGGTTAAATCAGTCGACTTGTATGCAGGTTTAATATCGACAGAAACTTGAGGGAAAGCAGGAAGATTTGTCTGCTGAATAAAGGGAATGCAGGATGTTATGATCGACTAGAAAGCAGGAGATTTTGTGGTGATTTAATCTGAAAATTCACGAGCCTTATATAGATAAATTGGGTTTCCTTAATGCACTCTAATTCTTGGGGGTTAAGTATACTAATTAGAGTTTAGCTAGGATTAATTATCTTAGGGCTCAAGCTTATGAATCTATTGTTAATCCCTACAGCCGATTTTATTAATACATTGTATTTCTTTTTTTATTTTTATACGGCATTAGTTATTTATGTATGTAATTTAATTTAATTTTGTTTTTATTATTTTTAATATTAATATTAGGGTTACATTTATTTTAATTACATTTTATTTATTTATTTTCCCCTAACTTTTATTAATTTTTAATTAGTTCCAATTAGTTTGTAGTAATTTTTAAAGGTTATAAAATATCACTTTTTAATATTACATATAGTTTATGTTATTAATTTAGTATTAGAGTTAGGTTTTATTATTTATAAACCTTTAGGGTTAGAATTTTGATTACTAATTATTATTAGGTTTAGGGTTTCAGATTTATAATTACGAGCATTATTTATAATGCATTTTACACGTCTTGATAACAACCCTTATGATGAGACAAGAAAACGAAACCCTAATTAGTAAATTCAAAATGGAAAAATGAGGGTTGTTATAGTACCTTCCTGTTAATTTAAACTTCGTCCCGAAGTTTCAGGAAGACTTCTCGGATGCATCTATGTTTAAGAAAATATGAGGTTATTTCTGTTTCATGTGGTTTTCACGTTCCCAGGTATACTCGGGGCCTCTACGTGAATTCCAACGGATCTTAACAACAAGAATAGAGCTTTGTTTCAAACGTTTATCCGCATGATCCAGAACTTCTCTAGGTTTTTCATTGAAGTGAAATAAATGCAAAGATCATTCAATTGAATAACGAGTATGTCGTCAACAAGATACTTTTTAAGATTCGAAATGTGAAATGTATGAACTTTATTTAACAGGAAGTGTTGACTAAAAATCCGCATTTGGTCAATGTTTTGTTAAAGCAAAGTCTATACTTAATTACAGTGGGGATCTACTTAAGTGATAGCTGATATTTGTATGTAATTTTAGCCAAAAAAACCTGGGTGAATGGAATACTTAGCCCTATGGACTTCATCCAAAACTAGTTCTTGGAAAATTTCTGAGTAGTGGTGATTTTTATAGAATCGACATGTACTTCTTCACTATTAACTACATGTCCAAGGAATTGTACGATTCGTAGCCAAAGTTCACACTTGGAAAACTTGGCATACATTTGTTCGTTCTTTAAGAGCTCTAGAATAAATCGCAGAGGTTGCTCATGCTCTCTCTCGCTCTTGGAATAGATTAAGATGTAATCAATGAAGACTATCACGAATTTATCAAGATAGGGTTTGCATGCATGGTTCATAAGATCCATGAATACAGCATGAGCATTGGTTAAACCAAAAGGCATGACAAGAAACTCATAATGTCTATAACGAGTTAGGAAGGGAGTCTTAGAAACATCGATTTCCTTGACTCTCAATTGATGATGACCTGACCTAAGATCAATATTCAAATATATACTTGATCCTTGCAGTTGGTCAAACAGGTCATCAATAAGCGGGAATGGATAACGATTTTTGATGGTTAGCTTGTTGAGTTCTTGGTAATCAATACACATCCTCAATGTGCCATCTTTCTTTTTAACAAATAGAACGGGTGCTCCTTACGGAGGCAAGCTAAGACGAATGAAACCTTTCTCCAAAAACTCTTGGAGTTTATTGGATGATTTCTTCATTTCGAATGGAGCTAAGCGGTATGGTACCTATGCAATAGGTACAGCACCGGGCGTGGATATTTGATAAGTAAAGGATATATAATATCTAGGATTGATATTTTTAGTTGACAATATAGTGATAAGGAGTATGTAATGGTACACAATGGTTCTAAGGTTGATCAAATCTTATTCCCATTATGATCCATTTGGATTTCTGTATGACTTATCATAATATAATGACGTTGATCAAATGTCATTATATTATTCTAAATCATACTTTTATCACTCTATAAGATTACTACTATGTCATCTAGCCAATATGCATCTTCATCGAGGTGAATAATTCAATGAAAAATGAAAGAAAAGAAAATAACATCATTCATTAAAAGAAAATAACTAGAGTATTACAGAAACTTAACGAAATCATTCAAACTATAGAAGTACTAAACGGTAACACAAAGAATACTATGAAAATTTAATTGACTCTTGTAGTTGTCAAAAACTCTTCATTGTGCCTCTCCCCTTCTTCCTCATTATCCCGAGCTTCCTCGGCAGTCATCACAAATGCTCGGCCTTTAGCATTTCCCGTGTTATCCTTTTTCTTTGGACACTGGTTGCGATAATGCCCTTTTTCTCCACAGTCATAGCATGTAGGAACGAATGCGTTGGCTTTTGTTGCAGGTGTATTGGTCGAAGGAACTGAAACCCTACAAGTCTTGGCTATATGACAAATCTTCTTACACTTAGTGCACTCAGCCTTACACCACCCAGAATGGTGTTTCTCACAACGATTACAACAAGGTTGGTTCCCTAAATAACCTCCTCTTGAATTTTTAGCAAGCTTCTTATTCGAACCATGATTTGATTCCTGAGTAGGCTCAACCTTCCTTTTGCCTTCACTAGTCTTAGCCCCAGCTTGTTTATTAGCCGCGGCCTTTCTCCTCTTAGCCATAATCAAGTTTTGAGCCATAAGTATCACCGCATCTAAGGTTTCTTTACTAGCAGCAATAACATTTTCTTGAATCTCGTCAGGAAGACCATCTATGTATCGTTCAATCTTCTTTTGTTCAGTGGGCACCATGTCCGGGCACAATGAAACCAACTCTATAAATCTGTTGGTATAAGCTTCAATATTGGTACCATTAACCTTTAATTCCCAAAACTCAACCTCTAGCTTTTGAATTTGGTTCCTTGGGCAAAACTTATCCGTCATCATTCTTTTCACAACAGCCCATGGAATAGCATTAGCAGCATCTAGCCCTACAGTTTGGGCATAAGCATTCCACTAAGTCAAAGCAAGACCACTTAGTGTATGAGTGGCATACTTTACTCGGTCGACCTCCGCGCAATTACAGATGCGAAAGATTGATTCGAGTTTTTCGAACCAACGACTTAGCTCAACTGCTTTCTCATTCCCATTGAAGGATGGAGGCTTACAGTTCAGAAACTCCTTGTAGGTGCATGATGTAGGTGGGTTTCCTTGGTTGTTTCCTTGAATATTGTTGCCTTGGGCGGCAGCAAGCAGTTGTTGAAATTGTGCGGGAGTCAAAGTGACATTTGGAAGAGCGTTAGCACCACGAGTTGCCATTGATCTTAAATACACAAAAATAGTATTAGTTGAAGAGCTTGTGGTGCACTAGGTAGCAACACCAATGGATAAGGAAAGGTAGTATGGGTTAGTTAGTGGTAATGATGGTGAAACAAGTGAGTAATTGGGTGTGCGGATAGATCCTTTAGTGTCGGATCCTTCGGTGTCTAAAACGGTGACTGGGTGATTACTAGACGTCCTAGAGAAGGAGTACTAACTAGATTCTAAGGCATGGTGTGACGGTAGGGATATAAGGGGGCATAGTAAGGCAATCAAAGATATGAGGATTACACTTCAAGCTAAGGCAGGAAAGGTTATAGTCCTATAGATTGCTAAGGCACCTAACTAACACATAAGGCACACATAATATGCAATCCTGGTTCTCTATAACAACCTGGCTCTGATACCACTCTGTCATACCCCCAAATAGGGCCGGGGTAATATGACTTCACAATATCACAACACAAGTATGTATAAACGAGAACGACTCTATATGAGACGTTTTTAATATAAACCAATGTATTAAAATAGCGGAAAGCACTAATTCATTACAATTGTATACTTTAATGTTCTAATGCAATAATATGATTGTATATATGCGGACTCCAAAAGTAGCAAAGTCCAAATAGCAAATAATCTTTAGCAATCTTCACCTGAGACAAAACATGCTTAAAGTGTCAATCAAAATGGTTGAGTGAACAACATAGGTTTAATAATTATAACAAGTTTTAGACCACAAGATTTAAATAAGCGGTTTAATCAGTTCGGTAGTAGTGCTGGTGTATATGATATCGATACTAACCATTAGTTACCCTAAACACATCACGTTCGTGTCGTTCATCATTATTATGTATCCATTGACCATCGGTCATCCGGATAGAGACGTCACCCTCAATAGCGCTATCACAATAACTAAGCTTGCCTTTATACGTAGCAATTAATGATATCATGGTAGGGATTAAGCATGAATCAAAACATGTTAGCAACAGTTTGAACTGATCAAAATAAAGTTTGAGTACTTGTGTCTAAGCGTAAAACAGTTTGAAAGCAAGCATGTGTCTCACCCCAAAGTTATAAAATAAGTATATAAAGATAGTTAAAAAGCGGGGCTATGAAGTTCACCTTAATAGCAGATAGATATTCCACGCAAGTTATATGATCGGAGTGTTGAACACGGAGATCTCAACCTAGAGATATCATGTTCGATTAGTTAATGTCTAATAGACATAAAGTTTGTTTATTAATATAGTAAACTATATTAACAGTGACCGTTTTTGAGAAAAATTATATTTATATAAGTGATAATATTATTAGTGTTATTAAGTGTTACTATATAGGTATGTGTATAGGTTATACTAATAATAGTATTATTAATTACTTTAATTATTCAACTATTATGTGAGTTATCATTATATGTTACGTATATAATTATATCTATGTTATACATACATATATACATTCTTTATTATTATCATCCACGTATATGTTCAATACTATATGATATATATATATATAGTAGGTGTATGTGTTACATATACAATGGTGTAAGATGGTACATATACATATACTTATTACTTTTATTATTATTTTTACTATACTTATATAACTTTCATAATGCACATTCATACATACATTCACACATACATATACATACTTATATTCACATACATATACACGTATGCATATATTTACATATACACACACACATATACATACAGTGTATACGTGCACGTATGCATGCATGCATGCACGTACACCATGATCATAACTATGTTACGAAACCACAATCATAACCTAATTCTTTTAATCACAATCTTTATAACTTAACATAAATTCATAGGTTTTTAACTTAATAACTAGTAGTCTTTCTAGCCAATATCAATTTATAATCTCTAACTATCTTTTCTAACTAATTAACCACCTTTCACATAAAATCATAACCATTATTATTATTACTAATCAACTTTAATTAACCTACTTAACCTTTTACAATATCATAAATCTTTTATCAACTTTAAACATACTTATTATTCATCCCTTAACACCACATAAAATCATAATCTTTTATCTTAATACATGTAATTATTATCTAAGAGGTTTAAGTGAGATTAACTAGAGTTTAAAGGGCTACCTTATGCAAGATTAGGAGTGGGATTGGTGATGGGTCTGGTTCGAAAACAGAAACAGAAGCAAGTAGGCTGCAGCAAAGCAAGATCACGAGCCAGACAAGGGTCTGTTTGGTTCAAATCACACACGACAGAAACCAGGAACACACAGCAGCAAGATTAGCAGCAATACTCGATCAAGATGAGGTTTCTTAGACTTCTTTGGGTCACGTACAGGAAGATAGAAAACAAACAACATATAATCAATCATCAAAAGGCTGATATTGATCGAATAAAACGGCAGGAACTAGAAGCAAACTTACTTGATTTCAGGATTGATTTCGTTGCACAGAACAGCAGAAAACCAGCAGGCTAATTGCAGCAGGTTTATGGGTTTTGGGGGTGGTTTAGTCGACTGAAAACTGCAGGTGGATGAGGGGTTAATTGGTCGACAGAATAACTGGAGGTGAGTGCAGATTAGCCGACAGAATTGTAGGTTAAATCAGTCGACTTGTATGCAGGTTTAATATTGACAGAAACTTGAGGGAAAGCAGGAAGATTTGTCGGCTGAATAAAGGGAATGCAGGATGTTATGATCGACTAGAAAGCAGGAGATTTTGTGGTGATTTAATCTGAAAATTCACGAGCCTTATATAGATAAATTGGGTTTCCTTAATGCACTCTAATTCTTGGGGGTTAAGTATACTAATTAGAGTTTAGCTAGGATTAATTATCTTAGGGCTCAAGCTTATGAATCTATTGTTAATCCCTACAGCCGATTTTATTAATATATTGTATTTCTTTTTTTTTATACGGCATTAGTTATTTATTTGTGTAATTTAATTTAATTTTTTTTATTATTATTAATATTAATATTAGGGTTACATTTATTTTAATTACATTTTATTTATTTATTTGCCCCTAACTTTTATTAATTTTTAATTAGTTCCAATTAGTTTGTAGTAATTTTTAAAGGTTATAAAATATCACTTTTTAATATTACATATAGTTTATGTTATTAATTTAGTATTAGAGTTAGGTTTTATTATTTATAAACCTTTAGGGTTAGAATTTTGATTACTAATTATTATTAGGTTTAGGGTTTCAGATTTATAATTACGAGCATTATTTATAATGCATTTTACACGTCTTGATAACAACCCTTATGATGAGACAAGAAAATGAAACCCTAATTAGTAAATTCAAAATGGAAAAATGAGGGTTGTTATAAACGACATCAATGTGCTTAATCAATCTGATTTATTTACCAACCTACTTCAAGATAACGCACCTGCGTGTAATTTTTCGGTTAGTGGATGTAATTTCACTAAAGGTTATTATTTAACCGATGGGATATATCCTGAATGGGCGACTTTGGTTAAGTATTTCAAAAGTCCACCTACCCCGGAATGTGAAAATTTTAAGTATTTCCAAGAAGCTTCCCGAAAAGATATTGAACGGGCCTTCGGTGTGCTTCAAGGTCATTGGTCAATAATTAAAAACCCATCCTGACAATTCTATGTTGAAAGAATCCGAAGAATTATGCACACTTGTGTTATATTACACAACATGATTGATGATATGTATCATGATCCGTCTCAAAAAGACACTAATTAGCAACATCCTGGCTAGGGTTTTTCCCCGGCATAGGCCTATCCCGGAAAAGGATGTCTTCCCGGCATCACCTCAGTAACCCGACCAGAAGGTTACTTATGCATGCACCCGAGAAGGACCACGTCGGACAATGGCTAGCCGGGAACGCCATCCAGCCCGGATAAACATACACGCTACCGACATCACCTAGTCGGATGCAGAGGCATTAAGAAGATAAGGATTATATCATCACAAATAAGCCTGTTGATAAACCGGTAACAATTTGCCCGGTCATGGTGAACACCGTGAAGAAACAATTAGAGTAATTACGAAGCAAAGCCCCTCCCGACTAATCAAGGCAGTCACCCGTAAGGACCTAGTAGGGGCCACCACACTGCCAGAACTACACAGCTTCCCGGTTTAATATTTTGACCCGGTACAAGGATAACATCCCAGGATAAGCACCTGTCTCGGAGCAAGTGCATTATCCCGGAACAGCCACTTCATCCCGGAGTGAGTGCACTATCCCGGAACGAGCACTTGATCCCAGAACAAACATACAAACAAGCTGTACGCCACGTCAGCCTATGAATCTAGGAAAGTCTGTTAGGATCAGATCGATTATTCCCATGAAAAGGACACGTGCCACGTCACCACTCGGGATTGACAAAGTTTGTTACAACCATGAAAGTGACAGGTGCCACATCATCATTCCCTCATAACATATATAAATACGTAAACAACATCATTTATTTCACAAAACAAGATGCATTAATGTTATTTTGCCCAAATTAATTACGATAGCATTTCTCCAGTCGTTTACACAATTCCGATAAATACTCCGATCGTCATCGGAATTAATCCTCACTTTTAGATATTAACCTATTCGATTCCAATCGAATAATTATTTTACGCCCTTAGAATCCAGATTTCAAATCAGGGTTTACACAATTATTGGAGTTAAAAAATTTGATCCACTCTTTTTCCCAAATCAAGCACTCAAACCCGAAATCTATTCATACCATACGATTTTGGTTTGATCAAATGGCGCCACCTAAAGGTACGAACAACACAGTGAAACCAAGTAGCGAAACGGAAAGTAAGAAAGGTGCGAGCGATGACGTCCAACCACCTTTGAACAAAGGAAGCTCGCCAACAGTGGAACCACCTCAACCTCAAAAGCAATCAATCGCTCACATTCACTCCGGTGAAGCGTTGGAAGACGAGATGAATGTCTCCGATGATGATGAGGACACACACGAGGGATCACCACCCGATGGGGAGAGGTTGAAGCTCGGAACCCTTAGTCTTAAAACCGGCAATTCGAGCGGTATCGGATCGTCTCACAATGACACCCACATGATCACAAAAATGATCTCAGCTGACGTTGAAAAACTCTTAATCAAAAAACTGAAGGCCATGCTGAACGACAACAACAGTCTAGCAGAGAGGCACCAATTGCAAACTCTTGATGTTTTGAAGACCAGCCCACTGTTAAACATCGTTGCGGGAAGCGAGGGTGTCACCAAGGCTGCCGCAAACGCATGGCTGACCGAGCTGCTTGTGCAGGCTGTGCCGCTGGCGTATAAACACTCCCTGTCACAACCCACCATCCAAGGAACTGCACTTGAGAATCTGTTCGCCCTAATTACCGGTAACAAAGCAAAGCGACCAGTTGAGATGTCGGCTACTAGCCAAAAGCTATGCAAACAGATCGTCAGCCGTATACTCCCTGCTAACATCGTCACACCGGTCACTTTGGGGGGTGTACAATGGCACTACTGACCTGGAGGATTTCCTGCAAATCTTTGAGGGTACAATGAAGACCCAACATTGGAGTGATGAGGTAGTGTGCCATCTCTTTCCGACTGTTCTACAGTCAACTGCCAGGGAATGGTTCGCCAAGCTATCACCAAATGGAATCACATGCTTCGCGGACTTGCGGAAAAAATTTCTCATGCAATATCAGAAACTCCGCCGACACACCTGTATTCTCACGAAATACCAACGTACCGGGGGGAGAAAATTGAAAGCTTCATCACAAGGTATATGCTGGAGTGTCAAAAAATCCCAGGACACCCGAAAACACAGCAGATTTTCGGATTCATAACATGCCTGGAAAAAGATGCACACCCATCGCTCGTCTCTGAACTCTGATGGAATATCCCGGGTACATTTGCATATGTCGTGATAGTAGCAAGGCAATACCAACACTCTAGAAGGGAAAGGCAAGCCGGGTATCACTGGAACGAAAAGAAAAGAGAAGAGGAAAGGAGAAGCGACAGCAGGCACCGTCACGACAGCAGCAGACGTAGTGAAAGCCATCACAAAAGCCACAACAGCCACGAAAAAAGCCATGACAGCCATAGGCATGATAAAAGAAGCCGAAGACCATACGATAAGGGGTCCCTAATTGACAGCCTTTCCAAAACTCCAAGGGAGATATTGTTAACGGATCCAGTGAAGGCAAAGTTTACCCCTCCGGCACCATTAGAAAAGCGGGATGGTTAAAAGTCAGACAAGTACTGTGAATTCCATGAAGATAACGGTCATGACACCGATGAATGCAAAGCGTTAATAGGTGAAATCATTGAAAAATCAAGGCAGGTGAACTTAATCACTCGTTGTCAGGTTGGATGTTCAAAAAGGTTGACCCCAACAAAACATTCAGTTGGTAAAAGGAAGATGGCAAGAAGCGTGAGAAGGCAAAAGATAAAGTGGTCATTAACATGATTAACATCGAGAAATACAAGTTCGTTCCGCAAAGCTCCTAGAAAGATGCTACCATCACATTCACGGGATTACCGGCACGATACTCTAGGGATGAACCGGTAGTAATTATCGACCTAATAGATGGCTTTCCTATCAGTGAAATGTACACCGACATGGGAAGTGAAGTTGAAGTCTTGTACGCCCATTGCCTTTCCCAGCTCCCAAAGTGTGTCAGAAGAAAAATGAGACAATCCAACACTATCATTTCTGGGTTCACGGGTTCCACTGAAGAACCCATAGGTAAACTCAAGGCAACGGTCACGGTGGGTACTCAACCCTACCTCCGTAGTGAAGTAATTGACTTTTATATCGTCAAATCTGTGACTTCCACAAATATGATACGGGGAAGATAGTTCTTCAGGAAGTTCAGTGCAATAGCATCTACCACTCATGGTATACTCAAACTCCCAACCCGGCGAGACGTGGCAACGGTCCAATCCACCCGACACCCTTTCCCCGGGAATGAGTGCACTCGAGATAGGCGATGTGCCAAATCATGGAAGACACCACACGTCCTGGAAGAAAAACGTGTATCTGTTCTTAAAAGGCTAACTTACTTCTCCCCACCAGTACACTTCATTAGCAAAAATCCAGTCATTGTCAATGAGGCAGAGAAGGCAGTTGCCGGCTGATGTCGCCAGTCCGGATGGGAGAAATCATTTAATGATGTGTACGAGAAGGCTGAACCCTTCAATCCGGTACCCATATGTTCCATGACTGAAAGCTGTGAGAGCTTCAACGGGGAGAAGACAACGGTTGAAGGAAACAAAAGTGTCTAGATGTGACAACTGAGATTTATATAGATACTGTGATTGAAACTGATCACTTCAACTCATGGTTATTTTGATGTTTATGTCTTTTTCTTTTAATAAAGAATCTATGTATTTTTTTTCCTTTTTAGGAATGAATAAAAGAATTTTACCGTTTACAATAACTTAGTCATTATGTTATTTACAATGATGTTTACATAATAATAACCGGCTAGCGGCAGACGGATTCCGGCATCCACATAAGTCCCAGGCAAGTTATTTTGTACCCCCTTAAAAGGTGATTGTGTAGCCCTCTTCGGTACAAGTTTATACTGATAAACGGCCAATGAGTAGATGGCATAAACACACGTGACTGCACGATGTACACGTCAAAACTAATACACATGTAGTCTAGACCTACATATGAAGATACGAACTAGTTCGATTGAAGAAAATTCATCACAAAATACTTGAAAATACAATTCATTAATTACATTCGGATTCAATTACAAGTTCCATCAAAAATATAGTGTACAGTGCAAGCAAACTAAAATTTAAAATCCAAGAGTTGCTGTACGGTTGTACCCTCGCTAGCATAAACATCCTCAAAGCTGCCAAAGCGAATCTCTGCCAAGGCCTGTTGAGTAGCCTGGAGCTCCTATACGTTAGCCAGGTTCACCTTCTAGGCAATATTCGGGTGCAAGGAGACGGACCCCCCGGTATGATGCTTTTGCATCAAACTTACAGCCCGGGTAAAGTTGACTGCCCCAAAACTATTCAGATAAACCTCAAAAGGGGCCTTCACGGTGGAGGAGTTGATAGTCCTTTTCAAAATCGAAGGAAGACCACCCGCGACGTCCCGCTAACCCGATAACATCCTTAACCATATTTATTATTATCGTTATTTCACATATCATTAACGAATCATAATCATCATCATGCTACATCGTCATATTATTTCGTGTATCATTATATTTAATTCGTTATTCGTTATCATCATCTTCATGATCACTATCAACGTGATCATAATCAAAATCAACACTCGTCATCATCATCAAAGTTTTTAATGGATTCCACCATTATCATTCGCCCACTTCATAATCCAAACACCATAACATTATCTCCAATCGGTTTTACTATTTTTATCATCATGTTTATCATTCCATGACATCATCCAGCTTAACCGAAATACAAAATTCGGATCACAGCCCAACCCAATCAGAAAATCAAAGTTTAAATCTTGGCCCAAAACATTTACTCTTGGTCCGTATAAATAGAAAATAAGGAGGCATCAAAAGTTCATGGCCCAACAATACATATAGGTACACGGCCCAAAATAGAAGTCCAGTTTAAAGGGAGCCCATTATTGGTCCGATCCAACAATGATTTTGGTCGAGTAATATTCGCACGGTATTAGGAGCAAAAAGTTATTATTACACAGACCTCATTATTTTATACCTTTAATAAAATAATCAAGTGAAGTTATCTCTGATTAGTGATTGTCGGCCATAAAAATGAAAAGAAGTCGTCCTCCAAAAAGCAGCAGACACAGCAAGTTGATTCGATCATATCAAACAACAGCAAGATGATTGTTCATCAAACACGAAAAGTAGACAGCAGGTAGGGTGATGTATTTGAATCGATCAGAAAAACAAAAAAAATACAATAACAGATGGCAGAAGCCTTCGTACTCCAGTTTGTAATTCGATGTATTTTTTTTTAGTTGCAGGTCAAACAGAATTAAAAGAAGAAGCTATTAGGAGGAAGCAATAACACAGTCGTAATATGTGATGATGTCTTGTTTGTTGTTTGATGAAGATCGATGGTGATTTGGTTTTCTTTAAACCATAGCTAGAACAAGTGAAGATGGTGGTTAATTGGTTCGTCAAACATAAATATCGGGCATGGTGGTGAAGGTTATGGTTCAAGCAACAACGAGAAGGTGGTGGCTCATGGTTGTTCTGGGTTGATTATAATCGAGCAGGAGAACGAAAATGTGGTTTTAAGATGGTGAGGGTTCACGAGAAAGAAAACCAAAGATATGATGGTCTCGGCTTTAGATGATAGAGACGGGTGTATATGGTTGGAGGTGGTGGTAACCGTTGGTGTTTACAGTGTTTTTATGATGGTTGTTAGTCGAACAAGGAATAATAGAAGCAGTATTACAGCCGCAGATAGCTGCAATTGCAGATGGTTTTGTTCATGGTTTTGTGATGGGTTGATTTGTTTTGTTGGTGGTCTCGGTTAACCAAAATCAAATGATGATCGAATTTTAGAGAGATCAAAGGTGATGGTTAAGCTCACGATGATGATTAAGGGTGGTTTGGAGAAGGTGCCAAGTAGGGTGATGGAGGTGATGTTTGTTTTGGTTTCAACAGAATCAACAAAACATAAATAGAAAGAAAGAATGAAGAAAATATAGTAATGGATTTTTGTGATGGTGGTTTGATCTCTTGTTCCTTCCACAATCGTTATTTTCAGACTGCGAGTGAGGACGTTTTCCATGACTATTTATTTGCCCAGCCATGTAAAACAATATAATCCATTGATTAGATTGTAAAGAGAAGTGTTCGAATTATAAGGTGAAATTAATACAGAGAGAGTTGAGAGAGTTGATAAATGATGGTATTAAAAGAGATAGTGATCAAGTGGGATTGTGGTGTTTGTAATTTAAACAGAACCAGACAACCATTATTTGGAAATAGATGTTTCAATTATGCATACCTATAACATGTATATATATATATATATATATATATATATATATATATATATATATATATATATATATATATATATAAACTTTCCAGATTGTAAAGTAATCGTAATTAGTGAATTAATATTATTATTATTATGTTAGTGCATGTAACATATTAGGACACAGTGAAGCAGCCAGCTTCTTGTTTGATTCTACTGACACCTTTAATACCAAGTGGTATATCGTGTCCATTGCTAAACAGTTAGTATACAAAATTGTTCCTATGAATCCCAAATTTTTAACTTAAGTATAATTAATTATTTTAATCATTAACTGTTTGAAACCTAATCAAAAAGGTTCGTCAATTACCTATTTTTAGTTCCAACTTACCTGTACGTAGTATTAAAATTCAACTCGACAAAGTAAAAATATTTTTCTAGCAAGACTATAATTTACGTAACCTATTAATGAACCTACATTTATTTTTAAATCCTCCAATGTTTGTATTTAAACTTGTCTAATAACAATCTAACGACAAATGAGTGTTAATATCGTTTTCTAAGTAAATTTGAAATCATATACATTCAATATATATAAACACGTTCTAAATAACACGTTTTATTTTATCGTACGTTATTTATATATTTAATTCAAACAATTAATATTTCAACTTATCATATATATATATTTACATATATTTATATTTATATACATATCTATTTACAAATAGTTGTTCGTGAATCTTCGGAAATGGTCAAGGTCAAATGATTTCCTGAAATAGTTCAAAAATTTTGAGATTCAATTACGTAGATTTTGCTTATCCTGTCGAAATCATAAAAATAAGTTTAAATTTAGTCGGAAATTTTCGAGTCGTCACAGTACCTACCCGTTAAAGAAATTTCGTCCCGAAATTTGAATGTGGTCATCATGGCCAACATTAAAAATGTTTTCAGGACGAATATGAGCTGATAAATAGAGTTCTATCATTATTGAGTAAATGGATAATACAATTCGATTACTTGAAGAGTATAAGTGAAGCTATCACAAAAGTGTGGAAATGAGTAAATGAAGATTTGTCATACCTTTTGACGTAGATAGGATCGATTTCCAAAGTTCAAGAGATTTGGAAAAATCTTTGTAATAGGATTTGATTCTTTGGTAATTAAGGAAATAGGATCTTCTTTGGTTAAATTCGATAATCTGTTTAGATTGCTCTGTTGGATATTTCACTATAAATCCTCCCTCTTCATTTCCTTTATATTTTGGAGTTCCATGCTTTTGCTTTCTCTTCCCGACTTTAAGTTAAGCGAATAATGGTCCAGAATTTGTAGGTATGAAGTTTCGCATGAACATGACTAATGTTCTAAGAAAGAAATGGTAATAGCACAATCTGACTTGTCAAATTACCATAATTCAAGAGAAAAGATAGGACTATCAAGAAAATATGTTCTTGATATGTTTATAGATTAGATAAAATGTAAGAGTCGTGTAACATGGCACATGATGACGTTATAATCTGTGAATCATCACGTTCCATTAGAAACTCAACATGACTTACTGTAATATAATCACGTTGATCAAGTGTCATTATATTATACTAACCCATGCTTCAATTCCCAACACTACTTCAAAAACATTAATATTTTGAATTTGAATTTTTTAGAATTTGGAAACTAAAACAGTTTCCTTTCTGATGTAACACTGATATCGTGAAGAGATAAATGATTTCAGATAAGAATAGTTATGAAAATATTTTCAGAAATACTGAGGATATTTATAATGAAAGATACGATGATACCTTAGAATTTCTAATATCGAGAGATGATGAATAAGATTTGTCCATAAAGGTTGAGAATCGGGAGCAAGGTATTCGTTAATGACTTCAGCAAATACTGAATCATTTGGATTCTTTGAAGGGAGATTTAGCCTCTGTGATTTGTCCACGACCACCTTCATGGTTTGCTCAATCCATTTTCCAGTTTCAACATTTCTGAGTTTTGCCAAAAATACTATTCTTTATCATCAAACTTTTGACAGTTACGGTTGTTTACAGTTTCTGCTGCTTAATTCAGCTTTTTCAACATTCAGATTATTGATTCGTAGACTGGGTGCTTTTCAGAATTTCAGAATGGAAGATCATAATTCTAAGAGATAAATATTATATGTTTACATATAACTGTTGATGTAGAAATGTTGCGAAATTCAAACTATTGATTGCTGATTCTCAGTAATTGGTATGACAATTCTCGTTACACTATGCGGATGAGTATATGATAGAGTTTTAATGAACAAATATAATGGTTCTTTGGAGAGACTTAAGCTAATGAGTAATGAAGTTGCTGGTAATTTTACTGCTAATGTGGTGGAATATAAACGGTTCCCTGGTAATGATGACGAAAGACAACTTATATATTAATAATGTTATAATAAGGCTAATCCGAATGAAAGTCGAAATTGATTTGCTGGAGCTGTGACAAAATTGACTAATTTGGAGAGGGATTGCAAAGTTATTTTCGGTAATAACAACGCCAAAGGAGCTAGCATAGATACGTGTTAAATGTTTACTCAGGTTCTGAGTGTTTTTCAGGTGCATAACTATATGCATAAATCTTTTCTTTCGTAGATGAAGTGCGGTTGGTTCATCCTCTCGATTGAGGTGTTTTCAAGAATCATGAAAGGTTTGAATGCAAATTGTAATCGTCAAGATACAAATGAGGTTTAAGATGAAATCAAGTGGCAATTTTGAAGAAATATTTAGTTTCATATGTTATAATCAATATTTTAATTCATTTTAATTGTCCAATGTTGGTAGTCCACAGTTAGTAGTTCATAATTAGTAATACAACAATTAATATATAGTTTAATATATAATATTCGAATTAATTAATACGTGTCGTGACCCATTGTATACATGTCTCAGACTCGATCACAACTCAAAGTATATATATTATTTTGGAATCAACCTCAACCCTGTATAGCTAACTCGAATTACCGCATATAGAGTGTCTATGGTTATTCCAAATAATATATATATATATAACGTCGATATGATATGTCAAAACATTGTATATGTGTCCCGACGATATTTAAAGTGCGTAAAATAAATAATAGAAATTAAATGATGATAAATAAAATTGCGAGAATTAAAATTGCGATAAATAAATTGCGATAATTAAATTGCGATAATTAAAGTGCGATACTTAAAATGTAATAAGGAATTAACAGTTAGCTAGGAACAGTTAGCTAGGATTTTGTTAGCGTGAATTCTTAACAAAATTTCTCATAGTTAATTTGTTTATTTCTAAAAAATTTTATTTTGTCCAATGTTTTCTTCATTATGCCATTTGTTGGATTCTGATAGGTCAAAATTCAAATATGAAGTTGAATGAAAATGGTTATTCTGTGGTAAACGGATTCGTATATCTTGTGGATGTAAGTAGGATAGTAAATGACTGTTGAATCAGATTCGAAGAATGTACAGTGTAACTTATTAATGTGAAATCTAAATATCCCTCGGGTATTACCTACCCGTTAAAATATTTTCATCATTAACAGTTTGTACAAAAAAAATTTTTAATTACAATCTTTATGAAAACATATATACATATATATTTTCTTCAGATGTAATCATGGATTTAATGAGTTAATATGATATTAAACTCATTTGGTTTTCGGTTGGAATTAGAATGAATAATCTCTAAAACCTTAGAGATTACATAATCGCCGCCTAATATTTCTTCAATGAAGTTATAAATCAATACTTCATCGTTGATTTTTATTAGTACTCCCTGGTATCTATGGTGCGTACGACGTTGATTCTCGTGGGACAGATTGTGAGGTTGAGGTTTGTGGTGTGGATGTGCTTATTGGTGGTATTAATGTTGATGTTGGTGATGCTGCTGGTGCTTGTAAGTTGTGCATCGTACTCTCCAAAGCTACGACCCGAGAACGAATTTCATTGAATTCTTCTATTACTCCGGGATGGTTGACGGTTGGAACGAGCAGGCGAATAAGGTTTCAAATTTAAGATAGTATATAATCATGGTGAGATATTCGAGAAATGATGGTGAAAATGGTGTTTCGGACTGGTTTGCAGTAAGTGCTTCAGATTCTTCGCCAAGAATGCAGGTTGGTGGGTGGAAAGGATCGCCTTCTTCTCGTCTCCATTGATTAAGTCGACTACGAGCCCATCCCTAATTCATTCAGAATTGAAGATGACAATCCATTCGGGTTACACTGCTTTTGGTGCTCAGGTGAATATCCATATCGGAATAACTGTCGGAATAACTATCGGAATAGTTATCGAAATTCGAGGGACTTGAACTGGTTGAGGGATCCATCTCGTACGATCAGGGAATTGATTTTTGATATAAAATAGATTATAAGATTTAGATTAATATTCTTAAATACATATTTTCATATGTATATAATACCAAAATCTCATACGTTACGGAGGATTCTTCGGAAGCTGTCAGGCAAAGTTTACGGTAATAGATACGCTAAGATATGAATTTGCCTATACACTATCGATGCCGTAAGTGCAGTATGATGTGTCTAGACTTAAAAAAATGATAAGCAAGTAATTTTCGACAAGAATTGATAAGCAAAACTTTTGACATGCAGACACGGTCGAAGTCCAGACTCACTAATGCATCTTAACAACTATCAGTTAGACACACTAACGCAAGACCTGGTTCACTAAGACCACGGCTCTGATACCACCTGTAGAGACCCTGTAGTGACCCGAACTTTTCCATGTTTATATATATATAATGAAATTGGTATTTACATGATTAAGTGTTTCCAACATGTTAAGCAATCAAACTTGTTAAGACTTGATTAATTGAAATAGGTTTCATATAGACAATTGACCACCCAAGTTGACCGGTGATTCACGAATGTTAAAACTTGTAAAATGAAATGTCCCGTTCATATTGATTATAAACGTTCCATATTAATTGATTTCGTCGTGAGGTTTTGACCTCTATCTGAGACGTTTTTCAAAGACTGCATTCATTTTTTAAAACAACCATAACCTTTATTTTATCGATAAAGGTTTAAAAAGCATTACGTAGATTATCAAGTAATGATAATCTAAAATATACTTTTTACACACGACCATTACATAATGATTTACAATAAGAATATATTACATCAAAAATAAGTTTCTTGAATGCAATTTTTACATAATATCATACAAGCATGGACTCCAAATCTTGTCCTTATTTTAGTATGCAACAGCGGAAGCTCTTAATAATCACCTGAGAATAAACATGCTTAAAACGTCAACAAAAATGTTGGTGAGTTATAGGTTTAACCTATATATTATCAAATCATAATAATAGACCACAAGATTTCATATTTCAATATACATCCCATACATAGAGATAAAAATCATTCATATGGTGAACAACTGGTAACCGATATTAAAAAGATGCATATAAGAATATCCCCTATCATTCCGAGAAATCCTTCGAACATGATAAAAATGAATTCGAAGTACTAAAGCATCTGGTACTTTGGATGGGGTTCGTTAGGCCCAATAGATCTATCTTTAGGATTCGTGTTAATTAGTAGATTGGTTTACTAATTCTTAGGCTACCAAGCAAAAGGGGCATATTCGGCTTCGATCATTCACCCATATAATGTAGTTTCATTTACTTGTGTCTATTTCGTAAAACATTTATAAAACTGCATGTATTCTCATCCCAAAATATTAGATTTTAAAAGTGGGACTATAACTCCCTTTCACAGATTTTTACTTCGTCGGGAAGTAACACTTGGCCACTGGTCGATTCACGAACCTATAACAAATACGTACATATATATCAAAGTATGTTCAAAATATATTTACAACACTTTTAATACATTTTGATGTTTTAAGTTTATTAAGTCAGCTGTCCTCGTTAGTAACCTACAACTAGTTGTCGATAGTTAGATGTACAGAAATAAATTGATATATATTATCTTGAATCAATCCATGACCCAGTGTATATACGTCTCAGGCTAGATCACAACTCAAAGTATATATATTTTTGGAATCAACCTCAACCCTGTATAGCTAACTCTAACATTACTGCATATAAAGTGTCTATGGTTGTTTCAAATAATATATATAGATGGGTCGATATGATATGTCAAAACATTTGCATACGTGTCTATGGTATCCCAAGATTACATAATATATTAGAATACATGTATAATACAATATAAGTTAGCTAGGATATGATTAATATAAATTTGTTACAATATTTCCCGTAGCTACAACAATCAAAAAATATCCAATCTTATTTTACCCATAACTTCTTCGTTTTAAATCCGTTTTGAGTGAATCAAATTGCTATGGTTTCATATTGAACTATATTTTATGAATTTAAACAGAAAAAGTATAGGTTTATTTATGGAAATATAAGTTACAAGTCGTTTTGTAAGAGGTAGTCATTTCAGTCGAAAGAACGACGTCTTGATGACCATTTTGAAAAACATACTTCCACTTTGAGTTTAACCATGATTTTTGGATATAGTTTCATGTTCATAAGAAAAATCATTTTCCCAGAAGAACAACTTTTAAATTAAAGTTTATCATAGTTTTTAATTATCAAACCCAAAACAGCCCGCGGTGTTACTACGACGGCGTATGTAAGGTTTTACGGTGTTTTTCGTGTTTCCAGGTTTTAAATCATTAAGTTAGCATATCATATAGATATTGAACATGTGTTTAGTTGATTTTAAAAGTCAAGTTAGAAGGATTAACTTTTGTTTGCGAACAAGTTTAGAATTAACTAAACTATGTTCTAGTGATTTCAAGTTTAAACCTTCGAATAAGGTAGTTTTATATATAAGAATCGAATGATGTTATGAACATCATTACTACCTCAGGTTTTGTGGATAAACCTACTGGAAATGAAAAAAATAGATCTAGCTTCAAAGGATCCTTGGATGGCTTGAAAGTTCTTGAAGCAGAATCATGACACGAAAACAAGTTCAAGTAAGATTTACACTCGAAATAAGATTGTTATAGTTATAGAAATTGAATCAAAGTTTGAATATGAGAATTACCTTGTATTATAAAGATATCTTACTGTAAATAAGAAAGATTTCTTGAGGTTGGATGATCACTTTACAAGATTGGAAGTAAACTAGCAAACTTGGAAGTATTCTTGATTTTATGAAACTAGAACTTATAGAATTTATGAAGAACACTTAGAACTTGAAGATAGAACTTGAGAGAGATCAATTAGATGAATAAAATTGAAGAATGAAAGTGTTTGTAGGTGTTTTTGGTCGTTGGTATATGGATTAGATATAAAGGATATGTAATTTTGTTTACATGTAAATAAGTCATGAATGATTACTAATATTTTTGTAATTTTATGAGATATTTCATGCTAGTTTCCAAATGATGGTTCCCACATGTGTTAGGTAACTCACATAGGCTGCTAAGAGTTGATTATTGGAGTGTATATACCAATAGTACATACATCTAAAAGCTGTGTATTGTACGAGTACGAATACGGGTGCATACGAGTAGAATTGTTGGTGAAACTGAACGAGGATGTAATTGTAAGAATTTTTGTTAAGTAGAAGTATTTTAATAAGTGTCTTGAAGTCTTTAAAAAGTGTATGAATACATATTAAAACACTACATGTATATACATTTTAACTGAGTCGTTAAGTCATCGTTAGTCGTTACATGTAAATGTTGATTTGAAACCTTTAAGTTAACGATCTTGTTAAATGTTGTTAACCCAATGTTTATTATATCTAATGAGATGTTAAATTATTATATTATCATGATATTATTATATATTAATATATCTTAATATGATATATATGTACATTTAAATGTAGTTACAACGATAATCGTTATATATATCGTTTCGAGTTTCTTAATTCAATAAACTCAATTTTATGTATATAACTCATTGTTAAAATACTTAATGAGATACTTACTTATCATAATATCATGTTAATTATATATATAATCATATATATGTCATCATATAGTTTTTACAAGTTTTAACGTTCGTGAATCACCGGTCAACTTGGGTGGTCAATTGTCTATATGAAACCTATTTCAGTTAATCAAGTCTTAACAAGTTTGAATGCTTAACATGTTGGAAACACTTAATCATGTAAATATCAATTTCATTTAATATATATAAACATGGAAAAGTTCGGGTCACTACAGTACCTACCCGTTAAATAAATTTCGTCCCGAAATTTTAAGCAGTTGGAGGTGTTGACGTATCTTCTGGAAATAAGCGCGGGTATTTCTTCTTCATCTGATCTTCTCGTTCTTAGGTGAACTTGGGTCCTCTACGGGCATTCCATCGAACCTTAACAATTGGTAACTTGTTTTGCTTAAGTCTTTTAACCTCACGATCCATTATTTTGACGGGTTCTTCAATAAATTGAAGTTTTTTGTTGATTTGGATTTCGTCTAACGGAATAGTGAGATCTTATTTAGCAAAACACTTCTTCAGATTCGAGACATGAAAAGTGTTTTGTACAGCTGCAAGTTGTTGAGGTAACTCCAGTTGGTAAGCTACTAGTCTGACACGATCTATAATCTTGAATGTTCCAATGTACCTTGGATTTAGTTTCCCCAGTTTACCAAATCGAACAACACCTTTCCAAGGTGAAACCTTAAGCATGACCATCTCTCCATTCTCAAATTCTATATCTTTTCTTTTACTGTCCGCATAGCTCTTTTGTCGACTCTGGGCAGTTTTCAATCGTTGTTGAATTTGGATGATTTTCTCTGTAGTTTCTTAGATTATCTTCGGACACATAATCTGTCTATCCCCCAATTCATTCCAACATATTGGAGATCTGCACTTTCTACCATAAAGTGCTTCGAACGGTGCCATTTCGATACTCGAGTGGTAACTGTTGTTGTAGGAAAATTCTGCTAATGGTAGATGTCGATCCCAACCGTTTCCAAAATCAATAACACATGCTCGTAGCATGTCTTCAAGAGTTTGTACCGTCCTTTCGCTCTGCCCATCGGTTTATGGATGATAGGCAGTACTCATGTCTAGACGAGTTCCCAATGCTTGTTGTAATGTCAGCCAAAACCTTGAAACAAATCTGCCATCCCTATCAGAGAATATAGAGACTGGTATTCCATGTCTGGAGACAACTTCCTTCAAGTATAATCTCGCCAACTTCTCCATTTTATCATCTTCTCTCATTGGCAGAAAGTGTGCTGACTTGGTGAGACGATCGACTATTACCCAAATAGTATCATAACCACTTGCAGTCCTTGGCAATTTAGTAATGAAATCCATGGTAATGTTTTCCCATTTCCATTCTGAGATTTCAGGTTGTTGGAGTAGACCTGATGGTTTCTGATGTTCAGCTTTGACCTTTGAACACGTCAAACATTCTCCTACATATTTAGCAATATCGGCTTTCATAACCGGCCACCAAAAGTGCTTCTTGAGATCTTTGTACTTTTTTCCTGCTCCGGGATGTATTGAGTATCTGGTTTTATGTGCTTCCTTAAGTACCATTTCTCTCACATCTCCAAACTTTGGTACCCAAATTCTTTCAGCCCTATACCGGGTTCCGTCTTCCCGAATATTAAGATGTTTCTCCGATCCTTTGGGTATTTCATTCTTCAACTTTCCTTCTTTTACAACTCCCTGCTGTACCTCCTTTATTTGAGTAGTAAGGTTAGTATGAATAATTATATTCATAGCTTTTACCCGCATAGGTTCTCTGTCCTTTCTACTCAAAGCGTCAGCTACCACATTTGCCTTCCCCGGGTGGTAACGAATCTCGAAATCGTAATCATTCAATAACTCAATCCACCTACACTGCCTCATGTTCAGTTGTTTCTGATTAAATATATGTTGGAGACTTTTGTGGTCGGTATATATGATACTTTTGACCCCATATAAATAGTGCCTCCAAGTCTTTAATGCAAAAACAACAGTGCCCAATTCCAAATCGTGAGTTGTATAATTTTTCTCGTGAATCTTCAATTGTCTGGACGCATAAGCAATTACCTTAGTTCGTTGCATTAATACACAACCGAGGCCTTGCTTTGAGGCATCACAATATATCACAAAATCATCATTCCCTTCAGGCAATGACAATATAGGTGCCGTAGTTAACTTTTTCTTCAACAATTGGAACGCTTCCTCCTGTTCATCCTTCCATTCAAATTTCTTTCCTTTATGCGTTAATGCAGTCAAGGGTTTTGCTATTTTGGAAAAATCTTGGATAAATCTTCTGTAGTAACCAGCCAATCCTAAAAATTGACGTATATGCTTCGGAGTTTTCGGGGTTTCCCAGTTTACAACGGTTTCAATCTTTGCCGGATCAACCTGAATACCTTCTTTGCTCACAACATGTCCGAGGAATTGAACTTCTTTCAACCAAAATGCACACTTTGAAAACTTACCGTACAGTTTTTCTTTCCTCAACAATTCCAGAACTTTCCTCAAATGTTCTTCATGCTCTTGATCATTCTTTGAGTAAATAAGTATGTCATCGATGAAGACAATGACAAACTTGTTGAGATATGGTCCACACACTCTGTTCATGAGGTCCATGAACACAGCTGGTGAGTTAGTCAAACCAAAAGGCATAACCATAAACTCGTAACGACCGTATAACGTCCTGAAAGCAGTCTTCGGAATATCATCCTCCTTTACCCGCATTTGATGATATCCGGAATGTAAATCGATCTTCGAATAAACCCAAGAGCATAGTAGTTGATCAAATAAGTCGTCGATTCTCGGTAGTGGGTAACGGTTCTTGATGGTAAGTTTGTTCAACTCTCGGTAGTCGATACACAACCTGAATGTACCATCCTTCTTTTTGACAAACAAAACAGGAGCTCCCCATGGTGATGTACTTGGTCGTATGAAACCACGCTCTAGAAGTTCTTGTAATTGGCTTTGAAGTTCCTTCATTTCGCTGGGTGCGAGTCTGTATGGAACACGAGCTATTGGTGCAGCTCCCGGTACAAGATCTATTTGAAATTCAACGGATCGGTATGGAGGTAATCCCGGTAATTCTTTCGGAAATACTTCGGGAAATTCTTTTGCGACGGGAACATCATTGATGCTCTTTTCTTCAGTTTGTACTTTCTCGACGTGTGCTAGAACAGCATAGTAATCCTTTATTATTAGCTTTTGCGCCTTCAAATTACTAATAAGATTTAGCTTCGCGTTGCTCTTTTCTCCGTACACCATTAAGGGTTTTCCTTCATCTCGTACAATGCGAATTGCATTTTTATAACATACGATCTCTGCTTTCACCTCTTTCAACCAGTCCATGCCGATTATCACATCAAAACTCCCTTACTCTACTGGTATCAAATCAATCTTAAACGTTTCGCTACCCAGTTTAATTTCTCGATTCCGACATATATTATCTGCTACAATTAATTTACCATTTGCTAATTCTAGTATAAACTTATTATCCAAAGGCGTCAATGGACAACTTAATTTAGCACAGAAATCCATACTCATATAGCTTCTATCCGCACCCGAATCAAATAAAATATAAGCAGATGTATGGTCAATAAGAAACGTACCCGTAACAAGCTCTGGGTCTTCCTGTGCTTCTGCCTCATTAATATTGAAAACTCTTCCACGGCCCTGCCCATTAGTATTTCCCTGATTCGGGCAATTTCTAATAATGTGGCCTGGTTTTCCACATTTATAACAAACAGCGTTGGTATTACTTGCCCCGACACTATTCGTTTTGGCATTACTTGTTCCGACATTATTGTTCCTTTAGTTCTATTAAACTTTGATCCATAGACCTCACACTTTGTCGCGCTATGACCATTTCGTTTACACCTGTTGCAAAATGTCGTGCAAAACCCCTGATGATTTTCTTCACACCTATGACATAGCTATTTTTGGTTTTTGTTGTCGTTGTTGTTGTTGAGGTTGTTGTTGGGATTGTTATTGTTGTTGAAACGGTTGTTGTAGTTGTTGTTGTTGTTGTTATTGGGATGTTTGTTGTAGTTATTGTTAGGATTACGGTTATTGTTGCGATTGTTGTTGTGGTTGTTGGGATAGTTGTTGCGATTGTTGTGGTAATTGTTGTTGTTGTTGTACTGGTAACTCTTGTCACCGTTTTCCTCCCACTTCCTCTTGAGTTGTTTCGTGTTGGCTTCTTTGGCCGCCTGCTCTTTAATTCTTCCCTCAATCTGATTTATGAGTGTATGAGCCATTCGACTTGCCTTCTGTATAGAAGCGGGCTCGTGTGAACTCACATCTTCTTGAATCCTTACTGGTAACCCTTTTACAAATGCGTCGATCTTCTCTTCTTCATCTTCGAATGCTCCCGGACACAATAGGCACAAATCTGTGAATCGTCGTTCATATGTGGTAACGTCGAACCCTTGTGTTCGTAACTCTCTAAGTTCTGCCTTGAGTTTATTGACTTCGTTTCTAGGACGGTACTGCTCGTTCATCAATTGCTTGAATGCTGACCACGGTAGTGCGTAAGCAGCATTTTGTCCTACCTGTTCAAGATAGGTGTTCCACCACGTTAACGCAGTACCTCTGAAGGTATGCGTAGCGTACTTAACTTTGTCCTCTTCAGTACACTTACTTATGGCAAACACCGATTCGACTTTCTCGATCCACCGTTTCAATCCAATTGGTCCTTCGGTTCAATCAACTTCCAAAGGTTTGCAGGCAGTGAATTCTTTGTAGGAGCATCCTACACGATTTCTTGCGCCGTTAGCTGCATTGCTAGATTCAGAGTTATTGTTTGTATGTAACGCAGCCTGTACTGCGGCTATGTTTGCAGCAAGAAAGGTACAAAATTCCTCTTCGCTCATATTCATGGTGTGTCGAGTAGTCGGTGCCATTTCCTTCAAAATAGCCAACTGAATCGAGTTAATCATACAGAATATTAAGAGTAGTCAATAGTATTTCGTAGCATAATATGAACTCATTTATAAAAGCTTTTTCTTCATATTAGCGTTTTATAAGTTTAAATTCGGGTACTACCTACCCGTTAAGTTCATACTTAGTAGCTAATATACAATTCAACTACTACAATTTCATATGAAAAACTGATTATAATAATATATCACATACAAATATTCTTCAAACTTACAACTTCGCTATATTACATATAACATGAAATATATTACACTTTGATATAGGATAGTTTTGAAGATAAACCTAGTTAATACGCAAGTTGTTCAGCAAAGGAAATAAAGACACGTAATTCATAAGTCCAGAAACAAGTCATGCATTCTGATTTTACTAAGACGACTTTCCATCCTTGGTCTTGTGGAAAATAACCGTTATGATTGGATAGGCAGCATGTTGTAATGTCGTCAAAAGGACGAGGGTTTCGTAATTTCCAACAGCCCCTTAATAATCTAAAAACCTTGTTTCTCACCCCAACTACTGAATCCGTCACTTGTGGGAAGGTTTTATTTAAAAGCTGCAATCCGATGTTCTTTTTCTCACTTTGGTAAGAAGCGAACATCACTAACCCGTAAGCATAACATGCTTCTTTATGTTGCATGTTAGAAGCTCTTTCTAATTCACGAAATCCTATGTTGGGATATGTTGAGTCAAAATAGGTTCTTAACCCGTAGCGTAAAATTGCATTTGGGTTCCCTGCATTTAAAGCTTTAAAGAAAATACGGCGTAACTTACGGTCTCCCCAATGTGATATACCCCACCTATCAAAGGAAAGCCTTTTATAAACTAAGGCATTTCTTGAAAGTATTTCAAATGTTTGACAAGTTAATTTTGCCATAATTAATTGTGCTGATGAATTCTAACCGACTCTAGACAAGATTTCCTCAATCATATCCTCTGGTAGATCTTCTAAAATATTCGGTTGTCTACCCTTAACGTCCATTTTGTTTTTATACTGTAAAATAGACAAGGATTAGATTCGTAAAAGATAATTAACAAATAATACAAGCAATTTTTACATAGAACATAAAAGTACAAGCACACTACTACATATAATACACAACATGATTACAACCCTCTAATCTGAATCACTGGTTTCTTCTTCTTCGGACTTGGTTCGTTTTCCTAATTTTCTAGGGATATATGGTGCTCCTCTAATACGAGCCGTCATTTTCCATAATGGTTTAGAAAAACCTGGTGGTTTAGAGGTTCCCGGGTTATTGTTACAATTTAGGAAATACGGATGTTGCCGATACATATAAAGTTCATCGGGGTTGGAATCGGGTTTCTCTATTTTTATACCTTTTCCCTTATTATTTTCTTTCACTTTATTAAATTGGGTCGAGGTAATTTCTATAACATCATCGGAATCCTCATCGGGATCCGATTCATCGGAAAATTGATAATCTTCCCAATATTTTGCTTCCTCGGCGGAAACACCATTGACCATTATTAACTTTGGTCCGTTGGTTGAGGATTTTCTTTTATTTAATCGAATTACTGTAGGTATCAATAGTTCTTCCTCCGGAACCTCTTCTTCTTCCGGTTCCTCCTCTTCCGGTTCCTCTTCTTCTGGTTCCTCCTCTTCCGGTTCCTCCTCTTCCTATTCTTCTTCGGGAATTTGTGAATCTTCCTAAAATATATTCGACTCTTCATTATTATTAGGTGAATCGATGGGATTTGTACTAGTGGTAGACATCTATCACACAATATCAAACACATTAAGAGGTTAATATATCACATAATATTTACATGTTAATAATATATAGTTTCC
The DNA here is from genome assembly GCF_046630445.1 of Rutidosis leptorrhynchoides. Classification (NCBI taxonomy): domain Eukaryota; kingdom Viridiplantae; phylum Streptophyta; class Magnoliopsida; order Asterales; family Asteraceae; genus Rutidosis; species Rutidosis leptorrhynchoides. The sequence goes on from NC_092339.1 coordinate 183,633,213, forward strand.
AACAAAAGTTTTAAAGAAAACACGGTCGAAGTCCAGACTCACTAATGTATCCTAACAAACTCGATAAGACACACAAATGCAAATTTTTGGTTCTCTAAGACCAACGCTCGGATATCAACTGAAATGTCCCGTTGATATTGATTATAAACGTTTCATATTAATTGATTTCGTCGCGAGGGTTTGACCTCTATATGAGATGTTTTTCAAAGACTGCATTCATTTTTTAAAACAACCATAACCTTTATTTTATCGATAAAGGTTTAAAAAGCATTACGTAGATTATCAAGTAATGATAATCTAAAATATACCGTATACACACGACCATTACATAATGGTTTACAATAAAAATATATTACATCAAAAATAATTTTCTTGAATGCAGTTTTTACATAATATCATACAAGCATGGACTCCAAATCTTGTCCTTATTTTAGTATGCAACAGCGGAAGCTCTTAATAATCACCTGAGAATAAACATGCTTAAAACGTCAACAAAAATGTTGGTGAGTTATAGGTTTAACCTATATATTATCAAATCATAATAATAGACCACAAAATTTCATATTTCAATATACATCCCATACATAGAGATAAAAATCATTCATATAGTGAACACCTGGTAACCGACATTAACAAGATGCATATAAGAATATCCCCTATCATTCCAGGAAATCCTTCGGACATGATAAAAACGAATTCGAAGTACTAAAGCATCCGGTACTTTGGATGGGGTTCGTTAAGCCCAATAGATCTATCTTTAGGATTCGCGTCAATTAGTAGATCGGTTTACTAATTCTTAGGCTACCAAGCAAAAGGGGCATATTCGGCTTCAATCATTCACCTATATAATGTAGTTTCATTTACTTGTGTCTATTTCGTAAAACATTTATAAAACTGCATGTATTCTCATCCCAAAATATTAGATTTTAAAAGTGGGACTATAACTCACTTTCACGGATTTTTACTTCGTCGGGAAGTAACACTTGGCCACTGGTCGATTCACGAACCTATAACAAATATGTACATATATATCAAAGTATGTTCAAAATATATTTACAACACTTTTAATATATTTTGATGTTTTAAGTTTATTAAGTCAGCTGTCTTCGTTAGTAACCTACAACTAGTTGTCCATAGTTAGATGTACAGAAATAAATTAATATATATTATCTTCAATCAATCCACGACCCAGTGTATACACGTCTCAGGCTAGATCACAACTCAAAGTATATATATTTTTGGAATCAACCTCAACCCTGTATAGCTAACTCCAACATTACTGCATATAGAGTGTCTATGGTTGTTCCAAATAATATATATAGATGGGTCGATATGATATGTCAAAACATTTGCATACGTGTCTATGGTATCCCAAGATTATATAATATATTAGAATACATGTATAATACAATATAAGTTCGCTAGGATATGATTAATATAAATTTGTTACAATATTTCCCGTAGCTACAACAATCAAAAAATATCCAATCTTATTTTACCCATAACTTCTTCGTTTTAAATCCGTTTTGAGTGAATCAAATTGCTATGGTTTCATATTGAACTATATTTTATGAATCTAAATAGAAAAAGTATAGGCTTATAGTCAGAAATATAAGTTACAAGTCATTTTTGTAAGAGGTAGTCATTTCAGTCGAAAGAACGACGTCTTGATGACCATTTTGAAAAACATACTTCCACTTTGAGTTTAACCATGATTTTTGGATATAGTTTCATGTTCATAAGAAAAATCATTTTCCCAGAAGAAAAACTTTTAAATCAAAGTTTATCATAGTTTTTAATTATCAAACCCAAAACAGCCCGCGGTGTTACTACGACGGCGTATGTCCGGTTTTACGGTGTTTTTCGTGTTTCCAGGTTTTAAATCATTAAGTTAGCATATCATATAGATATAGAACATGTGTTTAGTTTATTTTAAAAGTCAAGTTAGAAGGATTAACTTTTGTTTGCGAACAAGTTTAGAATTAACTAAACTATGTTATAGTGATTTCAAGTTTAAACCTTCGAATAAGGTAGATTTATATATAAGAATCGAATGATGTTATGAACATCATTACTACCTCAGGTTTTGTGGATAAACCTACTAGAAATGAGAAAAATAGATCTAGCTTAAAAGGGTCCTTGGATGGCTTGAAAGTTCTTGAAACAGAATCATGACATGAAAACAAGTTCAAGTAAGATTTCCACTCGAAATAAGATTATTATAGTTATAGAAATTGAATCAAAGTTTGAATATGAGTATTACCCTGTATTAGAAAGATATATTACTATAAATAAGAAAGATTTCTTGAGGTTGGATGATCACTTTACAAGATTGGAAGTAAGCTCGCAAACTTGGAAGTATTCTTGATTTTATGAAACTAGAACTTATAGAATTTATGAAGAACACTTAGAACTTGAAGATAGAACTTGAGAGAGATCAATTACATGAAGAAAATTGAAGAATGAAAGTGTTTGTAGGTGTTTTTGGTCGTTGGTATATGGATTAGATATAAAGGATGTGTAATTTTGTTTACATGTAAATAAGTCATGAATGATTACTAATATTTTTGTAATTTTATGAGATATTTCATGCTAGTTGCTAAATGATGGTTCCCACATGTGTTATGTGACTCACATGAGCTGATAAGAGCTGATCATTGGAGTGTATATACCAATAGTACATACATCTAAAAGTTGTGTACTGTACGAGTACGAATACGGGTGCATGCGAGTAGAATTGTTGGTGAAACTGAACGAGGATGTAATTGTAAGCATTTTTGTTAAGTAGAAGTATTTTGATAAGTGTATTGAAGTCTTTAAAAAGTGCATGAATACATATTAAAACACTACATGTATATACATTTTAACTGAGTCGTTAAGTCATCGTTAGTCGTTACATGTAAATGTTGATTTGAAACCTTTAAGTTAACGATCTTGTTAAATGTTGTTAACCCAATGTTTATTATATCTAATGAGATGTTAAATTATTATATTATCATGATATTATGATATATTAGTATATCTTAATATGATATATATACATTTAAATGTCGTTACAACGATAATCGTTATATATATCGTTTCGAGTTTCTTAATTCAATAAACTCAATTTTATGTATATAACTCATTGTTAAAATACTTAATGAGATACTTACTTATCATAATATAATGTTAATTATATATATAATCATATATATATCATCATATAGTTTTTACAAGTTTTAACGTTCGTGAATCACCGGTCAACTTGGTTGGTCAATTGTCTATATGAAACCTATTTTAGTTAATCAAGTCTTAACAAGTTTGAATGCTTAACATGTTGGAAACACTTAATCATGTAAATATTAATTTCATTTAAAATATATAAACATGGAAAAGTTCGGGTCACTACATAAAAACTATATGATGTCATATCTATGGATATATATATATATATATATATATATATATATATATATATATATATATATATATATATATATATATATATATATATATATATATATATATATATAGTTAACATAATATTATGATAAGTAAACATATCATTAAGTATATTAACAATGAACTACATATGTAAAAACAAGACTACTAACTTAAGGATTTCGAAACAAGGCATATATGTAACGATTATCATTGTAACGACATTTAATTGTATATATATCATATTAAGATATATTAATACATCATAATATCATGATAATGTAATAATTTAACATCTCTTTAGATATAATAAACAATGGGTTGACAACATTTAACAAGATCGTTAACCTAAAGGTTTTAAAACAACACTTACATGTAACGACTAACGATGACTTAACGACTCAGTTAAAATGTATATACATGTAGTGTTTTAATATGTATTTATACACTTTTGAAAGACTTAAAGACACTTATTAAAGTACTTCTACTTAACAAAAATGCTTACAATTACATCATCGTTCATTTTCATCAACAATTCTACTCGCATGCACTCGTATTTGTACTCGTACAATATGCAGCTTCTAAATGTATTTACTATTGGTATATACACTCTAATGATCAGCTCTTAGCAGCCCATGTGAGTCACCTAACCATGTAGGAACCATCATTTAACATCTAGCATGAAATATCTAACAAAATAACAAACTAATGGAGCCTATATGATGAGGCAAAGTTCACGTGCATTAGAGGGTACACAAACACTTTCATTTTGCAACTTACATGAATCAAACTATTCTCTCTCAAGTGTTCTTCCTTTGTTCTAAGTGTTCTTCATCATCTTCAACAAAATCTAGCTCAGTCTAGTTCATAAATTCATACATAAACCAAGATACAAAACAACTACTCAAGAACACACCAACAACACTTCCAAGTTTGCTAACTTACATTCAATCTTGCAAATCCATTTCAAGTGATCATCCAAACTCAAGAAATCTTTCTTATTTACAGTAAGATATCTCTCTAATACAAGGTAGTACTCATATTCAAACTTTGATTCAATTTCTATAACTATAACAATCTTATTTCGAGTGGAAATCTTACTTGAACTTGTTTTCGTATCATGATTTTGTTTCAAGAACTTTCAAGCCATCCAAGGATCCTTTGAAGCTAGATCTATTTTTCTCATTTCCAGTAGGTTTATCCACAAAACCCGAGGTAGTAATGATGTTCATAACATCATTCAATTCATATATATATAACTACCTTATTCGAAGGTTTAAACTTGTAATCACTAGAACATAGTTTAGTTAATTCTAAACTTGTTCGCAAACAAAAGTTAATCCTTCTAACTTGACTTTTAAAATCAACTAGAAACATGTACTATATCTATATTATATGCTAACTTAATGATTTACAGCTTGAAAACACGAAAAACACCTTAAAACCCGATATACGCCGTCGTAGTAACATCGCGGGCTGTTTTGGGTTAGTTAATTAAAAACTATGATAAACTTTGATTTAAAATCTATTCTTCTGGGAAAATGATTTTTCTTATGAACATGAAACTATATCCAAAAATCATGGTTAAACTCAAAGTGGAAGTATGTTTTCCAAAATGGTCATCTAGACGTCGTTCTTTCGACTGAAATGACTACCTTTACAAAAACTACTTATAATCTGTATTTCCGACCATAAACTGATACTTTTTCTGTTTAGATTCATAAACTTATGTTCAATATGAATCCATAGCAACTTGAATCACCCAAAACGAATTTAAAACGAAGAAGTTATGGGTAAAACAAGATTGGATAATTTTTCTTGTTGTAGCTACGTGAAAATTGGTAACAAATCTATATTAATCATATCCTAGCTAACTCATATTGTATTATACATGTATTCTAATATATTATGTAATCTTAGGATATCATAGACATGAATACAATGTTTTGACATATCATATCGACCCATCTATATATATATTTCGGAACAACCATAGACACTCTATATGCAGTAATGTTGGAGTTAGCTATACAGGGTTGAGGTTGATTCCAAAATATTATATATACTTTGAGTTGTGAACTAGCCTGAGGCTTGTATACACGAGGTCGTGGATTGATTCGAGATAATATATATTGCTTTATTTTCTGTACATCTAACTGTGGACAACTAGTTGTAGGTTACTAACGAGGACAGCTGACTTAATAAACTTAAAACAGCAAAACGTATTAAAAATGTTGTAAATATATTTTGAACATACTTTGATATATATGTACATATTTGTTATAGGTTCGTGAATCGACCAGTGGCCAATTCTTAATTTCCGACGAAGTAAAAATCTGTGAAAGTGAGTTATAGTCCCACTTTTAAAATCTAATATTTTGGGATGAGAATACATGCAATTTTATTAATGTTTTACGAAATAGACACAAGTAAATGAAACTACATTATATGGGTGAATGATCGAAGCCGAATATGCCCCTTTTTAGCTTGGTAGCCTAAGAATTTGGGAACAGACCCCCAAATTGACGCGAATCCTAAAGATAGATCTATCGGGCCAAACAAGCCCCATTCTGGAATTTAGAATACTTTAGTGCTTCGAAATTATCAAGTCCGATAGGTGTCCCGGAATGATGGGGATATTCTATATGCATCTTGTTAATGTCGGTTACCAGGTGTTCACCATATGAATGAATTTTATCTCTATGTATGGGATGTATATTGAAATATGAAATCTTGTGGTCTATTATTATGATTTGATACTATATAGGTTAAACCTATAACTCACCAACATTTTTGTTAACGTTTTAAGCATGTTTATTCTCAGGTGATTATTAAGAGCTTCCGATGTTGCATACTAAAATAAGGACAAGATTTGGAGTCCATGCTTGTATGATATTGTGTAAAAACTGCATTCAAGAAACTTATTTTTGATGTAATATATTCTTATTGTAAACCATTATGTAATGGTCGTGTGTAAATGGTATATTTTAGATTATCATTATTTGATAATCTACGTAATGCTTTTTAAACCTTTATCCATAAAATAAAGGTTATGGTTGTTTTAAAAATGAATGCAGTCTTTGAAAAACGTCTCATATAGAGGTCAAAACCTCGCAACGAAATCAATTAATATGGAATGTTTATAATCAATATGAACGGGACATTTCAGTTGGTATCCGAGCGTTGGTCTTAGAGAACCAAAAATTTGTATTAGTGTGTCTTATCGAGTTTGTTAGGATACATTAGTGAGTCTGGACTTTGACCGTGTTTTCTTTAAAAACGATTGCTTAACATTTTTGTTGGAAATTATATATTATTAACATATAAATATTATGTGATATATTAACCTCTTAATATGTTTGATATTGTGTGATAGATGTCTACCACTAGTACAAATCCCATCGACTCACCTAATAATAATGAAGAGTCGAATATAATTTTGGAAGATTCACAAATTCCCGAAGAAGAACCGGAAGAGGAGGAACCGGAAGAGGAGGAACCGGAAGAAGAGGGACCGGAAGATGAGGAACCGGAGGAGGAGGAGGAACCAGAAGCGGATGAGGTTTCGGAGGAAGAAATATTGATACCTACAGTAAATCGTTTAAATAAAAGAAAATCCTCAACCAACGGACCAAAGTTAAAAATGGTTAATGGTGTTTCCGCCGAGGAAGCAAAATATTGGGAAGATTACCAATTTTCTGATGAATCGGATCCCGATGAGAATTTCGATGATGTTATAGAAATTACCTTGACCCAATTTAATATAGCAAAAGAAAATAATAAGGGAAAAGGTATAAAAATAGAGAAACCTGATTCCAACCCCGATGAACTTTATATGTATCGGCAACGTCCGCATTTCCTAAATTGTAACAATAACCCAGGAACCTCTAAACCACCAGGTTTTTCTAAACCATTGTGGAAAACGACGGCTCGTATTAGAGGAGCACCATATATCCCTAGAAAATTAGGAAAACGAACCAAGTCCGAAGAAGAAGAAACCAGTGATTCAGATTAGAGGGTTGTAATCATGTTGTATATTATATGTATTGTAATGTGCTTGTACTTTTATGTTCTATGTAAAAATTGCTTGTATTGTTTGTTAATTATCTTTTATGAATCTAATCCTTGTCTATTTTACAGTATAAAAACACAAAATGGACGTTAAGGATAGACAACCAAAAATTTTAGAAGACCTACCAGGAGATATGATTGATGAAATCTTGTCTAGAGTCGGGCAGAATTCATCAACACAATTAGTTACGGCAAAATTAGTTTGTCAAACGTTTGAAAGACATTCCAGGCATGCCTTAGTATATAAAAGGCTTTCCTTTGAAAGATGGGGTATATCACATTGGGGAGATTTTAAGTTACGCCAAGTTTTCTTTAAGGCATTTAGTGCGGGAAACCCAGATGCAATTTTACGCTACGGGTTACGAACCTATTTTGACTCAACAAATCCCAACATAGGACTCCGTTCTTTAGAAAGAGCTTCTAACATGCAACATAAAGAAGCATGTTATGCTTACGGGTTAACAATGTTCGCTTCTCATCAAATTGAGAAAAAGAACATTGGGCTACAACTTTTAAATAAAACATTCTCACAAGTGACGGACTCAGTAGTTGGGGTAAGAAACAAGGTTTTTAGATTGCTACGAGGCTGTTGGGCATTACGAAACCCTCATCCTTTTCATGACATTACTACATACTACCTAGCCAATGGTCATAATGGTTACTTTCCACAAGACCAAGGATGGGAAGTCGTCTTAGTAAAACCAGAATGCATGACTTGTTTCTGGACATATGAATTACGTGTCTTTATTTCTTTTGCTGAACAACTTGCGTATTAACTAGAATTGCCTTTATAACTGCCGAGTAGCAAAGTTATTATGTGTTATATTTCACCCTATATGTATAATAGTGGTATTGTAAGTTTGTAAATTTTTGTATAAAGTTTGAACGCGAAATATTATTGTAATATGTTTTTCATATAGAAGCGTAGTAGTTGAGTTGTATAGTATCTAGTAAGTATGAACTTAACGGGTAGGTATTACCCGAATTAACACTATAAAATGCTAATATGAAGAAAAAGCTTTTATAAATAAGTTCATATAATGCTACGAAATACTATTGACTACTCTTAAATTCTATATGATTAACTCAATTCTTTTGGCTATTTTTGAAGGAAATGGCACCGACGACTCGTCAGAACTTGAACATGAGTGAGGAAGATTTCCGTGTTTTCCTTGCTGCGAACATAGCCGCAGTACCGGCTGCAATGCAAAATAACAATAACTCTGGATCTAGCAGTGGAACTAATTCCACAAGAAATCATGTAGGATGCTCCTACAAAGAATTCACTGCCTGCAAACCTTTGGAATTTGATGGAACCGAAGGACCAATTGGATTGAAACAGTGGACCGAGAAAGTCGAATCGGTTTTTGCCATAAGTAAGTGTACTGAAGAGGATAAAGTTAAGTACGTTACGCATACCTTCACAGGTACTGTATTAACGTAGTGGAACACCTATCTTGAACAGGTAGGACAAAATGCTGCTTACGCACTACCGTGGTTGGCATTCAAGCAATTGATGAACGAGCAGTACCGTCCTAGAAACGAAGTCAATAAGCTCAAGGTAGAACTTAGGGAGTTACGAACACAAGGGTTCGACATTACCACATATGAACGACGATTCACATAGTTGTGCCTATTGTGTCCGGGAGCGTTCGAAGATGAAGAAGAGAAGATCGACGCGTTTGTAAAAGGGTTACCAGTAAGGATTCAAGAAGATGTGAGTTCACACGAGCCCGCTTCCATACAAAAGGCAAGTCGAATGGCTCATAAACTCATAAATCAGATTGAAGGAAGAATTAAAGAGCAGGCGGCCGAAGAAGCCAACACGAAACAACTCAAGAGAAAGTGGGAAGAAACCAGTGACAAGGGTCACCAATACAACAACAACAACAATCACAACCATAACCACAATAACAATCATAACAACCGCAACAACAATCGCAACAATAACAGCAATCCTAACAATAACTACAATAAACGTCCCAACAATAACAACTACAACAATCGTTTCAACAACAATAAAAATCCCAACAACAATCTCAACAACAACAATGGCAACAAAAACCAAAAATGCCAAAGGTGTGAAGAGTACCACCAGAATGAGTTCTGCACGACATTTTGCACCAAGTGTAAAAGAACTGGCCATGGTGCGAAAAAGTGTGAGGTCTACGGACCAAAGTTTAACAGAACTAAAGGAACAAATAGTGGCGAAACAAGTAATGCCGCCTTTGTTTGTTATGGATGTGGAAAACCGAGCCACATTAGAAGTAATTGCCCGAATCAGGGGAATACTAATGGGCAGAGCCGCGGAAGAGTTTTCAATATTAATATGGTAGAAGCGCAGGAAGACCCGGAGCTTGTTACGGGTACGTTTCTTATTGACAATACATCTGCTTATGTTTTATTTGATTCGAGTGCGGATAGAAGCTATATGAGTAGAGATTTTTGTGCTAAATTAAGTTTTTCACTAACGCCTTTGGATAATAAATTTTTACTCGAATTAGCAAATGGTAAATTAATTACAGCAGATAATATATGTCGGAATCGAGAAATTAAGCTGGTTTGTGAAACATTTAAGATTGATTTGATACCAGTAGAGTTAGGAAGTTTTGATGTGATAATTGGCATGGACTGGTTAAAAAAGGTGAGAGCAGAGGTCGTTTGTTACAAAAATGCGAGTCGCATTATGCGTGAAAAAGGAAAACCTTTAATGGTGTACGGAGAAAAGAACAACGCGAAATTTAATCTTATTAGTAGTTTGAAGGCGCAAAAACTAATAAGAAAAGGTTGTTACGTCATTCTAGCACACATCAAGGACGTTAAACCCGAAGAAAAGAACATCAGTGATGTTCCCGTCGCAAAAGAATTTCCCGATGTATTTCCAAAAGAATTACCGGGATTACCCCCACATCGACCCGTTGAATTTCAAATAGACCTTGCACCAGAATCTGCACCAATAGCTCGTGCTCCATACAGACTCGCACCCAGTGAAATGAAAGAATTACAAAGTCAGTTACAGGAACTTTTAGAGCGTGGTTTCATTCGACCAAGCACATCACCGTGGGGAGCTCCTATTTTGTTTGTCAAGAAGAAGGATGGTACATTTAGGTTGTGTATCGACTACCGAGAGTTGAACAAACTTACCATCAAGAACCGCTACCCACTACCGAGAATCGATGACTTATTTGATCAACTACAAGGCTCGTCAGTTTATTCGAAGATTGATTTACGTTCTGGGTATCATCAAATGTGGGTGAAGGAGGATGATATTCCAAAGACTGCTTTTAGAATGCGTTACGGTCATTACGAGTTTATGGTTATGCCGTTTGGGTTGACTAATGCACCAGCTGTGTTCATGGACCTCATGAACCGAGTGTGTGGACCATACCTTGACAAGTTTTTCATTGTTGACATACTTATTTACTCAAAGAATGACCAAGAGCACGAAGATCATTTGAGAAAAGTGCTAGAGTTGTTAAGGAAAGAAATACTATACGCTAAGTTTTCAAAGTGTGCATTTTGGTTAGAAGAAGTTCAATTCCTCGGTCATATAGTGAACAAAGAAGGTATTCAGGTGGATCCAGCAAAGATTGAAACCATTGAAAAGTGGGAAACCCCGAAAACTCCGAAACATATACGCCAATTTTTAGGACTAGCTGGTTACTACAGAAGATTCATCCAAGATTTTTCCAAAATAGCAAAACCCTTGACTGCATTAACGCATAAAGGGAAGAAATTCGAATAGAGAGATGAACAAGAGAAAGCGTTTCAATTGTTAAAGAAAAAGTTAACTACAGCACCTATATTGTCATTACCTGAAGGAAATGATGATTTTGTGATATATTGTGACGCCTCAAAGCAAGGTCTCGGTTGTATATTAATGCAACGAACGAAAGTAATTGCTTATGCTTCTAGACAATTGAAGATTCACGAGCAGAATTATACGACGCATGATTTGGAATTAGGCGCGGTTGTTTTTACATTAAAGACTTGGAGGCACTACTTATATGGGGTCAAAAGTATTATATATACCGACCAAAAAAGTCTTCAACACATATTTAATCAGAAACAACTGAACATGAGACAGCGCAGGTGGATTGAATTGTTGAATGATTACGACTTTGAGATTCGTTACCACCCAGGGAAGGCAAATGTGGTAGCCGACGCCTTGAGCAGAAAGGACAGAGAACCCATTCGAGTAAAAGCTATGAATATAATGATTTACACTAACCTTACTACTCAAATAAAGGAGGCGCAGCAGGGAGTTGTAAAAGAAGGAAAGTTAAAGAATGAAATACCTAAAGGATCGGAGAAACATCTTAATATTCGGGAAGACAGAACCCGGTATAGGGCTGAAAGAATTTGGGTACCAAAATTTGGAGATATGAGAGAAATGGTACTTAGAGAAGCTCATAAAACCAGATATTCAATACATCCTGGAACAGGAAAGATGTACAAGGATCTTAAGAAACATTTTTTGTTGGCCGGGTATGAAAGCCGATGTTGCTAAATACGTAGGAGAATGTTTGACATGTTCTAAGGTCAAAGCTGAGCATCAGAAACCATCAGGTCTACTTCAACAACCTGAAATCCTGGAATGGAAATGGAAAAACATTACCATGGATCTCATCACTAAATTGCCAATGGCTGCAAGTTGTTTTGATACTATTTGGGTAATAGTTGATCATCTCATCAAATCAGCACACTTCCTGCCAATAAGAGAAGATGACAAGATGGAGAAGTTAGCACGACTATATTTGAAGGAAGTTGTCTCCAGACATGGAATACCAATCTCTATTATCTCTGATAGGGATGGCAGATTTATTTCAAGATTCTGACAGACATTACAGCAAGCATTAGGAACTCGTCTAGACATGAGTACTGCCTATCATCCACAAACTGATGGGCAGAGCGAAAGGACGATACAAACGCTTGAAGACATGCTACGAGCATGTGTTATTGATTTTGGAAACAGTTGGGATCGACACCTACCATTAGCAGAATTTTTCTACAACAACAGCTACCATTCAAGCATTGAGATGGTGCCGTTTGAAGCACTTTATAGTAGAAAGTGCAGGTCTTCGATTTGTTGGAGTGAAGTGGGGGATAGACAGATTACGGGTCCGGAGATAATACAAGAAACTACCGAGAAGATCATCCAAATTCAACAACGGTTGAAAACTGCCCAAAGTCGACAAAAGAGCTACGCTGACATTAAAAGAAAAGATATAGAATTTAAAATTGGAGAGATGGTCATGCTGAAAGTTGCACCTTGGAAAGGTGTTGTTCGATTTGGTAAACGATGGAAATTAAATCCAAGGTATATTGGACCATTCAAGATTATTGTAACAACCCTGATTTTTCCGTTACTTCCGTTAACCTTCCGTTAGTTTATTTAACGGCGATTATTTAACTTTTATGCGTTTACGTGTATTAAATGCGTACTTGATCTTTGGAGGGTTTCAATAATTAATATGGGTTGATAGTAATTCAAATAAATATTTCGGATAATGAAATACGATAAAAACGATACGATTTTGATAATAGCTTTTTGAGCAACGAAACGCTCGGGTTTATTTTAATAATTAATTTTATTAATTATTAATTTTTTAAAATATTTAATTTATTGGGTTTTTAATAAATTAAACAATTGGTTGCGTTTAACGATCGGGTTAGCGTTCCGGGCCTTCGGTACGACTAAACGGCACTTAAAACGGACCACGATTACACAGGATTGCAAAACGAGAGCCCAGGAACACATAGAGGGACCCATTCGGCCGACCCCTCCCCCATACCCCCCTTATATCTTGATTTTTGTAACTTTAGGGGCTTAAGTGTTAATTGTGGAATTAGGGCTTAATATAAATTAGAGTGTAAACCTAAATTTGGCATAAACCCTCACAAGAAAAAGCTGCCAGTTGACTTCTTCCTCCCTCCCCATACCGTCGACATCATCACCATCACCATCACCATACCATTCAATTTTTAATTTTTGATAAAACCTCAAGAACAAACGTTGTAATTCGCGTTATCCTCTACGTATTGGTGTGCTTTGATTGTTGATCTAAGGTATATTTAGCTAAACCCTAACTCTTAAAATCTGATTTTTATAAGAGTTTCATAGTTATGTTGTCAATTGCTCAAGTCTATACGCGTACGTGTTAATTGTAATCGTTATTTTGATTTTTTGATGCGCTAGGGTTTAAAAATGAATTTGTAGTTGTTTGATCAGAAAAATTAAGTTTTTCAAATGACAATTATTATGTTATAATCAGATTCCTTGCGAAAAACTATTGAGTTTAGGCTTTGGATTCGCTTGATTTCGTTTCCGTATGATTAAGTTATGTCGATTTGAATTATCGTTGTGTTTTTGTTGATTGATCAGGAATCTGGTATTGATAGACAACGAACTGGCCTGTGAGACTTATACCAATGGAAATATAATTTAAAAACACTCAAGTTAGACTAGGATATCATGTTGTTTGCTTATGTGTAGCTCGAGATATGCTTGAATTAGTGTAAAAGTAACCTTGTATGATAAAATGTGTTAACTTCTGTGATTAAAGCTCTGAATATTTGAAAAGTAGACAAAAATTAATTCATCTTTCATGTGGATATCATAGGCTAATTGTATCTAGATCTTCGGATAATCGTGTGCGAATGTGACTAACTAAATGAGAATCGAATCTATAAATTGCAAACGGTTTTGTACTCTGTGGATTATGTGAATTGTTTGAGCATGTATGCTTCTGTAAAATGAAACTTAACATGATATGTAACTTATTTTTAGTTTATGTCAATCTCTGAAACCTTATGTATTGGGCACAATAGAGCCATACTTTATGTGAATTCTGAATTGAGCTGAAAACTGAATGATCAAATTGCACGAATAAACTGTACAAATTGGCTAAACAAAAGTTGCTAGATTTTTTATATGTGTTACTTTGATTTGTCCTTGAACTATGGCCACTGGTATTATATCAATTGCATGTCCGTAACTCCGGTTATAGCCAAAATGAAATCAGTGCGTGGTCAGAAACTGAATTGGCAAACCACGAATGTATCTCTTATGATTCCTGACTTTTAATTGTCGTATGAGTCCCTGGCCGGACTTTTTGGAATATATTTTAAGTATATTTATGATCTGGAGTTTGTCACATTTACTTGAATTTTTTACTATGAGATAATGTGCTAAGTATGCTACGTGTTCATAAACTTTGTGCATGACGATAAACTGAAATTGTGAAAATGATCATTTATGACCTGAAACGTATTGTTTGACTTAGGTTTGACATGTTGACCAATATTTGACATGAACCTACTGATGTTGACTTTAGTTGACCACATTGACCAAGTTTGACTTTTGGTTTGACTTCGGTTGACTTTGTTTGACTTGCATGACATAGTTGACTTTTATTTGGAAACGCGTCGAGTCGAGCAATAAGACAACGTACACTATGAAACCACACTTATTTAAGATACATATATTGACCAACCTACATACGTATACTTAGGTTGCATTACTCGACTATAAACCGTATGAGTTATTTGTTCACTTTTCAATCCGAGCTTATTTCAAAGGTGAGTCTACAGTCCCGCTTTTTACATAATTTCAGGGATGAGAATACACGCTGTTATATTTACATTTTCAAATACTTTGTATTGACATGAGTACTACACATATGCATAATGAGTTTGTTCAAAAAGCCTCTAGCTTGAATACTTTTAATACCATCGGTGTAAGCACAATTTAGATGGACGGATCCGTTAGGTTGACAACCTCACCCGCTATAAAAACTGTGGTGTATTTACTTTGAACATTAAATATATTTGAACAAGTGTATAACATTTTACAAGGTAAGGTCGGGTATAGTGGCTTCTATACTCGGGTCATTGCTAGTATTCAGGTGCTCCGTTTATGCAGACGATAGAATCTCGTGGTCAAGGAAACTAAACTATTTTTCTGATAACTGTTTTTCAGATACTGTTACATTACTTTAAACCTGTAGATTCACCAACATTATTTGTTGACCTGTTTTTGCTTGTTGTTATTCTCAGGTCCTTAAGAGGTATGCTTCCGCTATGTTTGCTGCATGACTGGCCGTGGAGTCAGCATTTGATTTTAAAGAACATTATTTACTTTCGCATTTAAAACTTTTATATTGTTTAAATACTGTTGGCTTGTGGTTACGATCACAACAGTGTTTCTATTTTGGGATTATTGTCTTATTTTTTGAAAGTTAATTTTTGAATAAAATTAAATGCGATTGCTTTAAACGTCTCATATAGAGGGCGTAACTGTTAACTGTGGGACCTGGATTAACGCGCCATCAGATGGTAATTTGGCGGGGTGTTAAAGTTGGTATCAGAGCCAGGTTCGGTTACCTAGGACTAGGCTGCATTAGAGAGTCGAACGCTAGGACAACTAGTGCGTCTGGACTGTAACCCTAGACTAGTTAAGCTACATAGACTGTAGTTACACTACTTACTACTTTACTTGATTCTATGTCTGCTTAGTATATCATATATGTTTATATATAAATGCCTACTATTATTATATATTAGATGTTCTAATGTGAACGTGCTTCCATGCTGACACCAGATGAAGTATCTTCATGATGTTTACTTAAGTGCTTGGGATGCGGATACCGAGTCCGATACTTCCATGACTGCTCGGGATACTCTTACACCTTGTACTGATGAAGAGAGATTGTCTGAAACTGCTGGGCAGCCTGAGACCAAAGAGGACGAGGAAGATTCCAATGCCGAGGATAATCCTTTGTTTAATTTTCTCGACCGAGAGGATTCCGATGAAGAAGAGGAACCCGTGAATGAGGAAGATTCTGATGAAGAAAAGGGATCCGAGAAGGAAAAGGATTCCGAGGGTGAAGAAAGGTCTAACGAACTGCTCACTACTAAACCAAGACTCCAGGATCTGATTATACCTATCACCACACTTACTATCCTTACCGAATCTCGTGTATTGCCACCCGCCAAGAATTCCCGTAAGCGTAAGATTACATTTAGTTCTCATGACAATGATACTACACGCTACTAAGGCTCAAGTACTCCCCTACCTCATGTTGTTCGTCACCGTTCTAATATACCAACTACTAGTGTTGCAAAGCCTTCATCATCCCCTATCGATGAAATTCGAGAGTTAAAGGAGATTGTTAGGAGTTTGGTAGCCAGAGTTTCAGTGTTAGAAGAGGAACAAAAAGCCACAGCAGCCATCCAAGAAGACTATGAACGCCTTAGCGAAAAGTATGCTGATCTGCACGACGAGTTGGCCGCATTCAAAGAGCGTGTTGGACCAAGTTTCCTCCGTTTAGAGCGGAAATTTCCAGATGAAGATGACTCCGAGTGAGATCGAGTTTATCTTAACGTACGTTACCTATAGTACCTTGTTTCGTGTTAAGACTAGCAGACGTGTTTCATTATTTGTTTTATGAGACATATTCAATCACTTCGAGAACTTTTATTGTACTTTCATATTTGGAATGCTATTCCTTCTATTTTATTCGTGCATGTGTTGTTGAAAGGTGTTCATACCATTACTACAATTTATTTACACTAAGGTCATGTCGTTTGGATAGTTACACTAACGTTGATTTAAACTAAAACACGAGTGTCATACACTTTCTTTACATGTTGGTATAGGATAGCGTACAGTCAACTCTGAAATTTTTATACAATATAAGTACAGCTCTGTTTGCTTGAAATACACGTCAGAGATTTCGTAGTGAAGTCCCTTATAACTCATCCAAATAACCGTCCCTAACGTTTCGTAGGAAAAGTCACATTAAATCAAAACGCACGTGACTATAACTCTGAAATTTTACAGCACTTATTTAAGTATAGGGAACCTTGTCAATTTTTATAAAGTCGTGGAAAAATCGTATGAAGGTGAATTTCGGGTCTAAATTCAGAAGTTTTTCAAGGCCGATAACGTTATCATCTCAGATTTTCAGTTTAGTATTTCTTCCAGTGGGTAAAAGTACACGTAGATTCTCGCTACGTGCAATGGATTAACCGTACGTGTTTTGCTAATCTGAACTTGTGAAGTAATGTCGAAATGGAAGTATGAGTCGGCGTAATGTAATGACCGGGATTATATTACGGTAACTTATATGGAAGTTTCGACAGCATGACATAAGGAATGGGAGGCTAGTCAAAGAAATTTTTTTTTTCTAATTTGCACTGCTTATAAAATGAACCTAATAATCTCTCATAACCTATCGATAATAAATGTACATACTACAACTCATCACTAATGACCCCACTTGTTACTACGTATCATTAGTTGATATATATTGAACATACCCATCATCTCATATCGCAATTCCTTACTGCATATCATTGCCAACCGCTATTCAACACTATTCCTCACTACTAGTCTATTCAATCACCACTCGTTTCTGGTCTATTTCTATAACGTTGTTGACGCTAGCACGTTATGCTATTTTGTACTAAGGAACACCCCAAATGGTGAGGAACATTAGGGCCATCATGTGTGATCTATGAATTGTGCAAGAAGGCAACCACATGACCAAATACATTAGAGTTGGAGCTCCGGTCCTGTTTGTTAGGAAGAAGGATGGGTCGATGAGATTGTGTATTGACTACAGAGAATTGAACAAGCTGACAATCAAGAATCGGTATCCGCTACCGAGGATTGATGACTTATTTGATCAGTTGCATGGATCCAGTTGTTATTCGAAAATTGATTTGAGATCCGGGTATCACCAATTGAGAGTCAAAGAAGCTGATATCCCGAAGACAGCATTTAGAACACGTTATGGGTATTATGAGTTTACAGTGATGTCGTTTGGTTTGACGAACGCACCAGCAGTGTTCATGGACCTCATGAACCGTGTGTGTAAGACATACCTAGATAAATTCGTCATTGTGTTCATTGATGATATATTGGTGTACTCCAAGAACAGAGAAGAGCACGAGCAGCATCTACGTTCGATATTGACTATGCTTAGAGAAGAGCAGTTGTATGCCAAGTTCTCTAAGTGTGACTTTTAGTTACCCGAAGTACAATTTCTTGGCCATGTTATAGGGGCCAATGGAATACAGGTCGATCCAGCAAAGATTGAGTCGGTTAAGAATTGGGAAACTCCAAAGACGCCAACGCAGATTAGGAAATTTTTGGGTCTAGCTGGTTACTACCGGAGATTCATTGAAGGATTCTCTAAGATCGCCCGACCATTAACCGCATTGACTCATAAGGGCAAGAAGTTTGAGTGGTCAGAACCGCAAGAGACCGCATTTCATTTGTTGAAAGAGAAGTTAACAACTGCACCAGTATTGTATCTACCCAAGGGAAGTGAAGATTTTGTTGTTTATTGTGATGCCTCACGTCAAGGAATGGGTTGCGTGCTTATGCAACAAAACAAGGTTATTGCTTATGGATCGCGTCAGTTAAAGATTCACGAGCAGAACTACACTACGCATGACCTTGAGTTAGGAGCTATTGTCTTTGCACTTAAAATGTGGAGACACTACCTGTTTGAAACCAAGTTCACTATCTTCACTGACCATAAGAGTTTACAGCACATATTCGATCAGAAACAGCTCAATATGAGACAACGACGTTGGATGGAACTACTTAACGATTATAACTGCGAACTTCAATACCATCCGGGCAAGGCGAATGTTGTGGCGGATGCCTTAAGTAGGAAGGAGCGAGAGAAACCCCTTAGGGTTAAAGCTCTTAACATAATTGTCCGTACGAATCTCACATCACAAATCCGCGAAGCACAACAAGAAGCCATGAAACAAGAGAATGTCGATGTTGAATTTCTCAAAGGGATGGATAAGAAGTTTGACATCAAGGAGGACGGAACACGGTACTTTACTAACCGAATTTGGGTACCAAAGTTTGGTGGATTGAGAGAACTAGTGTTAGAGGAAGCACACAAGTCTTGATACTCAATTCATCCGAGATCATACAAAATGTACCAAGATTTGAAGGCATTTTATTGGTGGCCAAATTTGAAAGCTGACATTGCTACCTATGTCGAGAAGTGCTTGACTTGCGCTAAAGTCAAGGCTGAACATTAGAAGCCATCAGGATTATTAACTCAACCAGAGATACCCCAGTGGAAGTGGGAAGGTATTTCCATGGACTTCATTACGAAACTGCCGAGAACGGCGGGAGGTCACGATACTATTTGGGTTATCGTGGATCGTCGCACTAAGTCCGCACACTTCTTACCGATAAGGGAAAACTGATAAAATGGAGAAGTTGGCCCAGATCTACATTAAGGAAGTCGTCTCTAGGCATGGAGTGCCTATATCCATTATATCCGACCGCGACAGCAGATTTACTTCCAGGTTTTGGCAATCATTACAGAAAGCAATGGGGACTCGTTTAGATATGAGTACAGCATATCACCCCCAGACGGATGGCCAGAGCGAACGAACTATTCAGACTTTTGAGGACATGCTGAGAGCGTGTGTCATTGATTTCGGAAACGGATGGGATAAGTATTTACCACTAGCTGAGTTCTCATACAATAACAGCTACCATGCAAGTATTAAAGCTGCACCTTTCGAGGCATTGTACGGAAGGAAGTGTAGATCTCCCGTTTGTTGGAACGAGTTGGGAGATAGTCAGTTGACAGGTCCTGAGATTATTCAGGAGACAACTGAGAAAGTCCTACAGATTCAGGAACGACTGAGAACGGCTCGAAATCGTCAAAAGAGTTACATCGATGTTAGACCGAAGGACATAGAGTTCCAAGTTGGTGACAAGGTTATGCTTAAGGTATCACCTTGGAAGGGTGTTGTACAATTTGGGAAATGAGGTAAACTGAGTCCTAGATATGTTGGACCGTTTGAGATAACTGAAAGAGTTGGACCGGTAGCTTACAGATTGGAACTGCCACAAACACTCAGCGGTATTCAGGACGTTTTCCATGTATCCAATCTAAAGAAGTGCCTAGCCAATGATAACTTGATTATTCCTTTAGAGGAACTACGTATCGACGACAAACTTCATTTCATTGAGGAACCTGTTGAAATCTTGGGCCGTGAGGTCAAACAATTGAAGCAAAGCAGAATTCCTATCGTTAAAGTTCGGTGGAACGCAAGAAGAGGACCAGAGTTCACGTGGGAGCGTGAAATATCCGCAACTATTTCCTGAGGAAACTACTTCAGTGGACGATCACTAAAATTTCAGGATGAAATTTTCAATAACAGGTGGGTAATGTAACAACCCTGATTTTTCCGTTACTTTCGTTAACCTTCTGTTAGTTTATTTAACGGCGATTATTTAACTTTTATGCGTTTACGTGTATTAAATGCGTACTTGATCTTTGGAGGGTTTCAATAATTAATATGGGTTGATAGTAATTCAAATAAATATTTCGGATAATTAAATACGATAAAAACGATACGATTTTGATAATAGCTTTTTGAGCAACGAAACGCTCGGGTTTATTTTAATAATTAATTTTATTAATTATTAACTTTTTAAAATATTTAATTTATTGGATTTTTAATAAATTAAACAATTGGTTGCGTTTAACGATCGGGTTAGCATTCCGGGCCTTCGGTACGACTAAATGGCACTTAAAATGGACCACGATTACATAGGATTGCAAAATGAGAGCCCAGGAAGCCATAGAGGGCCCCATTCGGCCGACCCCTCCCCCATACCCCCTTATATCTTGATTTTTGTAACTTTAGGGGCTTAAGTGTTAATTGTGGAATTAGGGCTTAATATAAATTAGAGTGTAAACCTAAATTTGGCATAAACCCTCACAAGAAAAAGCTGCCAGTCGACTTCTTCCTCCCTCCCCATACCGTCGACATCATCACCATCACCATACCATTCAATTTTCAATTTTTGATAAAACCTCAAGAACAAACGTTGTAATTCGCGTTATCCTCTACGTATTAGTGTGCTTTGATTGTTGATCTAAGTTATATTTAGCTAAACCCTAACTCTTAAAATCTGATTTTTATAAGAGTTTCATAGTTATGTTGTCAATCTCAAGTCTATACGCGTACGTGTTAATTGTAATCGTTATTTTGATCGTTTGATGCGCTAGGGTTTAAAAACGAATTTGTAGTTGTTTGATCAGAAAAATTAAGTTTTTCAAATGATAATTATTATGTTATAATCAGATTCCTAGCGAAAAACTATTGAGTTTAGGCTTTGGATTCGCTTGATTTCGTTTTCGTATGATTAAGTTATGTCGATTTGAATTATCGTTGTGTTTTTGTTGTTTGATCAGAAATCTGGTATTGATAGACAACGAATTAGCATATGAGACTTATACCACTGGAAAGATAATTTAAAAACACTCAAGTTAGACTAGGATATCATGTTGTTTGCTTATGTATAGCTCAAGATATGCTTGAATTAGTGTAAAAGTAGTTTTATACAGCACTTGCATGAAAATAACCTTGTATGATAAAATGTGTTAACTTCTGTGATTAAAGCTTTGCATATTTGAAAATTAGACAAAAATTAATTCATCTTCATGTGGATATCATAGGCTAATTGTATCTAGATCTTCGGATAATCGCGTGCGAATGCGACTAACTAAATGAGAATCGAATCTGTAAATTGCAAACGATTTTGTACTCTGTGGATTATGTGAATTGTTTGAGCATGTATGCTTCTGAAAAATGAAACTTAACATAATATGTGACTTATTGTTAGTTTATGTCAATCTCTGAAACCTTATGCATTGGGCACAATAGAGCCATACTTTATGTGAATTCTGAATTGAGCTGAAAACTGAATGATCAAATTGTACGAATAAACTGTACAAATTGGCTAAACAAAATTTGCTAGATTTTGATTTGTCCTTGAACTATTGCCACTGGTCTTGTATCAATTGCATGTTCCTAATTCCGGTTATAGCCAAAATGAAATCAGTGCGCTGTCAGAAACTGACTTGGCAAGCCCTAAATGTATCTCTTCTAATTCCTGACTTTTAATTGTCGTTTGAGTCCCTGGCCAGACTTTTTGGAATTGATTTTAAGTATATTTATGATCTGGAGTTTTTCACATTTACTTGAATTTTGTACTATGAGATAATGTGCTAAGTATGCTACGTGTTCATAAACTTTGTGCATGACGATAAACTGAAATTGTGAAAATGATCATTTATGACCTGAAACGTATTGTTTGACTTAGGTTTGACATGTTTACCAATATTTGACACGAACCTACTGATGTTGACTTTAGTTGACCACATTGACCAAGTTTGACTTTCGGTTTGACTTCGGTTGACTTTGTTTGACTTGCATGACATAGTTGACTTTTATTTGGAAACGCGTCGAGTCGAGCAATAAGACAACGTACACTATGAAACCACACTTATTTAAGATACATATATTGACCAACCTACATACGTATACTTAGGTTGCATTACTCGGCTATAAACCGTATGAGTTATTTGTTCACTTTTCAATCCGAGCTTATTTCAAAGGTGAGTCTACAGTCCCGCTTTTTACATAATTTCAGGGATGAGAATACACGATGTTATATTTACATTTTCAAATACTTTGTATTGACATGAGTACTACACATATGCATAATGAGTTTGTTCAAAAAGCCTCTAGCTTGAATACTTTTAATACCATCAGTGTAAGCACAATTTAGATGGACGGATCCGTTAGGTTGACAACCTCACCCGCTATAAAAACTACGGTGCATTTACCTTGAACATTAAATACATTTGAACAAGTGTATAACATTTTACGAGGTAAGGTCGGGTATAGTGGCTTCTATACTCGGGTCATTGCTAGTATTCAAGTGCTCGGTTTATGCAGACGATAGAATCTCGTGGTCAAGGAAACTAAACTATTTTTCTGATAACTATTTTTCAGATACTGTTACATTACTTTAAACCTGTAGATTCACCAACATTATTTGTTGACCTGTTTTTGCGTGTTGTTATTCTCAGGTCCTTAAGAGGTATGCTTCCGCTGTGTTTGCTGCATGACTGGCCGTGGAGTCAGCATTTGATTTTAAAGAATATTATTTACTTTCGCATTTAAAACTTTTATACTGTTTAAATACTGTTGGCTTGTGGTTACGATCACAACAGTGTTTCTATTTTGGGATTATTGTCTTATGTTTTTGAAAGTTAATTTTTGAATAAAATTAAATGCGATTGCTTTAAACGTCTCATATAGAGGGCGTAACTGTTAACTGTGGGACCTGGATTAATGCTCCGTCAGATGGTAATTTGGCGGGGTGTTAATATTATTGATCGTGTTGGACCAGTAGCTTACAGACTTGAGTTACCTCAACAACTCGCGGCTGTACATAACACTTTCCACGTCTCGAATTTTAAGAAATGTTTTGCTAAAGAAGATCTCACTATTCCATTAGACGAAATCCAAATCAACAAAAAACTTCAATTCATCGAAGAACCCGTCGAAATAATGGATCGTGAGGTTAAAAGACTTAAGCAAAACAAAATACCAATTGTTAAGGTTTGATGGAATGCTCGTAGAGGACCCGAGTTTACCTGGGAATGAGAAGATCAGATGAAGAAGAAATACCCGCACTTATTTCTAGAAGATACGTCAACACCTCTAACTGCTTAAAATTTCGGGACGAAATTTATTTAACGGGTAGGTACTGTAGTGACCAGAACTTTTCCTTTGTTCTAAGTGTTCCTCATCATCTTCAACAAAATCTAGCTCAATCTAGTTCATAAATCCATACATAAACCAAGATACAAAACAACTACTCAAGAACACACCAACAACACTTCCAAGTTTGCTAACTTGCTTTCAATCTTGCAAATCCATTTCAAGTGATCATCCAAACTCAAGAAATATTTCTTATTTACAGTAAGATATCTCTATAATACAAGGTAGTACTCATATTCAAACGTTGATTCAATTTCTATAACTATAACAATCTTATTTCGAGTGGAAATCTTACTTGAACTTGTTTTCGTGTCATGATTTTGTTTCAACAACTTTCAAGCCATCCAAGGATCATTTGAAGCTAGATCTATTTTTTTCATTTCTAGTAGGTTTATCCACAAAACCTGAGGTAGTAATGATGTTCATAACATCATTCGATTCATATATATAAAACTATCTTATTCGAAGGTTTAAACTTGTAATCACTAGAACATAGTTTAGTTAATTCTAAACTTGTTCGCAAAAAAAAGTTAATCCTTCTAACTTGACTTTTAAAATCAACTAGATACATGTTCTATATCTATATGATATGCTAACTTAATGATTTACAACTTGAAAACATGAAAAACACCGTAAAACCGGATATACGCGGTCGTAGTAACACCGCGGGCTGTTTTGGGTTAGTTAATTAAAAACTATGATAAACTTTGATTTAAAAGTTATTCTTTTGGGAAAATGATTTTTCATATTAACATGAAACTATATCCAAAAATCATGGTTAAACTCAAAGTGAAAGTATGTTTTCTAAAATGGTCATCTAGACGTCGTTCTTTCGACTGAAATGACTACCTTTACAAAAATGACTTGTAATCTGTATTTCTGACTATAAACTGATAATTTTTTTGTTTAAATTCATAAACTTAAGTTCAATATGAAACCATAGCAACTTGAATCACTCAAAACGGATTTAAAACGAAGAAGTTATGGGTAAAACAAGATTTGATAATTTTTCTTGTTGTAGCTACGTGAAAATTGGTAACAAATCTATATTAATCATATCCTAGCTAACTCATATTGTATTATACATGTATTCTAATATATTATGTAATCTTGGGATACCATAGACATGAATACAATGTTTTGACATATCATGTCGACCCATCTATATATATATTTCGGAACAACCATAGACACTCTATATGCAGTAATGTTGGAGTTAGCTATACAGGGTTGAGGTTGATTCCAAAATATTATATATACTTTGATTTATGATCTAGCATGAGGCTTGTATACACGAGGTCGTGGATTGATTCGAGATAATATATATTGCTTTATTTTCTGTACATCTAACTGTGGACAACTAGTTGTAGGTTACTAACGAGGACAGCTGACTTAATAAACTTAAAACAGCAAAACGTATTAAAAATGTTGTAAATATATTTTGAACATACTTTGATATATATGTACATATTTGTTATAGATTCGTGAATCGACCAGTGGCCAAGTCTTACTTCCCGACGAAGTAAAAATCTGTGAAAGTGAGTTATAGTCTCACTTTTAAAATCTAATATTTTGGGATGAGAATACATGTAATTTTATAAATGTTTTACGAAATAGACACAAGAAAATGAAACTACATTATATGGGTGAATGATCGAAGCCGAATATGCCCCTTTTTAGCTTGGTAGCCTAAGAATTTGGGAACAGACCCCCAAATTGACGCGAATTCTAAAGATAGATCTATCGGGCCCAACAAGCCCCATTCTGGAATTTGGAATGCTTTAGTACTTCGAAATTATCATGTCCGATGGGTGTCCCGAAATGATGGGGATATTCTATATGCGTCTTGTTAATGTCGGATACCAGGTGTTCACCATATGAATGAATTTTATCTCTATGTATGGGATGTATATTGAAATATGAAATCTTGTGGTCTATTATTATGATTTGATACTATATAGGTTAAACCTATAACTCACAAACATTTTTGTTGATGTTTTAAGCATGTTTATTCTCAGGTGATTATTAAGAGCTTCCGCTGTTGCATACTAAAATAAGGACAAGATTTGGAGTCCATGCTTGTATGATATTGTGTAAAAACTGCATTCAAGAAACTTATTTTTGATGTAATATATTCTTATTGTAAACCATTATGTAATGGTCGTGTGTAAACGGTATATTTTAGATTATCATTATTTGATAATCTACGAAATGCTTTTTAAACCTTTATCGATAAAATAAAGGTTATGGTTGTTTTAAAAATGAATGAAGTCTTTGAAAAACGTCTCATATAGAGGTCAAAACCTCGCAACGAAATCAATTAATATGGAACGTTTATAATCAATATGAACGGGACATTTCAGTCCCGTCCTAAACCATCTGGACGAAGTCTTCAACATTTGGTCCCATTGCGAGGTATTGTCCTAAGTATGCCATGAACGACTCCATGTAATATCTTTAAAATGAACAAATGTACAGCGAAAGATTTCTTTCATACCTGAGAATAAATATGCTTTAAAGTGTCAACCAAAAGGTTGGTGAGTTCATAGGTTTATCATAACAATCATTTCAATATTTTAATAGATCACAAGATTTCAGATATTTAATTGTACACGTAACCCGAGTATAAAATAGTACGCATAACCTGCGAATTAAAAATCATTTATATGGTGAACACCTGGTAACCAACATTAACAAATGTATCTAGAATATCCCCAAATATACAGGTACACTCATCTGTATATAAAATCGAAGTACTAAATCATCCGTAACCCGGATGGGACGTGTCAAAGTCCATAGATCTATCTTCAGGATTCGCGTCAGGGGGTATGTTCCCAAATTCTTAGGCTACCAAGCTAAAAAGGGTGATATCCGGTATAATAATTCAACCATAGAATGTAGTTTCAAGTACTTGTGTCTATTTCGTAAAACATTTATAAAAACAGCGTATGTATTCTCAGTCCCAAAAATATATATTGCAAAAGCATTTAAAAAGGGAGCAAATAAAACTCACAATACGATATTTTGTAGTAAAAATATGCATACGACGGAACTGAACAATGCAAGGTTGGCCTCGGATTCACGAACCTATATCAATTATATATATTAACACATATACTAACAAGTAAACAAGTATATATATTCATATTAATTACTATACTTGTTATAATAATAATTTATATGTTATTTTAATTAATTGCAACTATTATATATATTTTAAATAGATAACTACTATCTATTATAAAAAAAAATTAATATAGTTTTGTTAGAATAGTTCTTATATAACTAATTTTTATTGTTGTAATAATAATAATAATAATAATAATAATAATAATAATAATAATAATAATAATAATAATAATAATAATAATAATAATAATAATAATAATAATAATAATAATACTATAGTTATTATAATAACAATAATGATACTAGTAATAAAATGATAATAATAATAATAATAATAATATTGTTAAAATAATAATATTAATGTTAAAATTAATAATAATAATGATAATAAAAATGATAATTTTAATAAAAGTTGTAAATTTTAAGATTAATGAAAATTAATATTAATAATAATGATAATAATAATAATAATAATAATAATAATAATAATAATAATAATAATAATAATAATAATAATAATAATAATAATAATAATAATAATAATAATAATAATGATAATAATAATAACAATAGTATTCATAATACTTAATAATAACAATAATAATATTAATGATAATAATAATAATAATAATAATAATAATAATAATAATAATAATAATAATAATAATAATAATAATAATAATAATAATAATAATAATAATAATAATAATAATAATAATAATAATGCTAATGATAATAATAGTGATAATAAAATATTGTAAATAAAATTATATATAAAAATCATGTTAATGAAAATAATAATAATGATAGTAATAATGATAATAATAATGATAGTTATAATTTTAATTAAAATGTTAATTTTAATGTTAATAACAATAATAATAATAATAATAATAATAATATTAATATTAATAATAATAATAATAATAATAAGTAAACTACCTCAAAGAAGTAGTCCTAAAAAAAATGCCCAAGTCCGAGTTTGAACCCGCGACGTCCCGCTATCCCGATAACATCCTTAACCATATTTATTATTATCATTATTTCACATATCATTAACGAATCATAATCATCATCATGCTACATCGTCTTATTATTTTGTGTATCATTATATTTAATTCGTTATTCATTATCATCGTCTTCATGATCACCATCAACGTGATCATAATCAAAATCAACACTCGTCATCATCATCGAAGGTTTTTAATGGATTCCACCATTATCATTCGCCCACTTCATAATCCAAACACCATAACATTATCTCCAATCGGTTTTACTGTTTTCATCATCACGTTTATCATTCCATGACATCATCCAGCTTAACCGAAATACAAAAGCCGGATCACAGCCCAACCCAATCAAAAAATCAAAGTTTGAATCTTGGCCCAACACATTTACTCTTGGTCCGTATAAATAGAAAACAAGGAGGCGTCAAAAGTTCATGGCCCAACAATACATATAGGTACACGGCCCAAAATAGAAGTCTAGTTTAAAGGGAGCCCATTATTGGTCCGATCCAACAATGATTTTGGTCGAGTAATATTCGCACGGTATTAGGAGCAAAAATTTATTATTACACAGACCTCATTATTTTAAACCTTTAATAAAATAATCAAGTGGAGTTATCTCTCACTAGTGATTGTCGGCCATAAAAAGGAAAAGAAGTCGTCCTCCAATAAGCAGCAGACACAGCAAGTTGATTCGATCATATCAAACAACAGCAAGATGATTGTTCATCGAACACGAAAAGTAGACAGCAGGTAGGGTGATGTATTTGAATCGATCAGAAAAACAAAAAAAAAAAATAACAGATGGCAGCAGCCTTCGTACTACAGTTTGTAATTCGATGTATTTTGGTTTAGTTGCAGGTCAAACAGAATTAAAAGAAGAAGCTGTTAGGAGGAAGCAATAACACAGTCATAATATGTGATGATGTCTTGTTTGTTGTTTGATGAAGATCGAAGGTGATTTGGGTTTCTTTAAACCATAGCTTGAACAAGTGAAGATGGTGGTTAATTGGTTCGTCAAACATAAATATCGGGCATGGTGGTGAAGGTTGTGATTCGAGCAACAACGAGAAGGTGGTAGCTCATGGTTATTCCGGGTTGATTATAATCGAGCAGGAGAACGAAGATGTGGTTTTAAGATGGTGAGGGTTCACGAGAAAGAAAACTAAAGATATGATGGTCTCGGCTTTAGATGATGGAGACGGGTGTATATGGTTGAAGGTGGTGGTAACCGTTGGTGTTTACAGTGTTTTCGTGATGGTTGTTAGTCGAACAAGGAATAATAGAAGTAGTATTACAGTCGCAGATAGCTGCAATTGCAGATGGTTTTGTTCATGGTTCTGTGATGGGTAGATTTGTTTTGTTGGTGGTCTCAGTTAACCAAAATCAAATGATGATCGAATTTTAGAGAGACCAAAGGTGATGGTTGAGCTCACGATGATGATTAAGGGTGGTTTGGAGAAGGTGCCAAGTATGGTGATGGAGGTGATGTTTGTTTTGGTTTCAACAGAATCAACAAAACATAAATAGAAAGAAAGAATGAAGAAAATATAGTAATGGGTTTTTATGATGGTATTTTGATCTCTTGTTCCTTCCACAATCGCTATTTTCAGACTGCGAGTGAGGACGTTTTCCATGACTATTTATTTGCCGAGCCATGTGAAACAATATAATCCATTGATTAGATTGTAAAGAGAAGTGTGCGAATTATAAGGTGAAATTAATACAGAGAGAGTTGAGAGAGTTGATAAATGATGGTATTAGTGATCAAGTGGGATTGTGGTGTTTGTAATTTAAACAGAACCAGACAACCATTATTTGGAAATAGATGTTTCAATTATGCATATATATATATATATATATATATATATATATATATATATATATAACTTTCCAGATTGTAAAGTAATCGTAATTAGTGAATTAATATTAATATTATTATTATTATGTTAGTGCGTGTAACATATTAGGACAAAGTGAAGCAGCCAGCTTCTTATTTGATTCTACCGACACCTTTAATACCGAGTGGTATATCGTGTCTATTGCTAAACAGTTAGTATATAAAAGTGTTCCGATGAATCCCAAATTTTTAACTTAAGTATAATTAATTATTTCAATCATTAACTGTTTGAAACCTAATTAAAAAGGTTCGTCAATTACCTATTTTTAGTTCCAAGTTACATGTACGGAGTATTAAAATTCAACTCAACAAAGTAAAAATATTTTTTTTAACAAGACTATAATTTACGTAACCTATTAATGAACCAACATTTATTTTTAAATCCTCCGATGTTTGTATTTGAACTTGACTAATAACAATCTAACGACAAATGAGTGTTACTATCGTTTTCTAAGTAAATTTGAAATCATATACATTCAATATATATAAACACGTTCTAAATAACACGTTTTATTTTATCGTACGTTATTTATATATTTAATTCAAACAATTAATATTTCAACTTATCATATATATATATATATATATATATATATATATATATATATATATATATATATATATATATATATATATATATATATATATATATATATTTATATACATATCCATTTACAAATAGTTGTTCGTGAATCTTCGGAAATGGTCAATGTCAAATGATTTCCTGAAATAGTTCAAAAATTTTGAGATTCAATTACGTAGGCTTTGCTTATCGTGTCGAAACCATAAAATTAAGTTTAAATTTAGTCGGAAATTTTTGGGTCGTCACATACCTGGGCAGGCGCTATTCCGTAATGTGTAAAGAATTGGTATATAAACTCGGAATAGGGCAACCGAAAATTGCCCACGGTGATGGTTGCACCGTACATGGCAACCATGCCCGTGGGGGGCTTGTGGGCCCGTGGATGGCGTCAGGCACCCTCAAAGTATAACGGGTCAAAACTGGTACTGACGAATTGCTCACACACTCAACTCATAATAGTACTAATATCTACATAAGCCCTGGATGATGATTCGGGAGCATCTACACTAGTGGAAGTGGAAGACTGATTCGTCATATATACGAAAATAGAAAACTACAGAGTAATAAAATAGAAGGAAGCAGAAAAAGGTACATTCTTTCGTGAAAAAACTGTTGGTTTTTTGAAGAAGAAGCGTTTAGGGTATGAAGGCTGAAAAAAGTGAAAATATTGAAATACGAAAGCTATTTATAGGTTTCAAGGAAGTTGATCCAACGGCTCAGATCAAAGGATGAATCAACAAAAGTAATGATTAAAATTGCAAAAAGAAGATCCTCGAACGCCGTTCCAAAAAAGTTGAAAAATGGAAGAAAAAAAAAACACAAAAAGGAGGCTTATTTGCAGAAACTGTCCTTTCAAACTGACAAGCATTAAATGCACATCCAATCGGAAGCATGGCATCGTTTCAAAAGTTTGACAACGGCAACCGTTCCGGCTACCATCATCAAACTGGGGGGACTTGATGATACGTATCATGATCCGTCTCAAAAAGACACTAATTAGCAGCATCCCGGCTAGGGTTTTTCCCCGGCATAGGCCTATCTCGGAAAAGGACGTCTTCCCAGCATCACCTCAGTAACCCGACCAGAAGGTTACTTATGCATGCACCCGGGAAGGACCACGTCGGACAATGGCTAGCCGGGAACGCCATCCAGCCCGGATAAGCATACACACTACCGGCATCACCTAGCCGGATGCAGAGGCATTAAGAAGATAAGGATTATATCATCACAAATAAGCCTGTTGATAAACTGGCAACAATTTTCCCGGTCATTGCGAACACCGTGAAGAAACACTTGGAGTAAATACGAAGCAAAGCCCCTCCCAACTAATCAAGGCAGTCACCCGTAATGACCTAGTCGGGGCCACCACACTGCCAGAACTAGCTTCCCGGTTTAATATTTCGACCCGGTACAAGGATAACGTCCCAGGACAAGCACCTGTCTCGGAGCAAGTGCATTATCCTGGAACAGCCACTTCATCCCGAAGTGAGTGCACTGTCCCGGAACGAGCACTTGATCCCGGAACAAAAACACAAACAAGCTGCACTCCACGTCGGCCCATGAATCTAGGAAAGTCTGTTAGGATCTGATCGATTATTCCCATGAAAAGGACAGGTGCCACGTCACCCCTCGGGATTGACAAAGTTTGTTATAACCATAAAAGGGACAGGTGCCACGTCACCATTTCCTCATAACATCTATAAATATACGTAAACAACATCATTTATTTCACAACACTGGATGTATTAATGTTACTCTGCCCAAATTAATTACGATAGCATTTCTCTAGTCGTTAACACAATTCCGATCAATACTCCGATCGTCATCAGAATTAATCATCACTTTTAGATATTAACTTATTCGATTCCGATCGAATAAGGTTAATCTAATCGATTGTTTTACGCCCTTGGAATCCAGATTTCAAATCAGGGTTTGCACAATTATTGGAGTTAAAACATTCGATCCACTCTTTTTCCAACATCAAGCACTCAAACCCGAAATCTATTCATACCTGACGATTTTGGTTTGATCAATGATCACCGAGGACAACGGAATGGCAATGTGTGACCTTGAAGAAAACTATAGGCCTACTCGTCGTACAAGAAGATCAATTGAAGAAAGGGTTCACGCGCACATTTGGGTTAATAAAGAATTGTGAGATTCCACCATTCATCATCTTCTACGACAAAAGCTCATCGAACACATTTGGAATCTTCCTGCAAATTTCCGTGTTCGACACGTACCGCAAGTTGGGCCTTCCGGTACAACCGCCAATGATGACCAAGACGAAGACGAGGACAACGAAGAAGACGAAGACGAGGACAACGAAGAAGACGAAGACTGTTACAATGATGATGAGTAGTTTAATAGTTTTTTTTTTATGTTTAAGTTTATGTAATTTTAATTTATGTTCAAGTTTATGTCGTTTTCTTTTTGAAAAAAAAAAATGTAACCGTATTAACCTTTGTTGTTTAATAAATGTGATGTTCAAAAACAATTTTTTATTTGTTATATAATAATAATAATAATAATAATAATAATAATAATAATAATAATAATAATAATAATAATAATAATAAATAATGATGATAATAATAAATATAAATAATGATAATAATAATAAATAATGATGATGATAATAATAATAATAATAATAATAATAATAATAATAATAATAATAATAATAATAATAATAATAATAATAATAATAAAATTGAGGAATTATGTCATGGTTGGCAATGGTGTGTTATGGAAGTGTTATGGGAGGAAGTGGTGAGAAATGAGGAGAGAGAAAGCTGATGTGGCACTGAGGAAATGTCCATGATGGCGTCATGGTTGGGAGTGGTCTAATGAACTGATACGGTTGTGATTTCTTATAGCAGACTTAACATTGACTTAATAAAAGGGTGAACGTTAAGTCTTGGCTTGTCCGTTATTACTACTATATATACTAAGGATTAAAGTGGAATGCTCAAATCCTATTGGCCGGCCACTATTCATCAACAGTACTCGGCCACTATTCACCTTTTTTTTTTTTTTTTTTTTTTGGGATCCCTTCACTTTTTTCCCGTTTTTCTCTTCGGATCCCTATTAGTCGAGCATGTTCATCATTTTAAATATTTTTTTGTTGTCTTTTTTTTGCCCTACTATGTCTTTATCATTTGGAGAAAGTTGATAGAATAGTATACATGAATACATACACTCGCTATTACACGGTTTAAAATATATAATTTTTTTTTTTTAAAATTTAGTTAAATCGCTAACACTTTTCAAGCAGCAGTTTTTTTTTTTTAGGATCCCTTCACTTTTTTTTCTTTTTCTCTTCGGATCCCTATTAGTCGAGCATGTTCATCATTTTAATTATTTTTTTTTGTCTTTTTTAGCCCTATTATGTCTTTATCATTTGGAGAAAGTTGATAGGATAGTATACATGAATACATACACTCGCTATTACACGGTTTAAAATATATAATATTTTTAAAAAAAAAAATTTAGCTAAATCGCTAACATTTTTCAAGCAGCAGCGCCCGAACCCCACCTTTCTTGTTGCATTCAAGTATTCAACTACAAGACTTTAAGGTGTCACAAGTGAGCTGTTAATCAATGTCTGCTGAACACAATACAAAATCTTCGCCCACTTTCATTCCTTTTGAATAGAGTAGAGTTTACATTCCACAAATTTGTACGTAGCAAAATTAGGGATAATTAACATGAGTAGTTAGTGTTAACTTTATATTACCTCTACACAAACATAACCTCTAATTATTTAAAGTTAAAACACAAATATATTTAAACAAGATGGCCACCCACTTTTACATGCTCGTTTTCCATGTTGTTTTTAACACCTCAGATTTTTTTTTTTTTTTTTTTTTGAAATACACAGCGGAAGTCAATTATTAACTATTAATTACACATATAGTCATATTTCACAAAATCACTGGTGTTACTTAATTACAGATCATGTTGTAAAGTCGTTTACATAAAACATCAGAGTCACACTGTGTCAAACATCTTCATTTGCCCTGCTATACCCACCAAAAGCCACTAATACACACCTGCAAGGCAAAACACTGTGGGGGAATTAGCGCACCGCTAAGTGAATGGAAATATCAAATAGGACATCACTATAAGCTCTAAGCACAGCTTAAGGTCACAAGTCACAGGCTACTAAGTCACTAGCACAGAATTGATCACAAGAGGACCGGCGGCCTGGCCGGGCCATTAACTACTAGCTGATCGGACTAGAGTTTACCGATAGTTCTTAATACTGAAACACTGGTATAGTCTTGCAGACGTGACGCACTCGTCATTCACACTATACCACCACATCAGTAGCAAAAGAACCCAACCCAATTCCTATCGTACAAGACACCCCGCTAGGAATAGTTGACCTCTTCCGTCACACACAACACCTCGACGGGATCACTGAGTGTACACATAATATCACAGTCACTGGTCACTGACTAAAAGCACAATCTAATCATACATATCACTGGTCAATGGGAGCATATCACTAATCATAGCACAAGACACTACACTGTCTTAGCACTATATAACAATATCCGAAAGGATATTCCCACTCACCGATACCAGCACAACTCAGTGGTCTAATATTACTGAGTCTTCACTTCCACTTTATCTTCCACTTTATCACCTGAGAAGAATACTCAGTAGTCAGTAAATCGTATCCCAATTACTAACAATATAACATTATATATATATATATATATATATATATATATATATATATATATATATATATATATATATACACACACATACATATGTATACACACACATATATATGTACACATGTATATATGCACAACATATATATATATATATATATATATATATATATATATATATATATATATATATATACACACACACACATATATGTAGATATATACAAAAATATATTCACATACATATATACTTATTTATTCACACAACCTAATAGAAAGGATACAATAATTGTGTCCAAACGAGCGGGTCATGAGCAACACGGGCAATCAAACAATACACACAAACCACAAAACAAAGGTACGGGCAAACGGGTTGCGGGCCACGCCAAGCCGCTTTGCACCACGGGGCAAACAACACCAAAACAGGGCTGCAACAGCAGCAATCAGTTGCAAAATTGCAGCAGAACAGCAGGAGAAAACAGTAGCAGCAGCTACGCTGCTGCACCCTTCGGTTTCACCCATGAAATTCAAGGTTCGAGCTATTTTTTTTTAACCAAATTAACATGTTAATAATCAACCACAAACATGTATATATCACAAGGCAAGAAATCAACACCTAACTCATAAAAACCCAAACTTAACCCATAAACCCTAAATCACAATTTCATACACTTTGACACAAATTCAACAAGCCTGAATCATGCACATATCATAATCACGCTATAATCACTATCAATTTCAACAACATACAACATAACATATAGCCATAAAATAATCATTACTCATATTTGATCAAAACCCTCAAAAACTAATTTAACAATCAAAGACATCCTGTAATACTTACCATGATTCAGTTGTTAAAATTATAAAAACACTAGCCACGCCTATTTGCTTGCTATCTAAACCCATGAATTAAGAACTAATAAAGTTTAGGAGATTAAGGTGTGTTAGATACGCATGTGTGTATATATATGTTAAACTCACACAACTTAATTTAAATCATAAGAATTAAAAGCCAAATACCTTCTTATAAAATTCATAATCTCGTGAACCAGAATCACTAGTATCTTTTTAGTTGCAAATATAGAATCAAGATAACAAGAGATCAAAGATATGTATTTGTATGCGTGAGAGTATATGCATATGTGTGCAATATCTTTTTACCGAGAAGTAGGTAAGGATGTGTGTGTCTTTAGATGCACTTGAAACAAATGAAGTAATTAGCCACAGGAGCAACACATGTGACCCACCACAAAAGCCATCAGAGACTAATCATTCCCACTTCACAAATTAAAAACATAAAATGGTGTGTTAGGTAGACATGCGTGTAAGTATGTATATGTGCATATAATTTTTTTTTTTTATCAAATTAAAATATGGAACAAGGAAGTAACAAGTAGTTCGCATAAAAGACACATACCCACACACGTGTACCCTTACAACAAAACCACCACTTCAAACTTTATTAATTAAACACATAGTATTTTATCCGTTATCTGAAACACGATGTATTCGTTAGACAGTCCTAACGACGTCCAAATCACAAAAATAGATATTTTACGTGACCATCGTCACAAGCACATTAATTTAGTCACATAATAAATTATCAACTCATAATTTATTATTTCACTCCTTATAATTAAATCATATGAATTACTCATAATTTAAATTATAATAACAAAAATAACTTAATATACTCATTTCATCTAGGCCCATAACTAGGTGTTACAAATCTACCCCTCTTAAGAAGATTTCGTCCTCGAAATCTGGTCATGCTCGAACGAAGATTTCGTCCTTGTGTCACTAAAGTCACAGGTTCTCATCACAACCTCTATTTTCTAATTCAAGTTCGAGTCCAAATAGTAAAACTCATTTACTCTAACTTACATAATTAGTTAAATCACGGTCCACAAGTTTCAATTTACAGTTTTCACAATCTTACTTATCAAGACCAACAGTCAAATCTAACCCTTTGTCATTCGAAACCAAACACTTTTCCCAGCAATAATGCAAAGGATAATATATTTTCATGACAACACATCGTCCAGTACAATGACATTTACCCCGAAAGTCTTTCAACCAACCACTGGTGTCCACAAATGTCACGATGAATTTAGCAGTCAAGGTCCAAAATCATGTAATTATATCGCTTGGTACCATCAAATTCACTAATTTGTTATCAGATTTAACTCTTTGCACAGTTAATTTCCCTCAATTTTTCCAAACAACGGCAACTAAATTCCATTTATTTTACCAGTCTTGGTACTTATGTCTACAAAACACATCTTTAATTCACTAAAAATGTCCAGGCTAGTCAGTTAACATTTTTTTTTGTCCAACAATAAATGTGTAGTTCATGTATGATTTAAGTCATTTAAATTTCCTTTAGTTTCCCAAAATGTCTTTATGGTTTACAAGAATATAATTTCGTTGGCCAGACGCAATTATATCATTCTAAATCATACTTTCATTCGAGTCACTTAGTTAAGGAAATCCTATATTGTATATTGTACTGACATCCACTTAAAATACACTTTTCTGCTAGGCATTAATATATTAATATCTTATGATTATTCACTATATCATTAGTACACAAGTTCCATTTAACATGTCTTCAACCCTTATGTCGTTATTTACAGACCGTTACCTAACAATATCAGATTTAATTATTCTAAACGACATGACACCATTAAATTCAACTTATTAGTCAACTATATTACAACTCTCATTCACAGATCTAACACTAATTATAGATTCTCACCATTCAAAGTGTCGGAGACAAAGATCACTTTATCAAATTCCTAACAAACTTATCAATTATTGTCTATGATAAGTTATTATCTTCTTTTTTTTTTTTACCCAATCAATTCTTTCGGTGAGAGATATACTAAGTTCCTCATAATCGACATACTAACATAATTAGCACAATATAGCCGATATCATTACAACTTTTCAACCCAAATATTCAACCTTGTTATAACAATATACCATTCACTCATATCACTGAAAAATTGTAATAATCGTTAAATCTTTAAATTCATCAATTAGAATTTACACAAAGATTTGTCACAATAACCAATTAACATTGAGAAAGTCATTTTCCTGTTTCAAACTCCCTCAACGCACTAGTCATACTGACAATGTTCAACAAGTTCCAAAAATTCTCAGTTTCAAAAATCATTACTAACTTATAAGTCAATAATATTTCTAATAGATCTCATTATCATTTACAAACGCACTTATAAATTAACACAATAGTCTACAAACTATTCTCAGATTTACAGATTTCGCAACACAATTGCTAAACCAATAATTGTCATTTAGATCCTTGAAACCACCATAGTCACAAAATTATCACATGTAAGGATTCTTACTCAATCATGCACTAAATATAATTCAATCATATTTTCAAATCCTTACCATGCTTCACAATTCTTAACACATGCTTGAGATAAATCACATCCGTGGTCTACGGTTTCCTAACTTCTATCTAAGCACCACTTAGAATCACCACCCACACTCCAACCGAACATTCATATAAATAACATTAATTCCAAACAATCTTCTTAGAGTTACTAGACTAGGTAATCTAACACGATAAAGCACTGCACTCATGCCCATCATAGGAAAGAGTAAGGCTTTCTAATAACAATCAAACACTATCCTATTTTGAGGGAGAGGATGTCTACTCTTCACACTATTCTTGTTTAATTCCATATCATGA
Source organism: Rutidosis leptorrhynchoides (assembly GCF_046630445.1). NCBI lineage: Eukaryota > Viridiplantae > Streptophyta > Magnoliopsida > Asterales > Asteraceae > Rutidosis > Rutidosis leptorrhynchoides. The sequence goes on from NC_092339.1 coordinate 183,672,370, forward strand.
GAGTACATATAAATTGTTAACATCATCATCACAGAAAGGTAGTTTCGGTTATTCTAACATTATGGGACTCTGATCACAACCAATTCTATTTCTTTTCATTGTCTTAATATTCACAATATGGACTATAGAAGAATCACCGTTCAGGTTAAAAGTTCCCCTATCTTCTAAAAGGACAACACATGGAGTATCACCCACACTCACTGTCTAAGGGTCACCACAAAATTTACACAGAATCCAAAGAAAAGGAAAACAATTCCTTATGACATCACTATGGGTCATGCACAACTAGTCTAGTCATACATTGCAATACAACAAGGAAAATATCACACACAACATTTCAGATACGATCTATATACATGCAAATCATATATAATATCACAACAAAACACAGGGTTCAAGTCCTTCATCACAAAACAAATGGACTACTATCCAATCCCGATCCTTATGGGTCACTACGCATGTCTTATCAGTCAAAAGAAAGGGAATACATTTCGTACAAGTTCTACTCAACTTTATCATATCATGCATAACACTACATCAAGACTGACACAATAGAAAAGCCACAGTCAATTCACATGAACTATAACAATAAAATCACAAAGAGCATGGCAAACATGTCACATGCAATCTTATCTGATGTCACAGAGAACATGGCAGTCAATTTGCACAATACTTGGAAACAAGTTAAAGGAAACAAGATCCCAATCATATCAATGGTAGTTCCAGACACATCTGTTGTGACTGGAACCGTCAGACCATCACTTACTTCTACCTTAAAGGAAGAAGTAATCATATCAAAAGGCCACTTCAACTAATCACAACAAATTACAAAAACAGACAAGCATTTGTTCACAAACAAATAATACAATAATAACTACGATAATGTAACAAAGGCATACCTTTATTAATAAGAAGACATCTTCTCATCTATCAACACATCGATCTCACATGCACCCCAGACCTCGCCTCAACACTAGTGCCTCATCACTGAAGTAACTGTAGTCGAAATCAATTCCGATTGTCACAATTCTATCTCATTTATCTTTTACATTAAATCTCGTAATTCCTTGGATCACTGGATATTTGGAATTTATCTATCTCAATACTTTGACACGATGCTCATCAATACTTTGACACGATGCTCATGACTAGTTAAAATCAATCTTAAAATCATCCAATGGAGCTTTGACAATGTAGAGGGTCAACGGGGCATTTGCAGGGTTTGATCGATCTCCATACCTGTCTTATCACAACATCTCACAGAAAAGCTTACTAGATAAACTGTTAGTACCTATCACTAACCACAATTATCTAATCACATAGCACCTACATTCACTTATCCATTTCCCCCACTTGTATGTTTGACACAACTCAGGGTTTGGGAACATGACACTCACGTATACATGCCGCCAAACCTATGCTCTGATACCAAGTTTTAACACCTCAGATTTTTTTTTAAATACACAGCGGAAGTCAATTATTAACTATTAATTACACATATAGTCATATTTCACAAAATCACTGGTGTTACTTAATTACAGATCATGTTGTAAAGTCGTTTACATAAAACATCAGAGTCACACTGTGTCAAACATCTTCATTTGCCCTGCTATACCCACCAAAAGCCACTAATACACACCTGCAAGGCAAAACACTGTGGGGGAATTAGCGCACCGCTAAGTGAATGGAAATATCAAATAGGACATCACTATAAGCTCTAAGCACAGCTTAAGGTCACAAGTCACAGGCTACTAAGTCACTAGCACAGAATTGATCACAAGAGGACCGGCGGCCTGGCCGGGCCATTAACTACTAGCTGATCGGACTAGAGTTTACCGATAGTTCTTAATACTGAAACACTGGTATAGTCTTGCAGACGTGACGCACTCGTCATTCACACTATACCACCACATCAGTAGCAAAAGAACCCAACCCAATTCCTATCGTACAAGACACCCCGCTAGGAATAGTTGACCTCTTCCGTCACACACAACACCTCGACGGGATCACTGAGTGTACACATAATATCACAGTCACTGGTCACTGACTAAAAGCACAATCTAATCATACATATCACTGGTCAATGGGAGCATATCACTAATCATAGCACAAGACAAAAGAAGCAACTTTCGTAAAAGAACAACCCTTCAATTTTACCAAAAGATGTCGAAAAAAATTCTTTTTTACAAAAAAATCAACTACCTTTTTTTTTTCCCTCAACGATAAAAGAGGCAACTTTCATAAAAGGAACAACCCTTCAATGCTACCAAAAGACGTCGAAAAACATTTTTTTTACAAAATAGATCAACTAACTTTAAAAAAAAAAAAAAAAAAAAACAACTTTCACAAAGGGAACAACCCTTCAATGCTAGATGTCGAAAAAAATTCTTTTTTACAAAATAGATCAAGACTTTTTTTTTTAAACTCGCATTCAAAACGGAGCCCCGCTCGAGGGCACCACAACTAGTTAATAACAATAAACAAACTTCACCACAATTGTAGGTTCAAATTCTAATTTCACAGGACGACATGCTTGTCTTGATCCAGAATTGAAGTTGCTTCTCGAAGCCCTCCAGTATTTTGCACTGGACACAAAACAAACATAAAAAGTAGGTAAATATTTTTCTTGGGCAATCTTATGCAAGTTATATAAAGATTTATGTTAAAAACAATATTTCAACACAAATTTAAAGGACATAATGTGAATAAAACAATTGAGATATTTGAGAAAACCCAAAGACACAATTTCTGAAGGTATGTTCGAGCTCAAGTCGTTTACGAGTTACAAAAAACCTTTAATCCATATATATTGGCCTTTAATATAATGACGATTTGTGGAATTTACTTTATTAGGAGTAGAATTTTGAACTCTCACAAATCAATACACCAGATTGTTCTTCCAAGTTGTAGCTAAATTACAGAGTATAATAATTTAAGACTGTAATACCTTCTAATTAAGGTATATTATGATACATTAAATACTTACTTAATTGGTTAAAAAATCTACCTGGTAGTAACCGCCATCACCGAATCAGCAGGCGCAACAAGATTATAGGCCATCCACATATCGTCGGATTCATCTGGAGTTATCTGTTTATCATTCGATTTTGAAGGACCTGCAAAACAATATATCTTCATAAAAAAGACACCATTGACATTCAACAGCAAATCATTGTTCAAAACAACTAAATTGTTGTTCAAACCTACATAATCATTGTTCAAAAGCCCAATAAATACCTAATGTAAATCTGAATTTTTAGACATGAAGATCTCTTGGATAAAATAGTATAACAAACCTCACACAAAGATAAAGAGAGAACGCAATTGCGGCTTACCTGAAATGAGAAGTAGAGTAACCATGAAAAAAGACCATAGTTTTGCTCGGATTTATATTGGAATCAACCCATCTTCCCCATGTTGACATTGCTTTACGGAACGCCTATAAAATGTTAAGCTCACAGTATACATGGCTGCTTTCTTGATAATTAATCTTTCCTGCGAAATTTCGATCTTGGCTATGTAAGAAACAACAGTGTCATCAAAGAAAAAAAAGTAATTTTGTCAAATAACAAATTGAGATTAATACCCATTGGTAGTTTTATCATGAGTAAACCAATGACCTGTGTTGAACACAACAATGTCAGCATCTTTGTAGTGATCAGCCAAGGCACCAACCAAATCAAGCCGAGGGTCTCTTTCTTTACACCATTTTTGTCTTGCGTCTCAAATTCATGAACTATAAATAGAGGTACAATCGTAATCCTACACATCCAAAAGCAGTGAGAACAATATTATAGATTGAAGTTGATGAAACATACATAATATAATTTTTCAAACAATTCAATACTACAATGTACCAAAACTACGTTGTATACATACGAATACGAAGGTTCAGTTCTAAAATGATGCCTCCCAGACGCTTCATAAAGTCTTGTTTGATCTTTTAATGAGTTTCTTAAAATATAAATAAACGATACCCACATATTTCTATTCAACGAATCACCAACAAAAACCAACCGTTTATCCCTCAACAATTAGAATTGTTCCCAGCTTAATAAAGGTTACGTCAAGCAAAAAAAAAAGTAATTCCAGATGATTAATTAACATAAGGTTGGGTTAGAAAATATGTTCCATCTCCGAAGACTCAAATAATCAAAAGTTTATAAAAATTCAAAAGATTAGTGAGATGCATCCAACTTACACCTATAAAAAACTACCCATTTATACTCATTACTAAACTGACCACATTTTCACCCACATTTTTAAAGAAAAATCTGAACAAATACTTAACTAACCAGATTTTAACGAAATGAAGGTTGAAAATAAACCAACTTGACAAAACGTTAAGGAAGTCAATAGTACCTATAGATAAGGCCCTCCTTGTAAAGCCTAACAAAAGCTTCTGTTACAGCATTTGACCTTTTCTCATCCATTGTAAAACACTGCATGTATAAAAAACAGAGTCCAAAAGTTCGAATAACATGACCAAAACAAACGAAATAAGACTTGAAAGTTGCATACAAGAATTTCAAAATTGAAGACTAATAAACCTTCAATGATTTTTACCTCACGTGACCAATCAAGAGATACACCCAAGCGTCGGAGTTGTTGTAGTATTGTGCCCCCATGTACTTCTTTCCACTCCCATACCTGGTTTTAATACAAAACTATGAGACATTTGTAAAAGGAAATCTAACCATAATAAAGTCTGAATTGAAGCTAATTAAAGTATCACTTTATAAAATTCTCCTCCAACGAATTATTGTATCCTGCAGAAGTGAAAACGTTCAACAGCAACTTAAATTAGTGAAACCTGGAAAGAACAATAGCGTTCGAGAAAGCAAAAACTGAAAGATCACTGAAAAACCCTATGATCGGTTGTTGTGATGACCCGGAAATTTTCGATCAAATTTAAACTTAATCTTTGTATGGTTTCGACACGATAAGCAAAGTCTGTAATGTTGAGTCTCGAAAACTTTGGAACTATGTTCATATGTTCAATTGACCTTTTGATTATTTCCGACGATTTACGAACAATTGTTTGTAAATAAATATATATATAAATATAATTATAAGTATATATATATATATATTTATATAATAATTCGAATTAATAAAGTATACTTTAATTTAAAATGTAAAATAAGATACAAAAAAATAATTAAGTGTAATTTAAAATGAATATATATATATATATATATATATATATATATATATATATATATATATATATATATATATATATATATATATATATATATGATTCCTATGTACAACTATTATATTGTAATATATATATATATATATATATATATATATATATATATATATATATATATATATATATATATAATTTATAAAGAATAAATATTTTGTGATTATTAAATTCTACATAATTAATAATAATAAGTTAAAGATATAATTGTTATAGTAATATTTAATACTTCATTATTATGACTAACTAATATTAAAACTAATATCAATATTAGTTATATTATTATAGATATTATATAGATATGAAATCTAATGCATTTAAATTGCTATCTTTACTAATATTAATTACTTTCATTATTAATATTGATATCGGTATTAGTAATTTAAATATAAAATTTGATAAGCTTAACTTATTATATTATTAGTGTTGCTATTACTAATATAATTATTATTAATCTTGATGGTAAATTATGATTGTTGTCATTTTTAATTTCATTATGATTATAAAAACTAATAGTTAAAATTAATATTTATATAATTAACATTATTAATATTACTATGTTTCTTTATATATTTAATATACAAATATATATAGTTATACCAATAATGATATATATAAATACATACATATACAATTTATAGTTATAAATATATATAGATAAAATACTAATATATACGGTACTATATATACATATATACCAATATACGTATACAGATATACATACATGTAGAAAATAGTTTAATATATACAGGAAGTATTGTAATCTGTTTTATATAGCTTTCAACTGTAATCACTTTTGTCTTTCTGTCTTTGAATTTTTCCTAAATCAGATTCACTTCACAATAACAACAAAAAGAATCAGATAAGGGTAGATATATTTTTTTCCCTGATTGAATATTTTCTGTACTTTTTGTCTGTCCAAATAATAACGTCAATTTCAAACACATTACAACAATGGTGACTATTCAGAGTTGTCATATACTGTATTCATTCACTTTACATAAAAGTTTTCCTCTGCACTTCAAAAATTAAAAACAGAAAAACAAGAACACAGGCCTGTAACCTCTGTTCTTGATAAATTTTGCCAATTCGCGAATTCGAATCAAAATTTAAAAAGTATTAATGCAGAGTTGTTAGGATTGATCTATATAAACTTTCCGTAAAGTTTGAATCTTCAATTTTACGTATCAAATCCAAATCTTTCGAGTCAAAGTTTAAGTCAAAAAGTCAACATATATGTTCATCGCGAAATTCGAATTCCATATGACGTTTCAGGTTCAATTGTTGAGTGAGATAGTTTATAAGAGTCATTTGAAACTTATTTCATGTTGTAAGTTTATGTCAAAACAGTCTTAAAACTGAAATTGAGGTTTGGGTTCATGAAAGTTCATACGAGCTGTATAATTTTTTTTTTATTCAAATCTTTTCTGTTTTAATTAAAGTAATCAGTCACTTATCATCTATGTTTAGTTTAAGAACTTAAACTTAATTAGTAATCAATTAATTCGATTGCTATTACATTTGGTCGATTTATATCTGGGTTGGAAGAAGAAGAGGAATAAAAGAATACAATTTATATATATAAAATTTAAATTTGATTATAATACACAGAAACAGAATTAGTGGGGTGGTCGAGATTGTTTGTGTGTGAGCATGTGGTCACGAGATCGATTCTAGAGGACGGCTATTTTTTTTTGGAACACATTTCATGTGAGGTAGCTTTCCTAATTTTATTATTATTATTATTATTATTATTATTATTATTATTATTATTATTATTATTATTATTATTATTATTATTATTATTATTATTATTATAAGTATGATTGTTATTATTGTTGATATTATTAGTATTATACTTATTACTATACTTACAAGTATTATATTACGTAGTCATTATCATTATTATTATGATAAGTATTGATAACATTATTATTAGTAGTAAACCTATCATTTTAAGTAATTTTATCATCACTATGATTATGATTATGATTATCATTATTATTATTATTATTATGAAGGTAATAAAAATATATTATTATTATCATTAATATTAGGATTGTTATCATTTTACAAATGTTAGCTTTATCAATATACTTATAATTATTAATATCATATTTATCATTATTATTGTTATAAGTATCATCATTAATATTTATTATCATTATTATGATTATCTTTATCTTTATCTGTACTGTTATTATAAAAAAAAATTTACTTTCATTAATATCAATTTTACTAAAATTGTCAATAAAACTATCAGTAGTATTATAATTATTATCAATAATATCATCATTAGTATTATTGTTATTAGTATTATCATGAAGTCAACAAACAAAAGATACTTATAAAATAAATATAGATATGCAAATATATATATATATATATATATATATATATATATATATATATATATATATATATATATATATATATATATATATATATACATGTACAAAACTTAACTATATAAATATGGTTATTTACTTAACTTATATATATATAATGGCATATATAGGTTATTAACATAAAAATTATATCACTAATAATGAATACATATATATATTTGTTCGATTACAATTAAGTATATTAATAATTATACAAATGATATAGGTTTGTGAATCCGAGGCCAACCCTGCATTGTTCAATATAATCATATGTATTTTTACTACAAAATACAGTATGGTGAGTTTCATTTGCTCCCTTTTTAATTGCTTTTGCAATATATATTTTTGGGCTGAGAATAATGTTTTACGAAATAGGCACAAGTACTAAAACAAATTTTATGTGAGTTTAAACCAGAAATATACCCTTAGCTTGGTAACATTAAACTACTTGTCTATGTACGGTAGGCGCGAATCCTAAAGATAGATCTATTGGGTCTGACAAACCCCATCCTGACTATGGGATGCTTTAGTACTTCGAAGTTATATTAAACACACCTGATCTGGTGTACTTCAGAGGGTAAAACATGAATGTTAAGGCTTGTTACCGGGTGCATATAACTTATAGAATACTTTTATACACTTGCGAGTGTACATATATTTATAAATGGAAATCTTGTGGTCTATTAATATACTGAAATGATTGTTATGATAAACTTATGAACTCACCAACCTTTTGGTTGACACTTTAAAGCATGTTTATTCTCAGGTACTAAAGAAATCTTCCGCTGTGCATTTGCTCATTTTAGGGATATTACTTGGAGTCATTAATGGCATATTTCAAAAGACGTTGCATTCGAGTCGTTGAGTTCATCAAAAATATTATTAAGTCATTTATAGTTTGGATATATTATGAAATAGTATGTCTACCGTCAACTTTCGATGTAATGAAAGATTGTCTTTTCAAAAACGAATGCAATATTTGTAAAATGTATCATATAGAGGTCAAGTACCTCGCGATGTAATCAACTATTATGAACCGTTTGTAATCGATATGGACTTCGTCCGGATGGATTAGGACGGGTCGTTTCAGTTGGTATCAGAGCCAGGTTTAATGCCGTTTATTAGTGGGTTAATCGTAGAGGGGGTTCTCACAGTGTTACCTGTGATGAAGCATTGGCTCTTACTCCTCGTGGTCCCTATTAGGGTTGGCTGTATGTTGCCGAGAGGCGGGCCGTAAAATCAGTGTCTGAGGTATGCTCAGTGGTCACCAGGCGGTTAGCTGGGAAGGCACTGAGTGGGATGCGTCCCCAACTGAATTTCAGTTGGTATCAGAGCGGTGGTCTTAGCGAACCAAGTCTTGCATTAGTGTGTCTAACTAGTGATTATTAGGATGCATTAATGAGTCTGGACTTCGACCGTGTCTGCATGTCAAAAGTTTTGTTTATCATTTCGTGTCGAAAATTTCCTACTATCACCCTTAGGAAATTACTTGCTTATTATCTTAAGTCTAGACACGTCTTACTGCATTTAGTGCATCGATAGTGTATAGAAAAAAATTCATATCATAGCGTATCTATTACTGTAGACTTTGCCTGACAGCTTCCGTAGATTCCTCCGGAACTTATGGGATTTTAGTATTATATATGCATATGTAAATTATGTATTGCAGGGTACTAATCTACATCCTATAATCTATTTCTTATCAAAAATCCTTCATCTGATCGTACGAGAGGAATCCCTTAACCAGTTCGAGTCCTCAGATTCCGATAGCAATTCCGATAGTTATTCCGATAGCTATTCCGATATGGAGTTCCACTCGAGCTCCGAAAGCAGTGCCACCAGAATGAACCAACCAATCAGCCATCCCCAATTCATCTGATAGGTTCGTAGTCGACTTAATCAATGGAGACGTGAAGAAGGCGATCCTTTCCGTCAACCGAATTCACCACTTGGCGAAGAACCTGAAGCGTTTACCGGCGAACCTGTTTGAGATGCCATTTTTTTTTCTCTCATTTCCAGAGTACCTCGTCATGATTATATACTATCTCTAATTCTAGATCTTATTCATCCGCTCGTTTCAACCGACAATCATCCCGAAATAATAGAAGAAGTCAACGAACTTCGCGCTCGAGTAATCAATTTGGAGAATATGGTGCAAAATTTACCAGCTTCAGCAACAACACCGGCACTAACAGTACCATCAATAACTGCACCAGTACCATCAACAATCCATGTCTCAACATCTCATTCTGTACCTCGAATATAATCATCGTACTACGTATCGTTCTATCTATTTTATTTTCATTCGACATGGCGATTAAATAATCTCTAATGTTTTAGAGATTATATATTCTTGTTCTAATGGTAAATCAAATGATTTTAATATCATATTGACTCATTAAATCCATGATTACATATGAGAAAAATATATATGTATACATGTTTTCATAAAGATTGTAATTAAAAATTCTTTTGTACAAACTGTTAATGGTGAAAATATTTTAACGGGTAGGTAATACCTGAGGAATATTTAGATTTCACATTAATAAGTTACATTGTATGTTCTTCGAATCTGATTCAACAGTCATTTACTATCCTACATACATCCACAGATATACGTATCCGTTCACCGCAGAATAACCATTTTCATTCAATTTCATATTTGGATTTTGACCTATCAGAATCCAACAAGTGGCATAATGAAGAAAACATTTGACAAAATAAAATTTGTTAGAAACAGACAAATTAACTATGAGGAATTTTGTTAAGGATTCACGCTAACAAAATCCTAGCTAACTGTTCCTAGCTAACTGTTAATTCCGTATTACATTTATTTATCGCAATTTATTTATCGCAATTTAATTATCGCAATTTTAATTCTCGCAATTTTATTTATCGTCATTTAAATACTGTTATTTACGCATTATAAATGTCGGGACACGTATACAAGGTTTTGACATATCATATCGACGCATATATCTATATTATTTGGAATAACCATAGACACTCTATATGCTGTAATGATCGAGTTCGCTATACAGGGTTGAGGTTGATTCTACCATAATATATATACTTTGAGTTGTGATTGAGTCTGAGACATGTACACGGGTTACGATACGTATTATTTAATTCGAACATTATATATGAATTAATAAATTGCTAACTGTGAACTATCAACTAAGGACCAACCTTGGACAATTAAAATGAATTAAAATATTGACTATAACATATGAAACTAAACATCTCTTCAAGTTTGCCACTTGATTTCATCTTAAATCTCATTTGTATTTTGACGATTCCAATCTACGTTCAAACTTTTCATGATTCTTGAAAACACCTCAATTAAGAGGATGAACCAACTACACTTCATCTACGGAAGGAAAGATTTATGTATATAGTTATGCACCAGAAAGAAAAAAAACTCTCGGAAACTGAGTAAACGTTTAACACGTAGCTGTGCTAATTCCTTTAGTGTTATTATTACCCAAAATAACTTTGCAGTTCTTTTACAAAATAGCCAATTTTGTCACAGCTCTAGCAAGACAACTTCGACCTTTCATTCAAAACAACCATACTATAATCTTGATTTATATGCGTGCTCTTTTATTGTTATCGAAGAACCTTTCATATTCCACCATATTATCATCAGCGTTTAATCATCTAAAAATACAATTCTCATGAAACCACCTCGGATTGATAACCGATGATTAAGATATCGTAGCATTATATGCAGAGGAAACAGAAAAATGGTAGATGGTCAAAGTTTGATGATAAAGAAAAGAGTGTTAGGAATGCTCGATAGAAAATTTGGTACTGAAAAACAGATTGAGCTAACCACGAAGGAGACCAAGGACAAATACAAGGACCAAACCCTATATTCAATGAATCCATGTAATTCTGAATCCGCCGAAATCTTTAGAGAATATCTTGTTCCGAAGTCATGTTAAAATCTTGCGAAAAATTTTTCTTCATTAACCTTCGAACTTAGAAATTCCAAAATATCATCATAAATATCTTCGATATTTCTGAGGTTATTTTCATAAATATTCTCGTCCGAAAATATATACCTCTTCGTGCTATCTGTATTCCATTATATTGGAAACTTCTGTAAAATCTAAGTATAAATTATGAATGAATTGTGGAGAAGTGTCGAAAATTGAAGCATGAGTTAGTATAATATAATGGCGCTTGGCCAACGTGATTATACTACAGTAAGTCATGCTGAATTTCTAATGAAACATGATGATTCACAGTAGATCATACAATTATCATGTGACATGTTACATAACTCTTTCATTCTGCTTAACCTCTGAACATATCAAGAAACATATATTCTTGATAGTTCCATCCTTAGTGATTCTGGTAATCTAACAACTCAAATCGTGAGATTTCGTTTTCTCCTGCTAAGAACAATATGATCAATCAAAACTCTATATCTATGAATTCTGGACCATTATTCGCTTGACTTGAAGTCGGGAAGAGAAAAATAAGAGCATGAAGCTCCGAAACATAACAAGAAATATAAATTCGATCACAAACACAGAAATTACAAACCGTGTATATCAATACGTATAGCAAGATAAAGACACGGGAGAATTAGAAATACTATAACCCCAAGGTAATAGTAGAAGTGAATAGAATCCTCCGGTGAGAGTTGGAAAAGAATAAAGACAGATACGATAGTCAGAATAAGAACAAGGATCAGAACTGGATTAAGCATTGTTACAATTTTTAGATGTATGGATTAGGGAAGAAAGTATAGGAATGGTGAGAATAATAAAACGGAAGAGGTAAATTTATAATGAAATTACTTGATAACGCAATCGAGGCAGATCATCGCATTTAATTAAAGAGATCCTAATTTCTTTATTCACCGAAGAATCAAATCTTATAGATTTTCCTCTGCTGTATTCATTCACTTTACATAAAAGTTTTCCTCTGCACTTCAAAAATTAAAAACATAAAAACAAGAACACAGGCCTGTAACCTCTGTTCTTGATAAATTTTGCCAATTCACGAATTTGAATCAAATTTTAAAAAGTATTAACGCAGAGTTGTTAGGATTGATCTATATAAACTTTCAGCAAAGTTTGAATCTTCAATTTTACATATCAAATCCAAATCTTTCGAGTCAAAGTTTAAGTCAAAAAGTCAACATATATGTTCATCGCGAAATTCGAATTCCATATGATGTTTCAGGTTCAATTGTTGATTGAGATAGTTTATAAGAGTCATTTGAAACTTATTTCATGTTGTAAGTTTATGTCAAAACAGTCTTAAAACTGAAATTGAGGTTTGGGTTCATGAAAGTTCATACGAGCTGTATAATTTTTTTTTATTTAAATCTTTTTCTGTTTTAATTAAAGTAATCAGTCACTTATCATCTATGTTTAGTTTAAGAACTTAAACTTAATTAGTAATCAATTAATTCGATTGCTATTACATTTGGTCGATTTGTATCTGGGTTGGAAGAAGAAGAGGAATAAAAGAATACAGTTTATATATATATAATTTAAATTTGATTATAATACATAGTGATAATGCTAAAAACGAACATATATTTCATAGCATTATTCCTCAAGAAAGACAAGCTTTTAGTTGCAATTGTTCTATTTAAAAGTGATATTCGTTTAAATAATAAAAGGTGAAGACAAAAGACAGATTCGACGAATTGAAGACGCAAACGACCAAAAAGCTCAAAAGTACAAAATACAATCAAAGAGGTTCCAATTATTGATAAGAAACGTCTCGAAATTACAAGAGTACAAGATTCAAAACACAAAGTACAAGATATTAAATTATTCGCAAGGACGTTCGAAAATCCGGAACCGGGACCAGAGTCAACTCTCAACACTCGACGCAACGGACTAAAAATTACAAGTTAACTATGTATATAAATATAATATAATATATAATTAATTCTTAAAATTAATATATATATTATAATATATTTATAAATCGTCGGCAAACAAAGAGGCAAAGCTGTGTGAGCTGTAATTTCAAACTCCGCGAGTTGCGGAGTTTGAAGGCAAAAAATTACGCGACTCGCGGAGATTACCTGGACTTAAATCCCTATAAAAGGCAACGCAGTTTGATCATTTTCATCATCTTTTTCTATCTCTCAATATATCTATACGTAATATTTATTTATATTTTAATTTTAATTTTAATTTTAATTTTAATAATAAGGGTATGTTAGCGAATGTTGTAAGGGTGTAAGTCGAAATTCTGTCCGTGTAACGCTACGCTATTTTTAATCATTGTAAGTTATGTTCAACCTTTTTAATTTAATGTCTCGTAGCTAAGTTATTATTATGCTTATTTAAAACGAAGTAATCATGATGTTGGGCTAATTACTAAAATTGGATAATTGGGCTTTGTACCATAATTGGGGCTTGGACAAAAGAACGACACTTGAGGAAATTAGACTATGGGCTATTAATGGGCTTTATATTTGTTTAACTAAATGATACTTTGTTAATTTTAATATAAAGATTTACAATTGGACGTCCCTATAAATAACCATATACACTCAATCGGACACGATGGGCGGGATATTTATATGTACGAATAATCGTTCATTTAACCGGACACGGGAATGGATTAATAGTCACTAGAATTATTAAAACAGGGGTGAAATTATGTACAAGGACACTTGGCATAATTGATAACAGAGTATTAAAACCTTGGGTTACACTCAGTCGACATCCTGGTGTAATTATTAAACAAAGTATTAAAATCTTGTTACAGTTTAAGTCCCCAATTAGTTGGAATATTTGACTTCGGGTATAAGAATAATTTGACGAGGACACTCGCACTTTATATTTATGACTGATGGACTGTTATGGACAAAAACCAGACGGACATATTAAAAATCCAGGACAAAGGACAATTAACCCATGGGCATAAAACTAAAATCAACACGTCAAACATCATGATTACGGAAGTTTAAATAAGCATAATTCTTTTATTTCATATTTAATTTCCTTTATTTTATATTTAATTGCACTTCTAATTATCGCACTTTTATTTATTGTTATTGTATTTAATTGCACTTTTAATTATCGTACTTTTTAATTATCGCAAGTTTATTTTATCGTACTTTTATTTATCGCAATTTCATTATCGTTATTTACTTTATTCTTTAAATTAAGTCTTTTATTTATTTAATATTTTACATTTTGTTTTAACTGCGACTAAAGTTTTAAAATCGACAAACCGGTCATTAAACGGTAAAAACCCCCCCTTTATAATAATAATATTACTTATATATATATTTGTATTTTTATAAATTTAAACTAATATAGCGTTAAGCTTTGTGAAAAAGATTCCCTGTGCAACGAACCGGACTTACTAAAAACTACACTACTGTACGATTAGGTACACTGCCTATAAGTGTTGTAGCAAGGTTTAAGTATATCCATTCTATAAATAAATAAATATCTTGTGTAAAATTGTATCATATTTAATAGTATTTCCTTGTAAAATATAAGCTATTTTATATACACCTCGCATAACATCAAGCATTTTTGGCGCCTCTGCCGGGGAACTTAAACGCCGAAAGCGCAACGCTAATAAAAAAGAAAAAAAATTTATTTTTAGTTTGCTAATATAAAAAAAATACGCTTTTGTAAAAATACGTTTTAAATATTCAAAAACATAAAAAGAAAATAAAAATATAAATATTTTTAAGAGTTTGTTAAATATTTAAATTTTATAAAGTTTCTTTATTTTTATTTTATAAAAAAATATAAGTTTTATTTAAATATTTTGTTTTTATTAAAACATAAAAAAAACCGAAAAAAATATATATATAAATCTAGTTTTAAGATTTTTATTTATAAAATTATAAAGTATTTTATTTCTATTTTAGTTTTTTAAGATAAGTTTTATTTAAATTATATAAATATATTAATTAAATTAAAAATAGAAAAAAAAAATAATTACGTCGAAAACTGAAACGAAACAGCCTGTCATCTGAAATTTGGAACCCCGCGACTCGCGGAGATTTACAGCTTCGGGCACCGCAAGCCGCGGAGCAGCCCTGACACGGGTACACAGGAAGCCTAACAGCATTAATTACGGGATAATTATTATTATTATTAATTCTAAACCCTAATTAGGGTATTTTTATTATAATATTTAGTTTTAATTAGTTTATTTTGTTTTATTTAATTTTATTTAGTTTAATTAAATTAAAAAATTAATAATTTTATAAAATAAATAATATAAAAATAATATTTTTATAAAAATTGTACTTTTTACAACTTTTAGTATATTTTTATATTTTGTCCCTTTTTAATTGTTTTAGCGTAATATTTGTGTTTTTCGCTATTTTTTAGTTTTAAAACTTAGTTTTTGCCATAGTTATTTTTATTTCTAGATTTTTAGGCTTTGTCGTAAAATCCCTTAAGTGCTTTTTCTTTAGACTAAGATTTAGGTGCTTTAGAATTTTGCGACGCCTTTTTAAGTTTTAGTACCTTTTTAAGTTATTTCCATTTGGGATATAGTTTTACTAGTAAGCTTTAATATTTTTAGACGCCTTTTACCTATGTATCAATTATCATTCCAATTAGTAATCTCAATTTGCGATTATAATTTTAAGTTAGTGATAGTAATAAGGTTGGGTTAGTCGAGTGTTTTTAAGTTCTATAAGTCATTTTTTTTCTTATTTTTCGACGCCTTTTATTTTTTTCGATCTTTTCTTTTTCGACCTTTTTCGACGCACTCTTTTTCTTTCTTATTTCTCGCTATTCTAGTTTTAGGACATAGATTTTTTTTCTACTTCTTATCTATACTTCTTAAAATTACGAAAATTTATTTTAAGTGGTTAAATTGATAGACATCAAAATTTTCTGGTTCGTAGTAATAGTTGGATTTGTACGTGGACCGGGTTATTGGAGCCAAACAGTCCTCAATTATATTGAGACCAAACGAATCCTGCCCCTCTGCTGCATCTTTTGGCTATTCGAAACGTGGGCAAAATCAGAAAAGTCTATTAATTGGATAACTTATATAATTTTTCTTTCCTTTTAAAAACTAATAGGATATCAGTGAATGCACCGAGCAAGACGTTCACCACCTTTTGTACGTTCACCACCTGTAACTAGATCAAGACATCTAGCAAATATTACCGCCGTTGATTTTCCTTTAGAATCGTCATCCAGTCGACCAAGTACTCCAATTCAAATTTCCGATAATCCATTTTTTGAACCCGACCTCACAATTGAGAATCTGGATAATATTCAGGGACAATTCATAGATCCTGAACCATTAAATTTTCCTCCGGAACCACCAATCATTCAAACAGAGATTGTTGAGGAACGAACCATTAAATCAGAATCCTCTAGTGATTCGGATTCAACAAATTCAATTATGGAGAATCTGGAACCTTTAAGTACGGAAGACCGAATGAGAGCTAAACGCACTGGCCAAGGTCACGCAATTACTCATCCTGACATTAATGCGCCAGATTATGAAATCAAAGGACAAATTCTACATATGGTGACTAATCAATGCCAATTTAGTGGTGCACCGAAGGAAGATCAAAATGAACATCTTCGTACCTTTAATAGGATCTGCACACTATTTAAAATAAGAGAAGTTGAGGATGAACAGATATATCTCATGTTATTTCCCTGGACTTTAAAGGGAGAAGCCAAAGATTGGTTGGAATCGTTACCTGAAGGGGCGATCGATACATGGGATGTTTTAGTTGAAAAATTTCTTAAACAATTCTTTCCGGCATCTAAAGCCGTAAGACTTCAAGGAGAAATTGTTACATTCACACAGAAACCGAATGAAACTCTATATGAGGCATGGACAAGATTTGGAATGTTATTAAGAGGATGTCCGCAACATGGTTTAGAAACCTGTCAAATAGTACAAATATTCTACCAAGGATGCGACATCACTACAAGAAAAGACATAGATATAGCAGCTGGTGGTTCTATTATGAAGAAAACCGAAACTGATGCTTACAAAATTATTGATAACATTGCTTCCCACTCACATGAGTGGCACCAAGAAAAAGATATCGTTAGATCATCTAAAGCAGTTAGAGCCGATTCTAGCCATGACTTAGATTCCATTTCTGCAAAGATAGATGCTGTCGAGAGACGAATGGAAAAGATGACTAAGGATATTCACTCAATACGAATTAGTTGTGAGCAGTGTGGAGGACCACATTTGACAAAAGATTGTTTCAGTATTGAATTAACAATGGAACAAAGAGAGAATATTTCATACATAAACCAAAGGCCTGGAAATAATTATCAGAATAATTATCAACCGCCAAGACCGATCTACATTCAAAACCAGAATTATAACAGAAATGTTCCATACAACAACCAACAAGGTCCTAGCAATCAACAAGCATCCAATAATACTTACAATCAGCAAAGACCTAATTTTCAAAACAAACCACCACAAACCGATGATAAAAAGACGAATTTAGAAGATATGATGACGAAGCTAGTTGAAACTCAAACGCAGTTTTTCACATCTCAAAAACAAACTAATGAACAAAATGCTCAAGCATTTAGAAATCAACAAGCTTCTATTCAAAACTTGGAACAAGAAGTAAGTAACCTAGCAAGATTAATAGGTGAAAGAAAACCGGGAAGTTTACCTAGTGATATAAATGCTAACCCCCGGAATGAAACAGCTAAAGCCATTACCACAAGAAGTGGTACAACACTTAAACCACCTGAAATACCTGTAACTTCTGATGAAGCTATTCCTACTCCACAAGAACCACAACCTGAACAAGATAAGGAAAAAGAACCGGTAGTTGAAAAGGTTAATGAAGATAACACAGTTAAGGATAAACCTTATGTTAAACCTTACCAACCACCACTTCCTTACCCGAGTAAAATGAAAAAAGAAAAACTTGAAGCCGAGCAATCCAAATTCTTGGATATGTTTAAACAAATAAATGTAAATCTTCCTTTCATTGATTTGATTTCAGGAATGCCTAGATATGCTAAATTTCTGAAAGATCTAATCTTAAATAGAAAGAAAATGGAAGAACTCTCAGCCGTTACTATGAATGCTAATTGTTCAGCAGTGCTGTTGAATAAGATTCCAGAAAAATTATCTGATCCAGGAAGTTTCACAATTCCATGTTTTCTGGGTAGTCTTAGTTCAATAGAAGCATTGGCAGACTTAGGTGCTAGTATAAATTTAATGCCGTATTCACTATACGCTAAACTAGACCTTGGAGAATTAAAACCAACAAGAATAAGCATACAACTAGCCGATCGATCAATAAAATATCCTAGAGGGATAATGGAGAACCTGCTAGTTAAAGTTGGTACTTTAGTATTTCCAGTAGATTTTATTGTTCTGGACATGGAAGAAGATTCTCAAGTTCCTCTCATATTAGGAAGACCATTCTTAAACACGGCTAAAGCAATGATAGACGTGTTTGGTAAGAAATTGACCCTAAGTATAGAGGATGAGAGTGTTAACTTTTCAGTTGATAGAGCAATGCAACAACTACAATCTGCAGATGATACATGTTATTATATTCAAACTATAGATTCACATGCAGAATTGTTGGAAGAATTTCCAGAATTACAAGGAACAGGAGAATGTTCTTTAGGAGAAGGTAATGAACCAATTGATGAAGCTGAAATGTTAGCTACACTAATAGCAAATGGATATGAACCAACAACAGAAGAAATTCAAATGCTAAAAGAAGAAGACAGATATCGATAAAAATCATCGATAGAAGAACCTCCGAAATTAGAGTTAAAGCCACTTCCAAACCATTTGGAATACGCTTATTTACATGGTGAATCTGAATTACCTGTAATAATATCGTCTTCTCTTACTGAAAATGAGAAATCACAACTCATTTCTGTGTTGAAAGCTCATAAACCAGCCATTGCATGGAAGATTCATGATATTAACGGAATAAGTCCTTCGTATTGCACATATAAAATCCTTATGGAAGAAGGTCATAAAACGTATGTACAACGCCAACGAAGACTAAATCCTAATATGCAAGATGTAGTTAAAAAAGAAATTATTAAACTGCTAGATGCAGGTTTAATTTATCCAATTTCTGATAGTCCATGGGTAAGCCCAGTTCAATGCGTGCCTAAGAAAGGTGGCATGACTGTCATTACAAATGAGAAAAATGAGCTTATTCCTACTAGGACTGTAACAGGATGGCGTGTATGTATTGATTATAGAAAATTAAATGACGCCACCAGAAAAGATCACTTTCCCTTACCTTTTATTGATCAAATGTTGGAAAGATTAGCCGAAAATAGTTACTATTGTTTTCTTGATGGTTTTTCCGGATATTTTCAAATTCCAATAACACCCGAGGACCAAGAGAAAACCACGTTCACGTGCCCTTATGGTACTTTTGCTTACAAACGCATGCCATTTGGACTTTGCAACGCCCCTGCAACCTTTCAAAGGTGCATGATGGCGATTTTTCACGACATGATAGAAGAATGCATGGAAGTTTTCATGGATGACTTTTCAGTCTTCGGTGATACTTTTGAAACATGTCTAGCTAATCTTGAACGAATGCTGATTAGATGCGAACAATCAAATCTAGTTCTTAATTGGGAGAAATGCCATTTCATGGTTAAAGAAGGCATCGTTCTTGGACATAAAATCTCAAAGGAAGGAATTGAAGTGGATAGAGCTAAAGTAGATGTAATTGCTAAACTTCCACATCCCACCAATGTTAGAGGAGTTAGGAGTTTTATAGGGCATGCTGGTTTTTACCGACGTTTCATAAAAGATTTTTCTAAAATTGCCACTCCTATGAATAAACTCCTAGAAAAGGATGCTCCATTCATCTTTTCAGATGAATGCGTCAAATCTTTTAATATTCTTAAAGAGAAACTCACTAATGCGCCGATCGTGATAACACCAAATTGGAATCTACCATTTGAACTAATGTGCGATGCAAGTGATTTTGCAATGGGAGCCGTTTTAGGACAAAGGATTGAAAAACGGTTTTAACCTATATATTATGCTAGTAAGACGTTACAAGGAGCACAAACGAATTACACAACTACTGAAAAAGAACTCCTTGCTATTGTCTTTGCTTTTGACAAATTTCGTTCATATCTCGTTCTAGCAAAAACGGTGGTCTATACCGATCATTCTGCTCTTAGATACCTATTTTCGAAACAAGATGCTAAACCAAGATTAATCCGTTGGATCTTACTCTTACAAGAGTTCGATATTGAAATCCGAGATAAAAAAGGAGCAGAAAATCTCGCCGCTGATCATCTTTCTCGTCTTTAAAATCTCGAATTAGAAGTTCTAAATGAATCGACCATACAAGACAACTTTCCTGATGAATATCTATTGAAGATAGATTATAATGAAATTCCATGGTTTGCAGACTATGCAAACTATTTAGTATGTGGATTCCTTGAAAAAGGATTGTCGTACCAAAAACGAAAGAAATTCTTCAGTGATATAAAACACTATTTCTGGGAAGATCCACATCTATTTAAAAGTTGTCCAGATGGAATAATACGCCGATGTGTATTCGGAGATGAAGCTAGTAAAATTTTAAACCATTGTCACACAGGACCAACAGGAGGGCATTATGGGCCTCAACTAACAGCAAGAAAAATTTATGATGATGGATTCTATTGGCCTACAATTTACAAAGACGCACACCTTCTTTGCAAATCCCGTGATGCTTGTCAAAGGGCCGGAAAAATAAGTCAACGTGATGAAATGCCACAAAATGTCATTCAAGTATGTGAAGTATTTGACATTTGGGGTATTGACTTTATGGGTCCATTTCCAAAATCTCATAATAATCTATATATTCTCGTAGCCATTGATTATGTATCTAAATGGGCGGAAGCACAAGCTCTCCCAACTAACGATGCACGAGTTGTAGTCAACTTTTTAAAACGTCTTTTTGCAAGGTTTGGAACACCGAAAGCTTTAATAAGTGATCGGGGAACTCATTTCTGTAATAATCAACTTGAGAAAGTTCTCAAAAGATATGGAGTAACTCATAAAATCTCCACCGCATATCATCCACAAACAAGTGGACAAGTTAAAAATACCAACCGAGCTTTAAAACGTATTCTAGAAAAAACCGTAGGATCAAATCCGAAGGAATGGTCCATTAAATTGGAGGATGCACTCTGGGCTTTTAGAACAGCCTACAAAACTCCAATTGGAACCACACCTTTTAGACTCGTTTATGGAAAAGCATGTCATCTTCCAGTAGAAATTGAACACAAAGCATTTTGGGCTTTGAAGACATGTAATCTTGATTTACATGAAGCCGGACGTCTACGATTAAGTCAACTAAACGAATTAGAAGAATTAAGACATGAAGCATACGAAAATTCGTTAATCTATAAGGAAAGAATGAAGAAATGGCATGATAAAAGAATCAGAAGTTCAAAAGAATTTAAAGAAGGAGACAGAGTTCTTCTTTTCAATTCACGATTCAAGCTATTTCCTGGAAAATTAAAATCAAGATGGTTTGGACCATTCATAGTCAAAAAAGTTTTCCCATACGGAACGATAGAATTAATAAATTCAAAATGGGATTGAATTTAAGGTTAATGGTCACAGAGTTAAACATTACATAGATAGTCCAATGGAAGTTGATAATGAAGTTAATCACAATTTCGATACCACAGCTAACTAAGTATGGGGAGAATCAAGTCTTTTAAAGGATAATATGTATTTATGTTAGAGTTAGATTGTCTGTTTTCGTGTAGTTCTAGAAAATGGAACCCGAATGGACTTTCCCTAGCAGACCCTAAAGAACTAGTCTTCTCCCCCCATTCTGAATTTTTAATTTTTTTTAGGTTTTTACAAAATGAAGACTTCCTGTGAACTAATCCATGGTCTAATGCTACACGCGTTGATCACTAAACGTAATAATGACACACTTTCGAGTGAAATAGTATCAGTAATCAGAGAAAGATTGGACGGAGTAAGAAAAGAATCCAGATGCGAAGATAATAAGTTACAATTTGGTAAAGGAAAATCAAAATCCGGAGCGAAAAGAAGAGCACGACACCTAGAAAGATGTCACAAATGCGGAAAATGGTCACATGGAGGTAAATGTTCAAATAATCAAACCTATTCAAACACCGAATTTGTTACTTTATGCAGAGATGGACCGTTCATATGTTTAGAAGAAAAAACACTGAATGCTCGAGGTTACGCCTTTGTAGCTATGGAAAACCAATTAAACCGACTATGTTATGAGTGGGATAGATCATATCACTAAGAATACAATCTCACAGGTAAGTCTGTACAGTTTTTATTTTTTTTATTTTCATTTTTTGATAATAAACGCTAATTTGTTCGCTATAAAGTATTAAATTGGTATTCGATAAAATTAGGTTTGGCGACCGAAATTATTGATATCATACAAAAATTTATTACATCACTGCGAAATTTAACGTTTATTTTTAAGGTATAAATATCTTTAATCAATCAACTCAAAATATTTCAAAAATTCGTCATGAGTTAAATTAGGTCATGGAACCGAAATTGCTTTACCGAAAAGAGGGGCGCATATTTTTGATAATATTTGATTGATTAAAGTGGGATAAAAGCCAAAAAGATTTTTAATTTTATTTTTACTTTGTTTTTAAAATTAATATTAAAATAATATTGTAAACTTTTTAAAATCAATATACTTAAAATTGTAAATATTTGAAAAATTAATATTTTTAATATAAGTTTGCATGTATAAAAACAAAAATATAATTTAAGTTTGGTGTGAATTTATAATATTAATTTTTAAATTAAGTTTGGTGTGAATTTTTAATTTTTAAAATATGAATTTTTAATTTTATGCATTTTAAATTTAAGTGGTGTGAATTTAAAAACAAAAATTTACTTTATTTCACTAAGTTAAAAATATGATTTTTAAAATTCGTCGTAAGTTGAAGACTAGGTCTTTGAACCGAAATTGCTTTACCCGAGGGAGGGACGAGAACTTTTATTATCATTATTTTTAAACTTATTGACTTAAAGTATGCCAAAAACATTAAAAAAACCCAAAAATGTTAGCTTTTAAAACAATCGCTACAAAAAGACAAATTTTAAAATTTTGTCGAAGGACGGACTAGGAAAACAAAGGAAAACAAAATTTTAAATTTATTTTATATTTGTTTTATAAGTTAAGGCTTATATAAAAAAAAAAAAAAAAAAAACCAAACGCCGCGAGTTGCGGAGTTTGAAAGAGTCAAATGTCGCGACTCGCGGAGAGACCAAAACCCAGAAAAAAATAAAACGAGCTGAACAGCTCAGTTGCACACACCCACCCACTCCAAACTGCGAAAATACACCCGAAAATACCGAAAAACACACACCAAATTCGCAATTTTTGGCCGTTTTTCATCAAATCTTTTACTAAAATCATGTTGAGAAGAATGCTATCAAGGAATTACTCAAGAAAACGGTAAATTTCTACACCTAAACACCATTTAATCCGAAAATTGGTGTTCTTGAGCAATTTTTTCCCCAATTCGATTTTGATACTTTTTAGTGTAATTATGTTTAAATTGCTTGTGAATTATGCTTGTATAACCTAGATTGATTCTATTTAACATGATTAGAAGCCTTAAACTTCAAATTTTGGGTAATTTAGGGTTTGTGATCTTGAGCAATTTGGGGCTTTTTGATATAAACAGGTTATGACCGATTTTTGTCATGAATTATTGCTAAATTAAGTAGTGTAACATGTTTAGGTAGTTAAATGATTCAAACTTTGAGCCTAAACATGATTTTGAGAATTAAAGTGGACTTTTTCAAGTCTAAAATTCATGAACTTGATTTTTGAGAGATAATGCCATTTGAAACTTGTTTAATTGCTAGTAATGATTATTTTGACATGTTATTTGAGTTGAATGCTTATGAACTTGGTGAACATTTTCGTATATGCTTATTTGAAAAAGTGTAGATTTGATAAAAATATGAAAATGAGCTTAAGTTTGATATAAATTGAACATGTCATTGTAATTATTTTGATTGATGATTTTGCTGACACTAATGCATATTTGGATGCACAAAAATTGTGTTTGATGTGTTTTGCAGACTGAAAGGGGTGAATCTTCATCCCAAGCTCGCAATGCTCCTGCTGAGAATGCGGAACAACAGGAGGTGGATAACTACTACAAACAAGATATACCTCATCCAGTTATGACATTTTTTGATATGCACTTGGAAGAGTTGCACCCGAACTTGAGATTTGACAAACGTTGGATAAATTATCCAAAATACCAAAGGGGTTTGCATACTCTTCATTCTAAAGCTGTTGAAGTACATAGGGTAATAGAATGGGGACCGTTAGAAGCTGTAGAATTGGCCGGGCCAATTAGGGAATTACTTACATAGAGGTATGGTAATTCTACTTTTAACGATTGGGTACGTTTATTCAACATGCGTAGACCTGTATATAAAGTATGGTGTGATGAATTATTGTGTAGTAAAGAAATAAATGATCGGGTAGCTAGTCTAACCGATCGATCTTTTATTAGATTTTTGTTAGGAGGTTCGATGCGCCACATGTCTTTACTAGACATGGCTCAGGCCTTACGTATATATACGCCTGAGGAGTTAGCATCTGCCAATTGTAGAGGGTTGATATTAAATGGTAGGAAAATTGATGAAAATTTTGATACGCATGGTGTATGGAGTCAAATGACTAGCCATCACCGATTTAAAGGGGGAAATTACTCTTATTTGGATATAGATAGAGCAGAGTTAAGAGTAATTCATAGGTTTTTAGCTAATTCGATTACACAAAGAGGTAAGAATAAGGAAAAGGTAAATGAACAGGATTTGTTTTACCATATGTGTATTCGAGACCCACAAAGCGCTGCAAGTATACCGTATTGTGTGGGTTATTATTTATCAGCTATGGTTAGAGGGATGAGACCGCACAGTATAATAGGAGGTGGTATATTTATTACTTTGATTTCTGAATATCTCGGTGTGGATATAAGTCGGGGGGGATTACTAATCGAAGAAACAGAACCCCATGATACAATTGGTTTAAAGGTATACCATGGTGCTAAAGTTTTGAAGAGGCTAAATAACGCCGCAGTACAATACCATGGTAGACATCCACAGGTTGAGAGAAACCAACAGCCAGGTAATGTGGGAGGAGGAAATGAAATGACAGAAATGCAAAGGTTTATAGCTTCACAAGAGTACGAAAATGCTAGACATCGAGCATTTGAAGATTGGCAAGTTCATCAAAACCAAATCATAGCTTATTGCCAACAAATAGGTAGAAACTATATTCCTACTCCATCGCCCGTATTTCCTCCCTAATCTATAGAGATCCAACCACCGTATCCTACGTATAACCCAGCCGAAGCATTCTATAACACATACGGTTATGCATGAAACCCCTACTGGTATCAGTATCATCCCTAGTCTACTTAGTTTTATTTATTTTATTATTTGTAATGTTGATACATTTAATACTTATGTTAATATTGTAATAGCTTTTATAATTTACTAATTTTTATTTTTAGATTTTAATAATGTTTGAATGTGGGGTAATATACCAAACTTCAAAAATATGTATATATGTTTGCAGTTTATCTTATGTACACAATAGGGTAAAACAATGCATTTTCAAAGACTGGCATTAAGTTCAGCAAAAGCAACTAATTTTAACGACAAGATGCAAAATATATGAGAAATAACAACAAGACGGAATGAACAAATGATGTACACCATTTATCATTCAACACAAACAACAATATGTTTGGAAAATTTGGTAAAATTTAATCATTTCTACGCTAATCACCCTCAATAATTTAAATTGTTACTGATTTCTTGCAAATGAGGGCATTGCAAGATCTTAAGTGTGGGAAGGGGTTAAATTCTTTCGGATTTTTAAAATTTTTATCTTAAACACTTGGTTACCATTAAAAATACTAGTAAAGCAGTAGTTGTATTAGAATCTAGTGCTCTCTGATAATAAAGAACAGCTCTAGTCTTATATACTGACTACCCAATTCTAGTAAAATTTTTCAAAATTTTCAATTAAATGAACTCAAAATCATGTTTATACATATTTATGAACGATAAAACTAGGTGTTAACACCGAAATTATTGTTACCTTGGAAAAGACATAAATTGAGAAACAAACCAAAATGTTAGAATTCATTTAAAATGGAATAGAGGACAATAAAAAGGAAAATAAAAGCCAAGTGTGGGAAAAATTACCAAGTTATCTTAAACATATGTCACATATTTCTGTAACAAATAACTGAAAATACTTTTGCTTTGGACTAAACTAAACTGTTTTACCCGATGAAAGAAAAGAAGAAATGGATCTACACGATGAATCAATTCCATCATTAAAAGGAAGTAAAGTCTTCCGAAAAAGAAACGCGCTTCTTGATTTAGGTCAGAAAGTTGTCGTCCAGACCAGCTGTAGGTTGACGAAAAATCTAGAAAAGTCATCTCTAAAATCAGCAGGAAATCCACGGACCTCAGCATAAAACAGGGTCGCCAAGTGGTCAGATTTATCCTAGCCATGAGAAGGATTTATCTCGTAAAATGGGGGGGGGGCACCGTGCAAATTAGCTGGATAAGACTAATGAATCAGATCCCCAGAAAGGATAACCTCCTTAAAGATCAAAAATCAGCTTTTAAGACTGATATTACTCAATTCTTGAGATTGACCTTAAAGATTGAGAATTCAAACTCATGAAATTCAATGATATCTAAACTCGAGCTTGAACAAGAAAATATTTTGATCAAATTATAAATCAATTTATTTTCTGAAAACCCATTTTCAATGCGTTCATTACCTTTGAACGTAAAATCCTAGGAATTCACCTGGAATTCATTAGGTCACCTGAACCAAATCGGGTGTCAACCGTAAGAACGGTGGTTGCATAGCATGATCAAAGACAGGACCTTGTGCCAGACCGAAAAATCATAATGGTGAGCTTTACTATTGCTCCTACCAAGGATAGTAATTGCGTCCGACACGTTATAGACCATAATTAAAAGCATGTCAGGGGACATTGCCTTAACAGTTGCTTGTTCAAACGCTTTCCTTTACAACCGGACGGTAGTTTACCGAAAGGTAATATACAGAGCAAGTATACTGGACGTGTTGCTTTCCCAATACAAGGTTAGCAAGTGGGTGACACAAAACCACAAGTTTTGAGCTAAAATTTTCAAATCTGAAACCCACCAAACCCACAAAAATATTTTTCAAACACCGGTGAAGGGTTATTCCGGAAAACTTATCTAGGGTAAAAAAAAAACTAGATTTAATTTTCAAAAGATCAAATGTTTTCATAAAGATCCAATTTCCTTAATGGATCTAAATTTTATAGTCATGTGGTACTGTAAACCATATCGCTACTACCATTGTTTATACCGCCGTATAGAAATCACTGATGTACAAAGTGTGAAGAATAAAGAAGTGATTCTAGTATTTCAAGACTATATTGCTTGAGGACAAGCAACACTCAAGTGTGGGAATATTTGATAATGCTAAAAACGAACATATATTTCATAGCATTATTCCTCAAGAAAGACAAGCTTTTAGTTGCAATTGTTCTATTTAAAAGTGATATTCGTTTAAATAATAAAAGGTGAAGACAAAAGACAGATTCGACGAATTGAAGACGCAAACGACCAAAAAGCTCAAAAGTACAAAATACAATCAAAGAGGTTCCAATTATTGATAAGAAACGTCTCGAAATTACAAGAGTACAAGATTCAAAACACAAAGTACAAGATATTAAATTATTCTCAAGGACGTTCGAAAATCCGAAACCGGGACCAGAGTCAACTCTCAACACTCGACGCAACGGACTAAAAATTACAAGTTAACTATGTATATAAATATAATATAATATATAATTAATTCTTAAAATTAATATATATATTATAATATATTTATAAATCGTCGGCAAATAAAGAGCCAAAGCTGTGTGAGCTGTAATTTCAAACTCCGCAAGTTGCGGAGTTTGAAGGCAAAAAATTACGCGACTCGCGGAGATTACCTGGACTCAAATCCCTATAAAAGGCAATGCAGTTTGATCATTTTTCATCATCTTTTTCTATCTCTCAATATATCTATACGTAATATTTATTTATATTTTAATTTATATTTTAATTTTAATTTTAATTTTAATAATAAGGGTATGTTAGCGAATGTTGTAAGGGTGTAAGTCAAAATTCTGTCCGTGTAACGCTACGCTATTTTTAATCATTGTAATGTTCAACCTTTTTAATTTAATGTCTCGTAGCTAAGTTATTATTATGCTTTTTTAAAACGAAGTAATCATGATGTTGGGCTAATTACTAAAATTGGGTAATTGGGCTTTGTACCATAATTGGGGCTTGGACAAAAGAACGACACTTGTGGAAATTAGACTATGGGCTATTAATGGGCTTTATATTTGTTTAACTAAATGATAGTTTGTTAATTTTAATATAAAGATTTACAATTGAACGTCCCTATAAATAACCATATACACTCAATCGGACACGATGGGCGGGATATTTATATGTACGAATAATCGTTCATTTAACCGGACACGGGAATGGATTAATAGTCACTAGAATTATTAAAACAGGGGTGAAATTATGTACAAGGACACTTGGCATAATTGATAACAGAGTATTAAAACCTTGGGTTACACTCAGTCGACATCCTGGTGTAATTATTAAACAAGGTATTAAAATCTTGTTACAGTTTAAGTCCCCAATTAGTTGGAATATTTGACTTCGGGTATAAGGATAATTTGACGAGGACACTCGCACTTTATATTTATGACTGATGGACTGTTATGGACAAAAACCAGACGGACATATTAAATAATTCGGGACAAAGGACAATTAACCCATGGGCATAAAACTAAAATCAACACGTCAAACATCATGATTACGGAAGTTTAAATAAGCATAATTCTATTATTTCATATTTAATTTCCTTTATTTTATATTTAATTGCACTTCTAGTTATCGCACTTTTATTTATTGTTATTGTATTTAATTGCACTTTTAATTATCGTACTTTTTAATTATCGCAAGTTTATTTTATCGCACTTTTATTTATCGCAATTTCATTATCGTTATTTACTTTACGCTTTAAATTAAGTCTTTTATTTATTTAATATTTTACATTTTATTTTAACTGCGACTAAAGTTTTAAAATCGACAAACCGGTCATTAAACGGTAAAAACCCCCTTTATAATAATAATATTACTTATATATATATATTTGTATTTTTATAAATTTAAACTAATATAGCGTTAAGCTTTGTGAAAAAGATTCCATGTGGAACGAACCGGACTTACTAAAAACAACACTACTGTACGATTAGGTACACTGCCTATAAGTGTTGTAGCAAGGTTTAAGTATATCCATTCTATAAATAAATAAATATCTTGTGTAAAATTGTATCATATTTAATAGTATTTCCTTGTAAAATATAAGCTATTTTATATACACCTCGCATAACATCACATAGAAACAGAATTAGTGGGGTGGTCGAGAGTGTTTGTGTGTGAGCATGTGGTCACGAGATTGATTCTAGAGGACGGCTATTTTTTTGGAACACATTTCATGTGAGGTCGCTTTCCTAATTTTATTATTATTATTATTATTATTATTATTATTATTATTATTATTATTATTATTATTATTATTATTATTATTATTATTATTATTATTATTATTATTATTATTATTAGTATTAATTATTATTATAATTATAAGTATAAGTATGATTGTTATTATTGTTGATATTATTAGTATTATACTTATTACTATACTTACAAGTATTATATTACGTAGTCATTATCATTATTATTATGATAAGTATTGATAACATTATTATTAGTAGTAAACCTATCATTTTAAGTAATTTTATCATCACTATGATTATGATTATGATTATGATTATTATTATTATTATTATAAAGGTAATAAAAATATATTATTATTATCATTAATATTAGGATTGTTATCATTTTACAAATGTTAGCTTTATCAATATACTTATAATTATTAATATCATATTTATCATTATTATTGTTATAAGTATCATCATTAATATTTATTATCATTATTATGATTATCTTTATCTGTACTGTTATTATAAATTTTTTTTTTTACTTTCATTAATATCAATTTTACTAAAATTGTCAATAAAACTATCAGTATTATTATTATAATTATTATCAATAATATCATCATTAGTATTATTGTTATTAGTATTATCATGAAGTCAACAAACAAAAGATACTTATAAAATAAATATAGATATGCAAATATATATATATATATATATATATATATATATATATATATATATATATATATATATATATACACAAAACTTAACTATATAAATATGGTTATTTACTTAACTTATATATATATATATATATAATGGCATATATAGGTTATTAACATAAAAATTATATCACTAATAATGAATACATATATATATTTGTTCGATTACAATTAAGTATATTAATAATTATACAAATGATATAGGTTTGTGAATCCGAGGCCAACCCTGCATTGTTCAATATAATCATATGTATTTTTACTACAAAATACAGTATGGTGAGTTTCATTTGCTCCCTTTTTAATTGCTTTTGCAATATATATTTTTGGGCTAAGAATACATGCGCTGTTTTATAAATGTTTTACGAATACACATATATATATTTGTTCGATTACAATTAAGTATATTAATAATTATACAAATGATATAGGTTTGTGAATCCGAGGCCAACCCTGCATTGTTCAATATAATCATATGTATTTTTACTACAAAATACAGTATGGTGAGTTTCATTTGCTCCCTTTTTAATTGCTTTTGCAATATATATTTTTGGGCTGGGAATACATGCGCTGTTTTATAAATGTTTTACGAAATAGGCACAAGTACTAAAACAAATTCTATGTGGGTTTAAACCAGAAATATACCCTTAGCTTGGTAACATTAAACTACTTGTCTATGTACGGTAGGCGCGAATCCTAAAGATAGATCTATTGGGCCTGACAAACCCGATCCTGACTATGGGATGCTTTAGTACTTCGAAGTTATATTAAACACACCTGATCTGGTGTACTTCAGAGGGTAAAACATGAACGTTAAGGCTTGTTACCGGGTGCCTATAACTTATAGAATACTTTTATACACTTGCAAGTGTATATATATTTATAAATAAAAATCTTGTTTTCTATTAATATACTGAAATGATTGTTATGATAAACTTATGAACTCACCAACCTTTTGGTTGACACTTTAAAGCATGTTTATTCTCAGGTACTAAAGAAATCTTTCGCTGTGCATTTGCTCATTTTAGGGATATTACTTGGAGTCATTAATGGCATATTTCAAAAGACGTTGCATTCGAGTCGTTGAGTTCATCAAGAATATTATTAAGTCGTTTATAGTTTGGATATATTATGAAATAGTATGCCTGCCGTCAACTTTCGATGTAATGAAAGATTGTCTTTTCAAAAACGAATGCAATGTTTGTAAAATGTATCATATAGAGGTCAAGTACCTCGCGATGTAATCAACTATTATGAACCGTTTGTAATCGATATGGACTTCGTCCGGATGGATTAGGACGGGTCGTTTCAGTTGTGGTTTTCACTGATATCACATAACAAAGAGTAAGCATATAAACCCAAAATGAAGCAAAGAACAATACTGTTCGAGATGACAAATCGCTCCTAATTGAAGGATTAGCAGTAGTCAACAACAACTTAGAAGTTTCACCTTCTAGGGATATTTAAATTAACACATTATAATTTTTATAATTTTTATTGTATATCTCTAACCGAACAATTTATTTTTAAATTTTTGGGAACTGGGTTTTTATAGACTAAAAAGCACAATAACAAAAAGCTGATTTGAACAATATAAAGTTCAAAAATGCAAATTTTAAGGCACCTCAAAAATGGGTTATGGACTTGGAGATTCCAAATAACAAATTCATGTCAAATTTTAAAAATGGGTTAAATGTTACTGATCTCAAACAACTATAAGTGAAAAAAAGCTAAACATGGAGTTACAACATGGAGTTAAATACCACAAATAGACAAATTAGCTGTTTCGATGTGGCTTGGTGTTACTTCCTTTCGGTAAAGGTGCAACACCAATGTTAATACAATAATTTTGCAAAACAATTCTAATATATATAACTCCATAACTGATCACAAAACAATGCCAAATCAAATGAAGCATTAGTACCTTGATAAAACAATACCGATTACTGATTAAAACCCCTAAAAAGGTTTAAAACGAAATTAAAGCTTATGATTCAAAATCCCAGAAACAGATACCTTCGATCTCCTTGAATCGAGCAAACCCTAATTTTAGCAGAAGACACAACAATCGTAAAACCTGATAATCAATACATCACACATGCGATTCGAAAAAAACGATAATTGAAAAAAATATAAGAAAGACGAACCGTAAACGTTGTTATAGACTGATTTTCTGGACCGAATTGTGAAGCTAGGTTTTGGAGAAGCCCCGTCGGTGAACTCGTCGATTGAAGTTAGGGTTTTTAAGGTTTTGATTGAAGAGATGTATGTATTTGTTTTGCCTGGGTAGCGTAAGGGGTAGTGTAGGAATTATTTTGTTTAGTGTATACTTATTGAGTTATAATTATATCCAAGGGTTAAGATTAAGGGTAGGGTGTGGTAAATATTGTGATCTAATGGTTGAGATTAAAAGTTAGAAAATAATGTATTTCAATTAAGACTTTCTTTTAATGTATAGAAGAGAAGAAGAGATATTCAAGTTATGGATATGATAGAAAGTCCAGTTCATTGAATCGAAGTCCGTTAAAGATTAGAAACCCTCATAAAACATAAAGCCAAAATAATAATAATAAAAAAAAGCTACAAGAAGACAAAAGTCAAATACGGAGTATGTTTTGTAAAGGGAGAAAATAATCGAATGAAAACCTCACGCGTGGCAGTCACGTAGGCTGCTGCAGTAAAAACACCCCTTCCCTTATATATAGGGTCCGCCCGCTTCGCTGGGCCCAAAATTGCTAGGCTGAAAAGAAAAAAAAACAAAAAAAAAAAAACGCCCCGTGGATTCGAACCTGGGGCGAATAGTTATATAAAGAGATAGCCAACCACTGAGCCAAGACCGCTTCTTGTAATAATGAGGAAGCAAAATGTGCTTATTCATTAAAAAGCGCTGTGAAGAAAAGCCAAAAAAGTTACTGTAGATACTGTTCATTTCTGTTTTTTTTTGTCTTTTTCTGTTTTCTAAATGAATATATATATATATATATATATATATATATATATATATATATATATATATATATATATATATATATATATATATATATATATATATATATAGAGGATTTTGTTAGGTCCAAGTCTGATTGTGGGCTTGAATCCATTAGAATTTACAAGTTTATTAGGGTTTGTGTATGTACTATAAATATGCCATGAATATTGAATAATAGGCACCAGTTCTATTCTCTTACATGGTATCCGAGCCATATAATCCTGGTGGAACTAGGTCCTCCTAAAACAATCGCTACCGCCGTTTTCAATTATCATCATTTTTTTTTTCAGCCACATCATCTCATCTCATTTTTATATATATATATATATATATATATATATATATATATATATATATATATAGGGAAGTAACCAATCGGGGGAAGTGGGGGGAAGCAAATTTTTTTTTTTTCATTTTTTGAAAAAAGTTTGTTCACGAACATTATTGATTGGATGAAAATATGAACATTTATTAGAGATACTTTGTGATAAATATTTTTATTTTGGCGGAAAAACGCTCGAAGAAGTAATATATAACAATTATCGTGTTTTTCGAGCGTATGTTGAGGTTTTAGATATTAGGGTTTAGATATTAGGGTTTATAGGGTTTAGATATTAGGGTTTAGAAATTTAGGGTTTAGGGTTTAGATTTAGGATTTAGATTGAGTTTTTAACACGAACGGTTTAGAGTTTAGGGTTTAGGGTTTAGGGTTTGGTGTTTTGGGTTTATGGAATAAACTCAAAATACCAAACCCTAAACCCTAAACCCTAAACTCTAAATCGGGCTAAATTTTACTTCACAAAACATGAAAAAAAAAACGTTCATATTCTTCACGAACAATATTATCTTGAATGTTATTTTTGTCGATCGTTTTCCCGCATAAATAATAACATTCATCATGAAGTGTCTTTTCTAAATGTTCATATTTTCGTGTGATCTTGATGCCGGAAAAAATAAATTTCAAAAAAAAAAAAAAAAACGAAAAAAACAAAATTTGCTTCCCCCCGCTTTCCCCCGATTGGTTATTTCCACATTGATCCTGCCCCTATATATATATATATATATATATATATATATATATATATATATATATATATATATATATATATATATATATATATATATATATATATATATATATATATATATATATATATATATATATATAAAATTAATGGAGAAATAACCAATTGAGGGGAAGCGGGGGGAAACAATTTTTTATTTTCATTTCCTTTTTTAAAAAAAACTTTGTTCACGAAAATTATAGATTGGATGAAAATATTAACATGTAAAACAGACACTTTATGATAAGTGTTTTTATTTTGGTGGAGAAAAGCTCGAAGAAATAACTTATAGATTGATTTTCAATCTACAAACATATTCACTTTCAATCTGCACACGGATTAAAAAAAATAAGAATATACACGAGATAGGGGTAAGACTCGGGAGCTCACAAACTAACTCTAGCAATCGAGCTAAGACTAACTAAAACCGAATCTAGTCAAATGGGGTCCACAAACCAACCCAAAAACAATAAACAACAAGGCGCGACCCAAATAAACAACAACAAACAAGATCCTACAACTAAACCAAAGTAAACTAACACAAACGAAACAACTAAAAACAAACAAATACCAACCGATCACGGAAAATTCTTACCGGTTACGACCTTTCCTTTCCGATTCTTAATAATCGACTTAACCACCTTACAATTAACTTTAATACGGTTTATTCGTTTCCAACTAGACTCGAACGAATAAGATAAGACATTAGACGATCCATTTCCAATAAGGGTTCTCAACGACAGTGGATTAATCAAACCTTTCAACGCTAACCTTTAAAAAAAAGCGATGTCGTTAGCCGGCTCGTTTACCAAAACAGTTGAACCGTCTACAAGAACAACATCGAGAGCCTCTCTTCAAAACAAACCAACGTTGTTTGTTTTAATATACTATAGCCTTTGTCTTCTTGCACTTTATTCTTTATTTTTTCAGTGCGAAAAGAGAATCACTCGATTAAGAAGTACTCACTCGATTGGAGTCAACTCCTTCAGACTTCACATCCCGATAAAACTGCAAAGGAATGTTAATATATGTATATCGTATGTATTTGATGTATATAGCTTCAGCCCACAACTATTAGAATATATTTTTTTGAACAATTCTATTAGAATATTTGTTTAGTGATAACGTGTATATTATTCATTAGTTATCTTTCTGTAATATTTATCTTGTTAGATATGATGTTGAACCGGGTTGACCGATATCTGTTTGGGTTGGCTTGAAGTTTGGTCGAGTTGCTTGCAGGATAAGTAGGAATTATTTAGTTTATTTTATTTATTAGTATAGTTTGAATTATTTGTTTAATCAATCTTGAGTTTGAATTAGTGTAGGAGTCTTAGTCTGAGTAGAGTCCTAAATAGTTGATGTCTGCTTTCTATTATATATATAGTCATTAGTCCTCGTATGTAAGCCAAAAGGTGTCTTCTATTCTGAATATATTACTTTCCGATTCTTAAATCATTTTTTTTTGTTTTTGGCATTCGTATTTGCATAATTGTTTACGTGTATATCGTTATTAACACGTTTGTGTTGATACCTAGTCTCGTCCTTATCAATATAGGACTGTATGATTCTCTATTATCAATCTTTAATAAACCTTTTCATTGTTTTCCTATAACTTGCATTGTACTACTAGTAGTACTAGTATTATACATCAGTAAATAACAGATTGTCTTTGACAGTTCCTATTTCTTCCCCCTTTTTAAACCAAATCTGCCCTGTTTTATATTTTAACTAAAAGAACCTCACAAGTATCTTGTGACTTACCTTCTCCAAACCACCTTGTGACATGTCCTAGGCACCTACTCCAATATTGTATTTATATATCTTGATAATTCACACCATAAGGCCTCCAAAAAGTGATGGATCATGGCATGGTCTGTGTAACCGGTGCTTCTGGTTTCTTGGCTTCTTGGCTCATCAAACGACTCCTGTTATCTGGTTATCACGTTGTTGGCACCGTTAGAGACCCTGGTATGTCTTACATTTATAACGTTCTAACACATTTTCACTTATAAACGTGTCAATATTTATGTTATGTTTAATCTCTACCGGGTCAAACTTCTATACTTCAATTGTAGTAAAAAGAACGGGTCAAATAAGTTGAAAGTTGCTCTAAATATTCTTCTATAATTGCTCAAAACCTATTAAATAGTCTTGTGTTAAAGTATTACTCTGTATTTAGCTATTGAACTTTGACGATGTTTAACCTAGGGCTGTCTTTAACATGTAGAATAGACTTGTACATTTAAATAACCGTTATTAAAAGTCAATATAAACTCCTATGCCCAACATATTAATGCACACTAACGACGACCCTAAGGGGTGTCGTTAGAAATTTTTTTTTTTTTTTTTTGGACATAAAGGACTCATTTTTTGACACATTCAAAATTTATCATTACTCAACTTGCACGTTTTTTGTTTACGTTTACAGGAAACGACAGAAAACTAGCACACTTATGGAACCTTGAAGGGGCAAAGGAGAGGCTTCGACTAGTAAAAGCCGAATTAACAGAAGAAGGAAGCTTTGACAATGCGATTATGGGGTGTACGGGTGTCTTTCACATGGCTTCCCCAGTACTTGGACATATCACTGACCCACGGGTACGTTACTTGACCCATCGATACTTGACCCGCGGGTGAAGTTACTTCTATCAAGTCTAATCAAGATGCCATTTTTTAATTGATTATGTACAATTTGCAGGAGGAGATAATTAAGCCAGCTGTTAATGGAACACTGAACGTGTTACGTTCTTGTAAAAAGAACCCGTCACTGAGACGAGTGGTTCTCACTTCTTCGTCTTCCACGGTTAGGGTCAGAGAAAATTTCGACCCAAAAGTACCTTTGGATGAGTCATCATGGAGCTCGGTTGAACTCTGTGAAAAACTACAGATTTGGTATGTATTGTCGAAAACAATGGCAGAAAAGGCGGCTTGGGAGTTTTGCAATGAGAATGGGATCAATTTGGTAACTGTTATTCCATCTTTTGTTGTTGGACCGAGTCTACCTCCTACTTTATGCTCAACGGCATCTGATATCCTCGGCTTGCTTCAAGGTAAGCTGTAGAGGTGGGAATGTTGACCCGTTTGTTTATGAAGGGGTCGATTTGGTTTTTTTTAATTCTCAATGAGTCAAATAAGCTCAAAGTCGCAACTGTCTATTTTTTGTTACGTCTCAATGAGTCAAACGTTGAATGATTCATAATATGAATAATTTAATAGTTTTGAATGAAGTTGTTTCTGAATGACAATAACATGTCCGATAATCATTTTGATTGAACAATGTGAATGATGTCAAGTTACCTCATTAACCTTTCGCATTTTTTTAGTAAATTTCCATTTTTCACTTTTTTCTAAAAACAAAAAAGAAAAAAGAACCGTAGCAAACATGAATATTCCACTAAAGCTAAAATGACATAACACATTTTGACCCATTCATTCAACCACCCATCTTGATATCTCAGTAAGTCCTCAAAAATCTGTACTGCTAAGTTGACATTTTAAACGAGAACAGGGGAGACAGAGAGGTTTAAATGGCATGGAAGGATGGGATATGTTCATATAGATGATGTTGCTCGTTGCCACATCTTAGTTTACGAGCATGAGGAAGCTGAAGGGCGATATTTATGCAGCTCAACTGTGATCGATAACGATGAACTCGTGTCAGTTCTGTCAGCACGTTATCCTACATTAACTATTCCTAAGAGGTACTAATATTATATCCTTATGGTTTCAATAAATGGTAATATTACTATAATTATTCAAGACTAATTGAAGTTTATTTTTCAGGTTTGAGCAACTTGGACGACCTTATTATGAGTTTAACACGACAAAGATAGAGAGGTTAGGGTTCAAGTTCAAGACGATTCAAGAGATGTTTGATGACTGTATCACATCGCTTGTGGCGCAAGGCCATCTTTCTATACCTTAGTAGTCGGCTTCAACAAAATGTCATAAGTCTTCAAATTAAATCGACTGGTTAATAAAGAATAAACATCCAGAACTTAAAGTCATTCTAATATATGGATTTCTATGATGTTGGGAGAAAAAATAGTCCAACAAAATATACTAGTTTTTAGGTTAGAAGCTCGTATATGGAATTATCCTAGTATGACTTCTTGAATAAATATCAATCTTAAAACATTTTGATTAAACTATGTGAACGAAACAAAAGTTCACCTCTTCATTATTTTAAGTGAAAATAGAAGGTTAACAATAGAAGTGTGAATTACAATGCAAGTTCAAAATGGAAGTAATGAATTTACATTGTACCTTTTATTCCTACCATTCACCCTATTCATACTATTTTTCCCACAAAAGAATATAGTCCAGAAGAGAGGAGTTATGGTGGTACCTTCGGGACCGCCCGGGACTGCCCGGATCCCATGAATCCTGCACACGGTGAGTATTTTGTGAAGTTATTCTTCAGGTATCCGACTCTTGCGGTGGGTTTGATCACTTGATGGGTTCCAATTGAAACAATTTGGGTGTTCCTGCCGACCTAAATTTTTTTTTTTTTTTTTTTTTTTTTTGCCAAGTATACGATAATACTACGAAACTCCCTTATGTAGTATGCGTGTTGTGTGCTTTTCTCGATCTGGCTTGATGCAGTGCTGCCCCGTCACCTTTAAGGATGTTATAGTATTAATTAAACATACACTGATACACAATCAGACTATCATCAATAAAGTAAGGCATTAATAACAAAAGATAGGTCCGGATTTATAATACTAACCAGTTTATACAATAAGTTCAAAATAAATTACAAGTATTCATAACATCTGGTAAACGAGATCAAAGTCAAGGGACAGAAGTGTCGTGTTGATCATGGTGATGTAGGAGGTGGGAAGAATCTGCTGCGTGCTAGATGCTGCTCGCCAATGGCAAACTCGATGGCTGCAGATAGAGCTGGACCGCAGATACACAGTAATGGTGGCAGTCTCGTATAACCATCCTCTTTAGCCATCTCATCAGAATACCTATATATTTTAGTTATCATCTGCATTTGGCGGTATTTAAACTAATGCAGTATTTAAACTCTAGAGTAACCAGAACATTAAAGAAAACAAAAGGTCCGTGTTGTGCTATGTTTTCAGCAGATGTAGTGGTAGACTCGGTGGCTGATGATTGAGCAGATGTAGATGGCATCCTGGGAGCTGGACGGTCGGTGGGAGTCTCATTAAGCCACTGTCTATAGTGATACTCATCATACTACGTATACAATGTAACCATCATCTGCACGAGGCAGTAGTAATACTCTGGAGTAACCGGAGTAGCGAAACCCCTGACTGCATTAATGCATAAAGGGAAGAACTTCGACTGGAAGGATGAGCAAGAGAATGCGTTTCAATTGTTGAATAAAAAGTTAACTACAGCACCAATATTGTCACTACCCGAAGGGAATGATGATTTTGTGATTTATTGTGACGCTTCAAAGCAAGGTCTCGGTTGTGTGTTAATGCAACGTACGAAGGTGATTGCTTATGCGTCTAGACAAGTGAAGATTCACGAACAAAATTACACGACTCACGATTTGGAATTGGGCACTGTTGTTTTTGCATTGAAGATGTGGAGACACTACTTATATGGGGTCAAATGTATCATATATACCGACCACAAAAGTCTCCAACATATATTTGATCAAAAGCAACTGAACATGAGGCAGCGTAGGTGGGTTGAGCTGCTAAAAGATTATGAGTGTGAGATTCGTTACCACCCGGGGAAAGCAAATGTAGTACCACTTTCCTTAAATCCCCAAACTTTGGTACCTCAAGAAACACTTTTGGTGATCGGGTATGAAAGCCGATATTGCCACATATGTAGGGGAATGTTTGACTTGTTATAAAGTCAAAGCTGAACATCAGAAACCATCGGGTCTACTTCAACAACCTGAAATCCCGGAATGGAAATGGGAAAATATTGCCATTGATTTCATTACCAAGTTACCGAGAACTGCAGGTGGTTATGATACGATTTGGGTAATAGTCGATCGTCTTACCAAATCAACACACTTTCTGCCAATGAAGGAAGATGATAAGATGGAGAGATTGGCATGATTATACCTGAAAGAAATTGTCTCCAGACATGGGATACCAATCTCTATTATCCCTGATCGTGATGGCAGGTTTATTTCAAAATTTTGGCAGTTGTTACATAAAGCATTGGGAACTCGTCTAGACTTAAGTACTGCCTATCATCCACAAACGGATGGGCAAAGTGAAAGGACGATTCAAACACTTGAAGACATGCTACGAGCATGTGTTATTGATTTTGGAAACGGTTGGGATCGACATCTACCATTAGCTTAATTTTCCTACAACAACAGTTACCACTCGAGTATTGATGCGGCACCGTTCGAGGCACTTTATGGTAGGAAGTGTAGGTCTCCAATTTGTTGGAGCGAGGTGGGGGATAAATAAATTACGGGTCTGGAAATTATCCAGGAAACTACAGAGAAAATCATCCAGATTCAATAACGGTTGAAAACAGCCATGAATCGGCAAAAGAGCTACGCGGATGTTTAGAAGAAAACCTTTAAAATTTGAGATTGGTGATATGGTCATACTTAAGGTATCACCTTGGAAATGTGTCATTCGTTTCGGCAAACGGGGGAAACTGATCCCGAGATACGTTGGGCCATTCAAGATTATTGATCGTTTTAGGCTGGTGGCTTATCGACTTGAACTACCTCAACAACTCGACGGTGTACATAATACCGTCCACGTCTCGATTTTGAAGAAATTCTTAGCCAAGGAAGATGTCGTTATTCCTTTAGACGAAATTAAGATTGATGAGAAACTACATTTCGTTGAAGAACCCGTCGAAATAATGGATAGTGAGGTTAAACAACTCAAGCAAAACAAAATACCAATCATTAATGTTCGATGGAATGCTCGTAGAGGATCTGAGTTTACCTGGGAGCATGAAGATCAGATGAAGTAGAAATACCCGCACTTATTTTCAGATGATGCGTCAACATCTACAACTGCTTAAATTTTGGGACAAAATTTATTTTAACGGTGATGTGGTGAAACTATACCTTTATTTATGAACGGATTTGAGTTATTTTGTTACACGAATTGATTTATTGTATATGTGGTGTTTTAATGAATTCAGGTTGATTTCACACATATATAGGCAACTAGTCTTATCCTCGTAGTTTAGTTTGTTGGTAAATCCGGTTCGTTCCACAGGGAGAATGGAGTTCAAGAGATTAAATTACCGATAGTTAATCTAGTAGAAAAGGGAAGTAATAATAAAACGTTTTAATTAAAACTTGGAATTTAACAAAAATCGTAACAGTACTGTTATTACACTTACACGTTCCGCGTGTATATCTACGCATTACGCGTACAAATTGGAGATACACGTTTCGTGTGAAATTATACGCGATACGCGTATGTTATGTTT
Organism: Rutidosis leptorrhynchoides; assembly: GCF_046630445.1. Taxonomy (NCBI): domain Eukaryota; kingdom Viridiplantae; phylum Streptophyta; class Magnoliopsida; order Asterales; family Asteraceae; genus Rutidosis; species Rutidosis leptorrhynchoides. Next base: position 183,714,746 of record NC_092339.1, read on the forward strand.
GATGTGACAAAACAGTACGTATTTAAACTGAAGAAAATCTATTTGTATTTTAATTTTCTGAGTAATAATAACTAAAAATAATAATAATAATTATTTGCAACAAATAAATGAGAGTGTTCACTTAAATGTTTCACCTCTAGATCCATGAATTGTTTTAAAGTTAAGCTCTATTAAAAGGTTTTATTATAAACTTAATATTTTTCTTTCGAATAAATAAAGGTTTAACTAGCTAAATTAAATCTCATTTTCATTTGACCTTATTTAGGTAGTTTACTATTTCTCAAGTATTTAAATTGAGACCCAATCTAGTTTTGACTTTCGCCAAAACCCAAATCATAACGATTTCCCTTTTTACAATTTCACTTTTATATAACTAATGATATTACCCAAACCACCGAACTTTATTTCTAAATTAGTGTTAATAACTTATTCATAAGTTCGTCTAAATCACTTTTAATATTGAAGCTTAATTTATATAAATAAAAATAACTTTCGTTATTTGAATCTAATAAATTAAGTGACAAGGGTTAAATATCTAGGTACATAATTTATGGTTCTTTTAATTAGGCTCAATGTTAAAAATACTTAAGTTACATTTTAATTTTTATAAATAATAACAATCCATTTCACTAGGGCTCTAAATCTAAGTGAACATTATGGGAATTTACTAACTAATCATGATAATGATACGGGAGTAAAAATAATAATACATAAACATACACATAATAATAAGTAACAATGATAATAATAAAAATGAAAGTAAAAAACTTACAAAAGGTCTTCAATTTAATGATTACAAATGGTAGAAAATGGAAATGAAAGCACCCTTGCACTCGCACAACAATACCCTTAATCACGAACAATACCACCCTTAATATTGAAACTATCCTAAATATTGAATCTTAAAATTAATTGGAACTGAGATAAAAATGATACGAGTACTTGAAAATAAACAAGAACACTAGTGAAAATATTTATTTGTTATGTATCCCTCTATGTCCTAAACTACTACTACTTCCTCTCTCTTCTTGATGTTAACTTGCTCCGTATATAATAGGTATCCCCTAACTTGTGATCTATTTTTTTTTTCTTTAAAAAAGTGTAAAGTGTATCCTTGTATTGGTGTAAAGAACTGATTTTTGCTGTTAAAGAATTTATACTTTATATAAAAGCAGCCGTCCCATGTGGAGTTATAATCTGAATCTGGTCTAAAACGTACGCGTTTCGCGTAGATATGTACGCGTTTCGCGTAAGGTATCTTCATGAAAGTTGTAGATTTTCGAGTTACGGACGTCTGGACACCTGATTCGCCTTTTTTCGAGTCAGTATGATTTAGTTATGATTTTTTTTCGTGTAGGCACGCAGATTTCGTGATTTTGATCATTTTAACTTATAGTCTTGAGGCGCGATGTTGTACTCTTTTGTTGCGCATTAGAAATCTTCATTTTATCTTCATTTTGATCTTTATATCATTGAAAATCCATAATAACATTTCATTCGACGCTATGGACATTTTAACCAATTACAAACCTGAAAACTACTCGAATACACATAAAATCATAACATTTGGGACTGATATTGCGACTAAGAATATGCATGAATTGAGCAATATCAAATTACCCCACACTTGAACGTTGCTTGTCCTCAAGCAATAACAGTTTTTAATAGATTCGGGATACTACATAATTTTCCATATCAGTCATTCATCACACACACACACCACACGAAATGAAAACACACGCTTTATGAAATCAATTGAAAACACTACACAATATTTATTGGATCACACGCACACCACACGAAATGAAATTCTGACAACAGAAACAAAGTTTAAACTCGTGATTAAGGTTTAAAAATTTGGATCCTTAGGGAAAATTGGACCTTGTGAAAACGTTTTATGATTTTATAAAATGTCATGCTAGTTTTTACACTAGACACGTTTTCCGTTTTTAACCTCAAATTCCGGTCGAGGGTAACTTAAAACCGTAGTCTCAGTCGGCGATTAGTAAGCTATCAGCCCCCATGATTGAAGTATCATGGAACTTGAAACCGAATGTCCTAAAAATGGTTTTACACAATATAATTCATAAAATAGCATAAGTTTTAGAAGAAAATTATATCGTGTCCAAATATCATCGGTGAACCATGAGTTTGCACACCTCAATTTGTTATGGCATATGTATGTTGACCGCGGTCAAACATAGATGCGGTTGATCTTTACGGAGATCATCCATGTGGGGATTAGATTCATTAGTCTTAAAAGCTAATTTGCAATGTGCCCCCCATTGTACGAGACATATCCATCTCATGATTAGGATTAGTTTGACCACCAAAAACCCTGTTTGATGTTGAGGTGAGGTGGATTTCCAGCCGATGATAGAGATGACTTTTCAAGATTTTTCATCAACCTACAGCTGTTCTGGACTACATCTTCTAACATAAGTTAGCAAGTGTGTCATTTTGGAAGACTTTACTTCCTTAAAGGATGGACTTGATTCATCCTTTATTACTCGCATCAATGGGATATTCAGGTTTATACATTCCAAAGCAATGATATCTGCAATAAACTTTATAGAAAAACGTGATAAATGGTTCGAAACATATGGGTTTATAAATTCTGTTATACTTGGTTTTCTTTTTTATATGTTTTAATCAAATAAACTTATGTATTTTTAATGTATGGAGACGATAATTTCGGTTTTGACACCTAAACTTTAATCGCTCATAATTACCTTAAAAATTGACTAGATATATTTGTTTAAAATTTTTCAAAATTTTCGTAAAAACCACCAAGATATAAGTTGTAGATTTGTACGCGTTTCGCGTAAGGTATCTTCATGAAAGTTGTAGATTTTCGAGTTACGGATGTCTGGACACCTGATTCGCCTTTTTTCGAGTCAGTATGATTTAGTTATGATTTTTTTCATGTAGGCGCGCAGATTTCGTGATTTTGATCATTTTAACTTGTAGTCTTGAGGCGCGATGTTGTACTCTTTTGTTGCTCATTAGAAATCTTCATTTTATCTTCATTTTGATCTTTATATCATTGAAAATCCATAATAACATTTCATTCGACGCTTTGGACATTTTAACCAATTACAAACCTGAAAACTACTCGAATACACATAAAATCATAACATTTGGGACTGATATTGCGACTAAGAATATGCATGAATTGAGCAATATCAAACGGGTAGGTACTATAACGACCCGGATTTTTCCGTAAATATATATGAGATTAATATTTACATAAATAAATGTTTCCAACATGTTAAGCAATCAAATTTGTTAATAGCTGAATATTTGAAACGAGTTTTATATAAACGTTTGACCACCCAGTTTGTCTGACGATTCACGAACGTCATAACTTGTAATAGTTATATAATGGTGTGTATGTGTATGTGTGTGTGTGTATATATATATATATATATATATATATATATATATATATACATATAACTTGATAAAATGATATTTAAGTATCTACAAACTTAAGAATATCGAAACGATATATATATATATATATATATATATATATATATATATATATATATATATATATATATACATACATATATATATATATATATATATATATATATATATGTAACGTTTAACAACGTAATAATTCTTAAGTTAACATGTATATATATGTATTGTATTAAGATGTATTAATACATTTTTGAAAGACTTAAATATATATATCAATATACTTATACTCAACAAAGATAGCTATACTCGTATTCGCATTCGATTTTCTCAAGAATTCTACTCGTATTCATACGATATTTTTACCCGTATTATACACAGCATCTAGACGTATTTACTATTGGTATATACCAATAATAATACCACTTGATCATCTATAATTGACTATTAAAACATGATTTAACATGTGGGGTTTTATTTTTAACTTCTACCTTGATATTATTATAAGAAAACAAAACTACAAATTCTATATAACCATCCATGATTCATGAATTCAAAACACACACATACACTTTCATTTTTTAATTTTCTTTCAAGTTTTATTCACTCTTTAAACTCCCTCTAATTACCTAATCAAGAACTCAACAAACAATCTTCATCTTCATCAAAAACTACTTCAAGAATCAAGCTTTAATCATCATAGAAACAATCACTCAAGAACACATCAATATAGTTATTCGATTTCAAGAAGTTTACTTCCAAGCTTTTAATTCATTCTAAGAACACTTGAAAGATCAAGAACATCCATTTAATCTCAGCAACTTTTCATTCTTAATCAAGGTAAGAATCATATTCAAACTTTGGTTCAACTCCTATAATCATAACTATCTTAAGTCAAAGTAGAAATCTTACTTAAACTTTTGTTCATTCCAAGCTACTACTTCAAAAGTTTCCAAGCTTTCAAGAACATCATCAAGCTCGAGATCAATTCCTTATTTTTCCGGAAACTTTATTCATTTGATTTGAGGTAATAGCTATCTTGTTTAGAGTATATAACTTGTAATCACTAAAACATAGTTTAGTTAATTCTAAACTTGTTTGCAAACAAAGTTAATCCTTCTAACTTGACTCTCAAAATACTTAAACAAATGCAATATATCTATATGATATGCTAACATAAGGATATATAACTTGTAAATACGAAGAACACCTTAAAACTGAACATACGCCGTCGTAGAGAAATCGGGGGCTATTTTGGGTTGGATATTTAAAACCTATCTTAAAATTTGAATTGAAAATTTATATTTTGGGAAAATGTTATTTCATATTAACATGATAATATATCCAAAAGTCATAGTTAAACTCAAAGTGAATGTATGTTTTTCCAAATGGTCATCAAGATGTCGTTCTTACGACGAATGTGACCACCTTCTTCTAAATTGATATGTTGTGACGACCCGGAAATTTTTGACCAAATTTAAACTTAATCTTAATATGAATTCGACATGATAAGCAAAGTCTGTAATATTGAGTCTCAAAATTTTTGAACTGTTTCATGAAATCAATTGACCTTCGACTGTTCCCGACGACTCACAATACGATTACTTAAATAGATATACATATATATACATATATATATATATATATATATATATATATATATATATATATATATATATATATATATATATATATATATATATATATATATATATATATATATATATATATATAATGATATGAAATATTGTATATGGAAATTGTTGGAATTATTTATGTAAAATAATAATAACATAAAATAATTATTATCTATATATATAAATAAAATATATAGAATATATAAATAGGGTTTCGAAGTTATTTAGTAAATGAAAGTAACGCTCAATTGTCATTTGATTGACCGTAAACGAGTTAAAAAGTAACTTATGTGATTTTAAAATAAACGGTTAGCCAAAAATGAGTTTTACAAACTATAGGCTTATTAAAAATGTATTTAGAAACTATTTGTTGAATTTTAAGACTTTTCATATTATACTTGGGGTTGGGAGTGAATAATTAATGTAATTTTTATTTAATAGTTAATGCTCGAATTTTATATCATAATGACCAAAATAAATAAAGATAATTAATATCAAAATTTGAGATTTTTATGAGCATTTTTTTTATCCGTCTCTAATTAACATCGGAGCACGAAACCCAGTCCGAATAAAAGTGTCGGCACATATGGTTAAATGGAAGGCTGCTATGACTAATTCAACATGTGTTATATACTTATTAGAGTATTATATTTATTATTATATTATAATTATTAATTTATTCAAATTCATAGTTACTAATATATATGTATATATAGAATGCATATATGCAAGTATGATCATCACCACAACCCTAACCATTGCACCATCACCGGCCACTTTGCTGCCACCATGAACCACCAGTCACCAAGAATCACCTCCATCCGCCTCCCAACAGGCACCACCATCGTCACCATCCTCCATCTCTCTTCTATCCATAACCGATCACCATCTCCCTCTATCTCTTACTTGTTTCCGATATTTCCTTGTTTGAAACCATTCAACCAAACCCAAACAAACAGCCCACTACTACTATAATCTGCTGACTGCTACTACCGTATTTTTTCTATTTCCATAAACCAAAAACCATCGCTAACAATTACTACCGTAACATCATTTTTTTTTTGTTATAATTCGATCACTACTGCTGCAATGATCGTTGTTTAACTACTACCATCCTACTGCTGCCATGTCACCGCTGCTACAGCTATTTATCGAATAAAGATGATGAAGTAATAAAGAAGATGATGAATAGTAGACTATTTTTCTGTTTCCTTCTACTGTCGCAAATGACTGCTGTTGAAGACTGTAATTCGTCAACGAAACCACACCACAACCGCCATTCTTTTTCTTCTTTTCATCTGTTTTTACTGTCATTCGGGTTTTGATTTACTGTTACCACGACAAAGGAAAGATGAGGTTAAACAGCGAAAATGATTAAGGTTATGTTCATGTTCCTGTTAAACAGCGTGGACGTTAGATGATAAGATAGCAATGATGTTCAAATAATAGATGATAGTGACGGTCTATATGATAATGAATATGAGAATGACGATTAATATTTACGATTGTGATAATGATAAGTTAAGCTTTGATGATGATATGATAATATCGAATTATGGTCTCTAGTTTTAATGAAGATGAATAGTTATGGGTTTGATTTTAGAAGAAGAAGAAGAAGAAGAAGAAGAAGAAGAAGAAGAAGAAAACAGAAAAACGAGTTAAAAGGAATCATGTATCGTTTAAATCAGAAAAGTAGCAAGTGGTTTAATGGTCTGGGCGTGTGTGTGATTATTGAGAGGTTCTGGTTTCAAAACCAGGCGATTGCAAACAATTTTCTTTTTAAAGAAGTTGTCTTGTTAAGCATGGGCCTATTGGGCTGTTAATTGGATTGGACTGCTAGTGGATTAATTAGGTTTTGCAAATTTTGGGATGTTAAGAGACTCCAAGTTTAGGTATAAATCATTATTATTAATATTATGATTATTATTATTATTATTATTATTATGATGATTATTATTATTATTATTATTATTATTATTATTATTATTATTATTATTATTATTATTATTATTATTATTATTATCATTATTATTATTAACATGATTCTCATTATTAATATTGTTATTACTATTATCATTATTATTATTTTTACTAAAATTATTATTTTGTTTTCATTAATACTATTATTATTATTGTTATCAGTATTATCTATATCATTATTATTAAAAATAATTACGATTATGAAAATAAAAAGTTATAAAGATATTATTAAGGTTATAAGTATGTTTTAATTATATTAATAATATTTATATAAATATTCATATATAATAAGTTAGATATTTTTATTAAAATACTAATCAAATATATATTAATATAACTATATAAATATTAAACATTTTGAATATATACACAAATTAAATATATATGATATATAATGTAAGATATAATATATAAACTTGTTCAAATACGATTATATATTTTAATATATATACAAATGATATAGGTTCGTGAATCCAAGGTCAACACTGCATTGTTCAGTATCGTCGTATGCATATTTTTACTACAAAATATCGTATAGTGAGTTTCATTTGCTCCCTTTTTAATTGCTTTTGCAATATATATTTTTGGGCTGAGAATACATGCGCTGCTTTTATAAATGCTTTACGAAATAGAGACAAGTGATTAAAAATGATATTCTGCGGATTGATGTGCTAGGTAATTTAGTTACATGTTATAAGAACATGTAAGTGAAAATCCTAAAGATAGATCTATCGGGCTTAACACCCCCATCCTGTAGGCTGCACTAGACATAAGAGCTAGTGGGCGGATGTTTAGTACTTCAAAGATTATTTATACACTTGCGAGTGTACATATCCATCTTTGTGAAGATGACTTATTATATTATTGTTAAGGTTGGTTACTGAGGCTTCAACATAAGCAGAACGGTTTTATACACTTGCGAGTGTACATATATTTATAAACGAAAATCTTGTGGTCTATTAATATATTGAAATGATTGTTATGATAAACCTATGAACTCACCAACCTTTTGGTTGACACTTTTAAGCATGTTTATTCTCAGGTATGAAAGAAATCTTCCGCTGTGCACTTGCTCATATTAGAGATATTACTTGGAGTCATTCATGACATATTTCAAAAGACGTTGCATTCGAGTCGTCGAGTTCATCAAGATTATTATTAAGTCAATTATAGTTGGATATATTATGAAATGGTATGCCAGCTGTCAATTTTCGATGAAATGAAAGTTTTGTCTTTTAAAAACGAATGCAATGTTTGTAAAATGTATCATATAGAGGTCAAGTACCTCGCGATGTAACCAAGTGTAATGTACTCGTCCTGATGGATTAGGACGGGTCATGAAATATGTAATCTGTAACTCCAACTATAAACCAATACTTTTATAGTTTAGTTTTGGAATACGAAACCATAGCAATTTGATTCACTCAAAATCGATTTGTAACGAAGAAATTATGGGCAAAACAATATTGGTTAGAAAAAAGCTAAATTAGCTACGGTTGTAATGTAATAAATCTATACTAACCATATCCTAGCTAACTTATCCTATATCCTACACGTATTTAAACATGTCATGACCATTTCCTTGTAATATACTAGTCTTGGTTAATTCCGAGACAATATAATATAGTCTTGATTAGTTAAGACAACATGTATGCAATACGTTCGGATAAATCATAAGACAACATGTACACAATATGTCTGGGTTAAGTCAGCACGTGTACAATGGGTCATGATTGAGTCTTGAACAATACGTATGCAATACGTCTTGATTAAATTCTAAGATTATATATTGGACTATTGGACTAACATTGGACTACTAACTTGACAACTTAAATCATCACACGTAATTAAAAATATTATATGAATATAATTATATTATATTTTGATATATATATATATATATATATATATATATATATATATATATATATATATATATATATATATATATATATATATATATATATGTATATGTATATATATATATATGTATATATATATATGTATATATATATATATATATATATATATATATATATATATATATATATATATATATATATATATATATATATATATATATAATTGTTATAGGTTCGTGAATCATATCGAGGCCAAGTCCTAATTTTTCAACGATTTAAAAAATCTTATCAAGTGAGCTATAGTCCCATTTTTACTATCTAATATTTTTGGAATGAGAATACATGCTATTTTTGAAATGATTTACAAAATAGCCACAAGTAATGAAACTACATTCTATGACGGAATTGTCATACCGGATATCCCTGTTTTTGCTTGGTAACCTAAGAATTAGTGTACGCTCTAATGAATCCTAAAGATAGATCTATGGGAACTAACGATCCCCATTCTGAGAGTTTGAATGCTTTAGTACTTTGATTTTTATACAGATGAAATTCCTGTATGTTGGGGATAATCTATATACATTTTGTTAATGTCGGTTACCAAGCAACTCATCATATGAATGATTTTTGTACAGATGTGATTCATGTACTTTATTAAAAGAAATCTTGTGGCCTATTATTACGATTTATTATATAGGTTAAACCTATGACTCACCATCATTTTTGTTGACGTTTTAAGCTTGTTTTATTCTCAGGTGATTATTAAAAGCTTCTGCTGTTGCATGCTATCTAAAGTCAAGATTTGAAGCCAACATGCTTGTGTTAAAATGTTTAAACTGCATTCGGAAATCTCTTGTTGTAACATATTATTAACCATTATGTAATGGTTATGTGAAAACTCTGTATTTTTAGATTATCGTTGATTGATAATCTATTTTATGTCATTTAAACCTTTATCATTAAAATAAAGGTTATGGTTATTTTTGTTTTTGTAAACGAATGCAGGCTTTGAAAAACGTCTCACATAGAGGTCAAAACCTCGCAATGAAACCAATTAATATGAAACGTTTATAATTGATATGAACGGGGCATTTCATAAGGAAATATCCTCTGCTTCCCTGTTGAAGGATGCCGTTATGACCGAGTGTAAGCGTTTGCAGGCCGCCCTGACTTCTGTGCTAAATAAGGCTATTATTAACTCTGGCAATGTGAAGGTGCCTTTGGATGCATATTTGAAGAGTTTTGGGGCGGTGAATTTTGTTCAGGCGGTGCAGTTGATGCAGAGGCATCATGTTGGGGAAGGGGTTACCCTTCACCCTGATATTTCTAGGAAGGTTATCCCGGGTGCTGTGCAGGAGTTGCAGGCTGCCGAGAAGGCATTGTCGGAGATCCAATTTACCAGTTTCGGAGAACTTTGTGCTACCGAGGGCACAACCGTTCAGCAAGTGTTCGATTTTCAGTTTTAGTATCCTGTACTGCACTTTGTTGCACATATTTTTATAATCAATGATACATTCTGTAATGAAAATGATGTGATTAATGAAGCTTTGATTTCAATTTATTTTTGTGTTATGGTTGTCTTTTAGTCGAACTAGTTCGTGTCTTCATATGTAGGTCTAGACTACATTTGTACTAGTTTTGACATGTACAATGTGAAGTTACATGTGTGCATGTTATCTACTCTTTGGCCGTTTATCAGTATAAACTTGTACCGACGAGGGCTAGACAATCACCTCTTAAGGGGGTACAAATAACTCGCATGGGACTTTTTTGGATGTCTGAATCCTTCTGCCGATAGACGGTTACTTTATATATGAACAACGTTATAAATAACATAACAAAGTTATTGTAAACAGAGAGGATTTTTATTCATCTTAAAAAAGAAAGAAAAACAGAGTTTCTTATTTGAAAAGAAAAACATAAAGGTCAAGATAACCTTGGCTGAAGTGATTAGTTTCAACCAGGGTATCCGTCTAAACTTTAGTGTGACGTTTAGCCACTTTTGTTTCCCTTAGCCAGTGTCCCATCTCGATTAGAGGTCTCACAACTTTCTGGATTGAAACGTTTGAGTGCCGGGCTTAAGGGTTCATGTATTTCATGTGAAGTGATAAATTGTTCTTCCCATTCTGACCGGCGATACTGACCGGCACTCCCCTGCCCTATTTCATAGGTGGTGAGGTTTTTTTCCTGGCTGAGTGTCTCGGTGGCGTTAAGTAAGTCAGCCTTTTAAGAACTGATACATGTTCTTCTTCCAGGATGTGTGATGTTCCCTTGTTTCAGTGTACTGCCTTGCTTGTGCATTCTCTGTTTTTGGGAAGGGTTATCGGATAGATTTGACTGTTGCCACACCCTGCCGGGTCAGGAATTTAATCAGACCGTGAGCGGTGGAAGCTATTGCACCAAACTTCCTAAAAAACATTCCTCCCAAGATCACGTTCGTGGTGGTTAGAGATTTAACGACGTAAAAGTCAATTATCTCACCGCAGAGGTAAGGCCGAGTGCCTACCGTGACTGTTGCCTTGAGTTTGCCCATGGGTTGCTTAGTAGAACCCGTGAACCTGGAGATAATAGCATTGGATTGCCTCATTTTTCTTCCAACACAAGTTGGGATTCAAGAAAGACAATGGGCGTACAGAACACCGACTTCGCTCCCTGTGTCGATGTACATTTCTTTGACGCGAAAACTATCTATTAGTCCATCTATCACTATCGGTTCCTCCCGAGAGTCTTGTGCCGGTAGCTTTGGGAAAGTGATTGCAACATCTTTCCAGGAATTTCGTGCGAAGTGCTCGTTTTCTTCAACGCTGATCATGTTGATCACCACCTTGTCCTTTGCCTTTTCGCATTTCTTCCCGTCTTCTTTATGCCAGTTAAACATTTTGTTCGGATCAACTTTTTTGAATTTTCGAGCTTACAGCAAATGATTGAGTTCACCGGATTTGATTTTTGCAATGATCTCGCGAATTAACACTTTGCATTCGTCAGTGTCATGGTCGTTGTCTTCGTCGAATTCACAGTACTTGTGTGACTTTTGGCCATTCTGTTTTTCCATTGGTGCCGGAGGGGTGAATTTTGCTTTCACCGGCTCCGTTAGTAGTATATCTCTTGGTGTTTTGGTTAGACTATCGATTAAAGATCCCTTATCATATGGCCTTCGGCTGGCTTTGTCATGCTTATGACTGTTGTTAACACCTATTTCCTTATGAGGTAAGGCTTAGGGTGTCAACTCAATACTAGAAGTATCCTGGCTTTAGGAGGGCGGAGTGTTGCCGATTGATGTTTACCCTTGGGAAATAATCCCTGCAGACCCGGTTCACAAGTGTAGAAACTTGTGGGGTGGCTTAATCAATCTGTCGTCCGTAGAGCGTAAAGGTGCTAGCTGGATGACTTCTAGTGAGAGAAAGTAGAGAGAGAAAGAGAAGTGAAGTCTCAGCTCTCAAAGTTGTTAGAATATCTGAACTGTGTAAAATGACGACCCAAGGGGTCTATTTATAGTGTCAGATCCACCAGATTGCTACGTATCAGATGATGATACGTTCTGTTACTTGTGATCCGGAATTTACGCTGAAGGTGGCGTTCTCCGGCCAGGACTTACGCGCTAGGTGGCCTTCAGGGCTTATGCATGACGGAGCAGCCTGTATAGCGGAGAATGCTGGACGGACAACTCCATAAAACTGTTGTTTCCAGCCTTCCTGATGCTACTTTTATGCAACCATTACGCCTTTTATGCATGTATACAATAGGATACACCATTAAGTCCCCCTAGTTTAATGACTTAAGCATTTGAAAATTGATTAAGTTGTTAAACTTGGAATAACGCATGCCAACCAAGTCTTCACGTTTTCCTTTTGCATCGGGGAGCACATCACAGGCATTAAATGATAGGCAAATTTTACTGACATATTGATGATTGCTTTTTGCACAGCTATAATACCGCATGCGCCTCTAGCTGTAAAAAGGCTTTTTGATGTACTCGCCTTTTTATATTGTCCTTACACTTGTGCGGCTGAAAACAAAACCCCCAAAATCACCACTAATTACAGCTGTTATATCTTTTTGCTTTTTAACCACCATAAACCCTAACCGATCATTTACTTTTACAACTTCCTTCTACAGTGTTCATCTTCTTCCATCAATACCTTCTTTACTTCCTGTTTCATTAGAACATTAATGGCAGCCATAAAGGATGTTTCAGCTATTCATAGTAGAGTAAATGAGAAATATTTAGGCGAGCTACTGCAACATTTTCCTAGATTAGCTGGTGTTGAACCAGTGATTCCTGCAATCAATGCCAGAGTCTGCTCACCGCCCCCTGGCAAGGTTGCTATTTATGGCCATTCAATTTTCAATTTTTGCTTACGTCTGCCATTTACACCATTCTTCTTAGAAGTTTGCAGGTTTTACAGTGTTGCTGTTGGTCAATTCGAACCAGCATCAATTCGAAAGATTCTGATTTTTGAAATGTATTGTCGCTCAAGGAATATGGAGCCATCTATTCGGATATTTTGCCATTTGGTACGTATAGCACGCCGTGAAAAAGGTTGGCTCACATTCAATAAAGTTCAAGGATTTTTGAAACCTGCACTTGATCATCCTGGCGATAACTGGTATATTTCATTTATCTTTATTAATGAAGATGCAATTGATGACCAATACTCAGCTACTCGAGTGTGGCACAAACACTTGTATACCGTATCAGTTACCTTTCCAAAACTCGTTACCAAGGAAAACATTTTGTTTAAGAAAATTAAAGCTGAACAAATCAATGACGTTAAATATGGGGAACACATGCTTTCGCTGACATCCATAAGCCAAGATTGGGATACTGAAATGTTCCGTTCTTATTGATTAAAAACGTTCCATATTAATTGATTTCTTTGCGAGGTTTTGACCTCTATATGAGACGTTTTTCAAAGACTGCATTCATTTTAAAACAAACTATAACCTTTATTTCATCAATAAAGGTTTAAAAAGCTTTACGTAGATTATCAAATAATGATAATCTAAAATATCCTGTTTACACACGACCATTACATAATGGTTTACAATACAAATATGTTACAACGAAATAAGTTTCTTGAATGCAGTTTTTACACAATATCATACAAGCATGGACTCCAAATCTCGTCCTTATTTAAGTATGCAACAGCGGAAGCTCTTAATAACCACCTGAGAATAAACATGCTTAAAACGTCAACAAAAATGTTGGTGAGTTATAGGTTTAACCTATATATTATCAAATCATAATAATAGACCACAAGATTTCATATTTCAATACACATCTCATACATAGAGATAAAAATCATTCATATGGTGAACACCCGATAACCGACATTAACAAGATGCATATTTAAGAATATCCCCATCATTCCGGGACACCCTTCGGATATGATATAAATTTCGAAGTACTAAAGCATCCGGTACTTTGGATGGGGTTTGTTAGGCCCAATAGATCTATCTTTAGGATTCACGTCAATTAGGGTGTCTGTTCCCTAATTCTTAGATTACCAGACTTAATAAAAAGGGGCATATTCGATTTCAATAATTCAACCATAGAATGTAGTTTCACGTACTTGTGTCTATTTTGTAAATCATTTATAAAACCTGCATGTATTCTCATCCCAAAAATATTAGATTTTAAAAGTGGGACTATAACTCACTTTCACAGATTTTTTACTTCGTCGGGAAGTAAGACTTGGCCACTGGTTGATTCACGAACCTATAACAAATATGTACATATATATCAAAGTATGTTCAAAATATATTTACAACACTTTTAATACATTTTGATGTTTTAAGTTTATTAAGTCAGCTGTCCTCGTTAGTAACCTACAACTAGTTGTTCACAGTTAGATGTACAGAAATAAATCAATATATATTATCTTGAATCAATCCACGACCCAGTGTATACATATCTCAGTATTGATCACAACTCAAACTATATATATTTTGGAATCAACCTCAACCCTGTATAGCTAACTCCAACATTCACATATAGAGTGTCTATGGTTGTTCCGAAATATATATACATGTGTCGACATGATAGGTCGAAACATTGTATACGTGTCTATGGTATCTCAAGATTACATAATATACAATACAAGTTGATTAAGTTATGGTTGGAATAGATTTGTTACCAATTTTCACGTAGCTAAAATGAGTAGTTTTTACCAATTTTGTTTTGCTCGCCATTTCTTCGTTTCTAATCCGTTTTGATTGATTTAAGCGGCCACGATTTCGTATTGAACTTGAATTTATGAAACTAAATAGAAAAGGTATAGGTTTATAGTCAAAAATACAAGTTACAAGTCGTTTTTGAAAGAGGTAGTCATTTTCGTCGAAAGAACGACATCTTGATGACTGTTTTGAAAAACATACTTTCACTTTGAGTTTAACCATGAGTTTTGGATATGGTTTCATGTTCATAAGAAAAATCATTTTCCCAGAAGTATAGCTTTTAAATCAAAGTTTTTTTTTCATAGTTTTTAATTATCCAAACCAAAACTGCCCCCGGTTGTAACTACGACGGCGTAAATCCGATTTCATGGTGTTTATCGTGTTTCCGGGTTTTAAATCATTAAGTTAGCATATCATATAGATATAGATCATGTGTATAGTTGATTTTAAAAGTGTAGTTAGAAGGATTAACTTTATTTGCAAACAAGTTTAGAATTAACTAAACTATGTTCTAGTGATTACTAGTTTACCACTTCAAATATGATTGCTTTTTATGTATTAATCGAATGATGTTATGAAAATCATTAATACCTTAAGTTCCTTGTATAAACCTACTGAAAAAGAGAAAAATGGATCTAGCTTCAACGGATCCTTGGATGGCTCGAAGTTCTTGAAGCAGAATCATGACACGAAAACAAGTTCAAGTAAGATCATCACTTGAAATAAGATTGTTATAGTTATAGAAATTGAACCAAAGTTTGATTATGATTATTACCTTGTATTAGAATGATAACCTACTGTAAGAAACAAAGATTTCTTGAGGTTGGATGATCACCTTACAAGATTGGAAGTGAGCTAGCAAACTTGAAAGTATTCTTGATTTTATGTAACTAGAACTTGTAGAATTTATGAAGAACACTTAGAACTTGAAGTTAGAACTTGAGAGAGATAAATTAGATGAAGAAAATTGAAGAATGAAAGTGTTTGTAGGTGTTTTTGGTCGTTAGTGTATGGATTAGATATAAAGGATATGTAATTTTGTTTTCATGTAACTAAGTCATGAATGATTACTCATATTTTTGTAATTTTATGAGATATTTCATGCTAGTTGCCAAATGATGGTTCCCACATGTGTTAGGTGACTCACATGGGCTGCTAAGAGCTGATCATTGGAGTGTATATACCAATAGTACATACATCTAAAATCTGTGTATTGTACGAGTACGAATACGGGTGCATATGAGTAGAATTGTTGATGAAACTGAACGAGGATGTAATTGTAAGCATTTTTGTTAAGTAGAAGTATTTTGATAAGTGTCTTGAAGTCTTTCAAAAGTGTATGAATACATATTAAAACACTACATGTATATACATTTTAACTGAGTCGTTAAGTCATCGTTAGTCGTTACATGTAAGTGTTGTTTTGAGACCTTTAGGTTAACGATCTTGTTAAATGTGGTTAACCCAAAGTTTATAATATCAAATGAGATTTTAAATTATTATATTATCATGATATTATGATATATACATTTAAATGTCGTTACAACGATAATCGTTACATATATGACTCGTTTCGAAATACTTAAGTTAGTAGTCTTGTTTTTACTTATGTAGTTCATTGTTAATACACTTAATAATATATTTAATTATCATATTATCATGTTATATATAATATAACAATGTATTAATATGCTTCATATATATTTAGTAAGATGTGGTTATAACGATAATCGTTATATGTATCCTTTCGAGTTTCATACGTCAATAGTCTCCTTTTTAAGTATATAACTTATTGTTACTATTTTTAATGAGATACTTGATGATCATTATATCATGTTAAACATATATATTTATTCATTTATGTATCATCAGGTCATATATAACTTATAGCGTTCGTGAATCATTGGTCAAACTGGGTAATCAGACGTTTACAAAATTTCCGTTTCAATTAACCAAGTCTTAACAAGTTTGATTGCTTAACATGTTGGAAACATTTAATCATGTAAATATAGTTTTCATTAAACATATAATCATAGAAAGGTTCGGAAAAGTTCGGGTCACTACAGTACCTACCCGTTAAATAAATTTCGTCCCGAAATTTTAAGCGATTGGAGGTGTTGGCTCATCTTCTGGAAATAAGTGCGGGTACTTCTTCTTCATCTGATCTTCTCATTCCCAGGTGAACTCGGGTCCTCTACGAGCATTCCATCGAACCTTAACAATCGTTATCTTGTTTTGTTTAAGTCTCTTATGTAGTGACCCGAACTTTTCCATGTTTATATATATTAATTGAGATTGATATTTACATGATTAAATGTTTCCAACATGTTAAGCAATCAAACTTGTTAAGACTTGATTAATTGAAATATGTTTCATATAGACAATTGACCACCCAAGCTGACCGGTGATTCACGAACGTTAAAACTTGTAAAAACTATATGATGACATATATATGGATATATATATAGTTAACATGATACTATGATAAGTAAACATATCATTAAGTATATTGACAATGAACTACATATGTAAAAACAAGACTACTAACTTAATGATTTTTAAACGAGACATATATGTAACGATTATCATTGTAAAGACATTTAATGTATATATATCATATTAAGAGATATTCATACATGATAATATCATGATAATATAATAATTTAAAATCTCATTTGATATTATAAACATTGGGTTAACAACATTTAACAAGATCGTTAACCTAAAGGTTTCAAAACAACACTTACATGTAACGACTAACGATGACTTAACGACTCAGTTAAAATGTATATACATGTAGTGTTTTAATATGTATTTATACACTTTTGAAAGACTTCAATACACTTATCAAAATACTTCTACTTAACAAAAATGCTTACAATTACATCCTCATTCAGTTTCATCAACAATTCTACTCGTATGCACCCGTATTCGTACTCGTACAATACACAGCTTTTAGATGTATGTACTATTGGTATATACACTCCAATGATCAGCTCTTAGCAGCCCATGTGAGTCACCTAACACATGTGGGAACCATCATTTGGCAACTAGCATGAAATATCTCATAAAATTACAAAAATATGAGTAATCATTCATGACTTATTTACATGAAAACAAAATTACATATCCTTTATATCTAATCCATACACCAACGACCAAAAACACCTACAAAAACTTTAATTCTTCAATTTTCTTCATCTAATTGATCTCTCTCAAGTTCTATCTTCAAGTTCTATCTTCAAGTTCTAAGTGTTCTTCATAAATTCCAAAAGTTCTAGTTTCATAAAATCAAGAATACTTTCAAGTTTGCTAGCTCACTTCCAATCTTGTAAGGTGATCATCCAACCTCAAGAAATCTTTGTTTCTTACAGTAGGTTATCATTCTAATACAAGGTAATAATCATATTCAAACTTTGGTTCAATTTCTATAACTATAACAATCTTATTTCAAGTGATGATCTTACTTGAACTTGTTTTCGTGTCATGATTCTGTTTCAAGAACTTCGAGCCATCCAAGGATCCGTTGAAGCTAGATCCATTTTTCTCTTTTCCAGTAGGTTTATCCAAGGAAATTAAGGTAGTAATGATGTTCATAACATCATTCAATTCATACATATAAAGCTATCTTATTCGAAGGTTTAAACTTGTAATCACTAGAACATAGTTTAGTTAATTCTAAACTTGTTCGCAAACAAAAGTTAATCCTTCTAACTTGACTTTTAAAATCAACTAAACACATGTTCTATATCTATATGATATGCTAACTTAATGATTTAAAACCTGGAAACACGAAAAACACCGTAAAACCGGATTTACGCCGTCGTAGTAACACCGCGGGCTGTTTTGGGTTAGTTAATTAAAAACTATGATAAACTTTGATTTAAAAGTTGTTGTTCTGAGAAAATGATTTTTATTATGAACATGAAACTATATCCAAAAATTATGGTTAAACTCAAAGTGGAAGTATGTTTTCTAAAATGGTCATCTAGACGTCGTTCTTTCGACTGAAATGACTACCTTTACAAAAACGACTTGTAACTTATTTTTCCGACTATAAACCTATACTTTTTCTGTTTAGATTCATAAAATAGAGTTCAATATGAAACCATAGCAATTTGATTCACTCAAAACGGATTTAAAATGAAGAAGTTATGGGTAAAACAAGATTGGATAATTTTTCTCATTTTAGCTACGTGAAAATTGGTAACAAATCTATTCCAACCATAACTTAATCAACTTGTATTGTATATTATGTAATCTTGAGATACCATAGACACGTATACAATGTTTCGACCTATCATGTCGACACATCTATATATATTTCGGAACAACCATAGACACTCTATATGTGAATGTTGGAGTTAGCTATACAGGGTTGAGGTTGATTCCAAAATATATATAGTTTGAGTTGTGATCAATACTGAGATACGTATACACTGGGTCGTGGATTGATTCAAGATAATATTTATCGATTTATATCTATACATCTAACTGTGGACAACTAGTTGTAGGTTACTAACGAGGACAGCTGACTTAATAAACTTAAAACATCAAAATATATTAAAAGTGTTGTAAATATATTTTGAACATACTTTGATATATATGTATATATTGTTATAGGTTCGTGAATCAACCAGTGGCCAAGTCTTACTTCCCGACGAAGTAAAAAATCTGTGAAAGTGAGTTATAGTCCCACTTTTAAAATCTAATATTTTTGGGATGAGAATACATGCAGGTTTTATAAATGATTTACAAAATAGACACAAGTACGTGAAACTACATTCTATGGTTGAATTATCGAAATCGAATATGCCCCTTTTTATTAAGTCTGGTAATTTAAGAATTAGGGAACAGACACCCTAATTGACGCGAATCCTAAAGATAGATCTATTGGGCTTAACAAACCCCATCCAAAGTACCGGATGCTTTAGTACTTCGAAATTTATATCATATCCGAAGGGTGTCCCGGAATGATGGGGATATTCTTATATATGCATCTTGTTAATGTCGGTTACCAGGTGTTCACCATATGAATGATTTTTATCTCTATGTATGGGATGTGTATTGAAATATGAAATCTTGTGGTCTATTATTATGATTTGATATATATAGGTTAAACCTATAACTCACCAACATTTTTGTTGACGTTTTAAGCATGTTTATTCTCAGGTGATTATTAAGAGCTTCCGCTGTCGCATACTTAAATAAGGACGAGATTTGGAGTCCATGCTTGTATGATATTGTGTAAAAACTGCATTCAAGAAACTTATTTTGTTGTAACATATTTGTATTGTAAACCATTATGTAATGGTCGTGTGTAAACAGGATATTTTAGATTATCATTATTTGATAATCTACGTAAAGCTTTTTAAAACCTTTATCTATGAAATAAAGGTTATGGTTTGTTTTAAAAATGAATGCAGTCTTTGAAAAACGTCTCATATAGAGGTCAAAACCTCGCAACGAAATCAATTAATATGGAACGTTTTTAATCAATAAGAACGGGACATTTCGGTTGGTATCCGAGCGTTGGTCTTAGAGAACCAGAATTTTGCATTAGTGTGTCTTATCGAGTTTGTTAGGATGCATTAGTGAGTCTGGACTTCGACCGTGTTTACTTGAAAAATGATTGCTTAACAAATTTTGTTGGAAACTATATATTTTTAACATGTGAATATTATGTGATATATTAATCTCTTAACGTGTTTGATATTATGTGATAGATGTCTACCTCTAGAACAAGTCCCATTGACTCACCTAATAATAATGAAGAGTCAAATGTAAATTGGAATAATTTGTGGACTAATTCACAAGTTCCCGAAGAGGAACCGGAAGAAGAGTCGGAACCGGAAGAAGAATCGGAACCGGAAGAAGAATCGGAACCGGAAGAAGAAATAGAACCAGTGGGGGAAATAATAAAACGGTTAAGTAGAAGAAAATCCTCAACCAACCGACCAAAGTTAATTATGGTCAATGGTGTTTCCGCCAAGGAAGCAAAGTATTGGGAGGATTACCAATTCTCCGATGAATCGGATCCTGACAAGGAATCCGATGATGTTATAGAAATTACCCCAACACAATTTAATAAGGCAAAAGAGAACAATAAAGGAAAGGGCATAAAAATAGAGAAATCTAATTCCAACCCCGATGAACTTTATATGTATCGTCAACCCCCGAAGTCCTTAAGTTGTAACAATGACCCGGGAACCTCTAAACCACCAGGTTTTTCTAAACCAATGTGGATAACGACGGCTCGTATTAGGGGAACATCATATATCCCTAGAAACTTGGCAAAACGAACCAAAACCGAAGAAGAAGAAACAAGCGAGTCGGAATAAGATAGTTGTATTCGTGTGGTGTAATATATGTAATATAGTGTGCTTATGCTTTATGATATATGTAAAAATTGCTTGTATTAATAAGTATTTTTTTTTATGAATCTAACACTTGTCTATTTTACAGTATAAAAACACAAAATGGATAGACAACCCAATATTTTAAGAGACCTACCCAGAGACATGATTGATGAAATCTTGTCTAGAGTCGGTCAGAATTCTTCGGCACAACTACTTAAGGCGAGATCAGTTTGTAAGACATTCGAAGAACGTTCCAAGAATGCCTTGGTTTATAAAAGGCTTTCGTTCGAAAGATGGGGGATATCACATTGGGAAATCCATAAGTTACGATGTGTTTACTTTGACGCATATATTGCGGGGAACCCAAATGCTATTTTACGCAATGGGTTAAGAAATTATTTTGACTCAATATATCCGAATATTGGACTTCGTGATTTAGAAAAAGCGGCTAACATGCAACATAAAGAAGCATGTTATGCTTACGGATTAGTAATGTTCGCTTCTCACCAAAGTGAGAACAAGAACATCGGGCTACAACTATTAAACAAAACGTTCCCCAAGTGACGGAGTCGGTAATTGGGGTAAGAAATGAGGTTTTTAGATTGTTACGGGACTGTTGGACATTACGTAACCCTCGTCCCTTTGACGACGTTACATCACGCTGTCTTATCAACGGCCATAACGGTTATGTTCCACAAGACCAAGGATGGGAAGTAATCCTAGTAAAACCAGAATGCATGACTTGTTTCTGGATGTATGAATTACGTGTCTTTATTGCCTTTGCTGAACGACTTATGTACTAGCTAGAATTATCTTCACAACCATCTTGTATCAAATTTATTGTGTGCTATATTTCATGCTATATGTAAAATAAGCGGTATTGTAAGTTTGTAAAATATTGTGTAAAAGTTTGAACGCGAAATATTATTATAATCAGTTTTTCATATAGAATTGTAGTAGTTGAATTGTATATTAGCTACTAAGTATGAACTTAACGGGTAGGTACTACCCGAATTTAAACTTATAAAACGCTAATATGAAGAAAAAGCTTTTATAAATGAGTTCATATTATGCTACGAAATACTATTAACTACTCTTAATATTCTGTATGATTAACTTGTTCCATTTAACTATTTTGAAGGAAATGGCACCGACTACTCGACACACCGTGAATATGAATGAAGAGGAATTCCGTACTTTTCTAGCTTCAAACATAGCCGCAGTACAGGCTGCGCTACATACCAACAATAACCTTGGATCTAGCAGTACAGGAAATCGTGTAGGATGCACCTACAAAGAATTCACTGCCTGCAAACCTTTGGAATTTGATGGAACCGAAGGACCGATCGGATTGAAACGGTGGACCGAGAAGGTCGAATCGGTGTTTGCCATAAGTAAGTGTACTGAAGAGGACAAAGTAAAGTACGCTACGCATACCTTCACAGGTTCTGCGTTAACATGGTGGAATACCTATCTAGAGCAAGTGGGACAAGACGATGCGTACGCACTACCGTGGTCAGCATTCAAGCACTTGATGAACGAGAAGTACCGTCCCAGAACCGAGGTCAATAAGCTCAAGACAGAACTTAGAGGGTTACGAACCCAAGGATTTGATATTACCACGTACGAAAGACGATTCACAGAATTGTGCCTATTGTGTCCGGGAGCATTCGAAGATGAGGAAGAGAAGATCGACGCGTTTGTGAAAGGATTACCGGAAAGAATCCAAGAAGATATAAGTTCACATGAGCCCGCCTCCATACAACAGGCATGTAGAATGGCTCACAAACTCGTGAACCAGATTGAAGAAAGAATTAAAGAACAGACTGCTGAAGAGGCCAATGTGAAGCAAGTCAAAAGAAAGTGGGAGGAAAACGGTGATAAGAATCACCAATACAACAACAACAGCAATTACAACAATAATCGCAACAATTATCCCAACAATCGCAACATCAATCGCAACTACAACAAACGGCCCAACAACAACAACAACAACAGCAACTACAACAATCATCCCAACAACAATAATAACCGCAACAACAACAACAATCAGAAGCAGCTATGCCAAAGGTGTGAAAAGAATCACTCGGGGTTCTGCACCAAATTTTGCAACAAGTGTAAAAGAAATGGTCATAGCGCGGCGAAGTGTGAGGTCTATGGACAAGGGGTTAATAGAACGAAAGGAACAAATGGTGTCGGAACGAGTAATGGCGGAGCAAGTAGTGTCGGAGCAAGTTATGCCAATGTAGTTTGTTATAAATGTGGAAAACCGGGCCACATTATTAGAAATTGCCCGAACCAGGAGAACACGAATGGACAAGGCCGTGGAAGAGTTTTCAATATTAATGCGGCAGAGGCACAGGAAGACCCAGAGCTTGTTACGGGTACGTTTCTTATTGACAATAAATCTGCTTACGTTTTATTTGATTCGGGTGCGGATAGAAGCTATATGAGTAGAGATTTTTGTGCTAAATTAAGTTGTCCATTGACGCCTTTGGATAGTAAATTTTTACTCAAATTAGCAAATGGTAAATTAATTTCAGCAGATAATATATGTCGGAATCGAGAAATTAAACTGGTTAGCGAAACATTTAAGATTGATTTGATACCAGTAGAGTTAGGGAGTTTTGATGTGATAATCGGTATGGACTGGTTGAAAGAAGTGAAAGCGGAGATCGTTTGTTACAAAAATGCAATTCGCATTATACGAGAAAAAGGAAAACCCTTAATGGTGTACGGAGAAAAGGGCAACACGAAGCTACATCTTATTAGTAATTTGAAGGCACAAAAACTAATAAGAAAAGGTTGCTATGCTGTTCTAGCACACGTCGAGAAAGTACAAACTGAAGAAAAGAGCATCAATGATGTTCCCGTCGCAAAAGAATTTCCTGATGTATTTCCGAAAGAATTACCGGGATTACCCCCACATCGATCCGTTGAATTTCAAATAGATCTTGTACCAGGAGCTGCACCAATAGCTCGTGCTCCTTACAGACTCGCACCCAGCGAGATGAAAGAACTACAAAGCCAATTACAAGAACTTTTAGAGCGTGGTTTCATTCGACCAAGCACATCATCGTGGGGAGCTCCTGTTTTGTTTGTCAAGAAGAAAGATGGTACATTCAGGTTGTGTATCGACTACCGAGAGTTGAACAAACTTACCATCAAGAACCGCTACCCACTACCGAGAATCGATGACTTATTTGATCAACTACAAGGCTCGTCTGTTTATTCAAAGATTGACTTACGTTCCGGGTATCATCAAATGCGGGTGAAAGAAGATGATATTCCAAAGACTGCTTTTAGAACACGTTACGGTCATTACGAGTTTATGGTCATGCCGTTTGGTTTAACTAATGCACCAGCTGTGTTCATGGACCTTATGAACCGAGTGTGTGGACCATACCTTGACAAGTTTGTCATTGTTTTCATTGATGACATACTTATTTACTCAAAGAATGACCAAGAACACGGTGAACATTTGAGAAAGGTGTTAGAAGTATTGAGGAAAGAAGAATTGTACGCTAAGTTTTCAAAGTGTGCATTTTGGTTGGAAGAAGTTCAATTCCTCGGTCACATAGTGAACAAAGAAGGTATTAAGGTGGATCCGGCAAAGATAGAAACTGTTGAAAAGTGGGAAACCCCGAAAACTCCGAAACACATACGCCAGTTTTTAGGACTAGCTGGTTACTACAGAAGGTTCATCCAAGACTTTTCCAGAATAGCAAAACCCTTGACTGCATTAACGCATAAAGGGAAGAAATTTGAATGGAATGATGAACAAGAGAAAGCGTTTCAGTTATTGAAGAAAAAGCTAACTACGGCACCTATATTGTCATTGCCTGAAGGGAATGATGATTTTGTGATTTATTGTGATGCATCAAAGCAAGGTCTCGGTTGTGTATTAATGCAACGAACGAAGGTGATTGCTTATGCGTCTAGACAATTGAAGATTCACGAACAAAATTATACGACGCATGATTTGGAATTAGGCGCGGTTGTTTTTGCATTAAAGACTTGGAGGCACTACTTATATGGGGTCAAAAGTATTATATATACCGACCACAAAAGTCTTCAACACATATTTAATCAGAAACAACTGAATATGAGGCAGCGTAGGTGGATTGAATTATTGAATGATTACGACTTTGAGATTCGTTACCACCCGGGGAAGGCAAATGTGGTAGCCGATGCCTTGAGCAGGAAGGACAGAGAACCCATTCGAGTAAAATCTATGAATATAATGATTCATAATAACATTACTACTCAAATAAAGGAGGCGCAACAAGGAGTTTTAAAAGAGGGAAATTTAAAGGATGAAATACCCAAAGGATCGGAGAAGCATCTTAATATTCGGGAAGACGGAACCCGGTATAGGGCTGAAAGGAATTGGGTACCAGAATTTGGAGATATGAGAGAAATGGTACTTAGAGAAGCTCATAAAACCAGATACTCAATACATCCTGGAACGGGGAAGATGTACAAGGATCTCAAGAAACATTTTTGGTGGCCGAGTATGAAAGCCGATGTTGCTAAATACGTAGGAGAATGTTTGACGTGTTCTAAGGTCAAAGCTGAGCATCAGAAACCATCAGGTCTACTTCAACAACCCGAAATCCCGGAATGGAAATGGGAAAACATTACCATGGATTTCATCACTAAATTGTCAAGGACTGCAAGTGGTTTTGATACTATTTGGGTAATAGTTGATCGTCTCACCAAATCAGCACACTTCCTGCCAATAAGAGAAGATGACAAGATGGAGAAGTTAGCACGACTGTATTTGAAGGAAGTCGTCTCCAGACATGGAATACCAATCTCTATTATCTCTGATAGGGATGGCAGATTTATTTCAAGATTCTGGCAGACATTACAGCAAGCATTAGGAACTCGTCTAGACATGAGTACTGCCTATCATCCACAAACTGATGGGCAGAGCGAAAGGACGATACAAACGCTTGAAGACATGCTACGAGCATGTGTTATTGATTTTGGAAACAGTTGGGATCGACATCTACCGTTAGCAGAATTTTCCTACAACAACAGCTACCATTCAAGCATTGAGATGGCGCCGTTTGAAGAACTTTATGGTAGAAAGTGCAGGTCTCCGATTTGTTGGAGTGAAGTGGGGGATAGACAGATTACGGGTCCGGAGATTATACAAGAAACTACCGAGAAGATCATCCAAATTCAACAACGGTTGAAAACCACCCAAAGTCGACAAAAGAGCTACGCTGACATTAAAAGAAAAGATATAGAATTTGAAATTGGAGAGATGGTCATGCTTAAAGTTGCACCTTGGAAAGGCGTTGTTCGATTTGGTAAACGAGGGAAATTAAATCCAAGGTATATTGGACCATTCAAGATTATTGATCGTGTCGGACCAGTAGCTTACCGACTAGAGTTACCTCAACAACTCGCGGCTGTACATAACACTTTCCACGTCTCGAATTTGAAGAAATGTTTTGCTAAAGAAGATCTCACTATTCCGTTAGATGAAATCCAAATCAACGAAAAACTTCAATTCATCGAAGAACCCGTCGAAATAATGGATCGTGAGGTTAAAAGACTTAAGCAAAACAAGATACTGTAATGACCCCGACTTTTTCGATCGTTCTATACTTATAAGATTAATATTTACATAAATTAAACCTTACCAACCTGATAAGCAATCCAAATTGTTGAAACTTATGTTTTCAAAAAGAGTTTTACACAACGTTTGACCGTCTAGTTTGACCGATGATATCACGAACTATATAATATATGATAATTATACGTTTGTGTATATATATGTATATATACATATTTAACATGATTTATGGATGTTTTAATATCTTATTTTGTATTAATAACAATAAGTTATAAGTATATTTTGAAACTACTGACTTAAGTTTTCAAAACGATAACCATACGTAACGCTATTTGACATAAATACTTATGACCTATAATGTTTATACATATATCGTATATATAATGTATTTAATCACTTTTTAAGGACTTAAATACATAAAACCATATAAGTATATTCACAAAAGATAGCTATATTTGAATTCTCGTTCCATTTTCACAAGAATTCTATACGTATATCTAGAGTATATGTACCCGTATCATACCTAACTTCTATACGTATTTACTATTGGTATATACACATCAAATCACCACCAACCAGCCCTTGTTCATGCCTTATGTATAAGGTAATTACTTTGTATGATTGTTTGACTAATTACACAAGATTACAAGCTTGGAAATTTGTCCATGTCCCCCCCCCCCCCATTCACGTTTTTAATGGGGGTATTCTCACCTCATTTTGGTTCAACTTCTATCATCATTTCTCTAGCTAAACACACACACTTACTAGCATCATGTCTCTCTAAGAACTCCAGCAAAAATCCTCTCAAGAATCACCTTAAACACCACCATAACAAGATCAAACAAAAACACTACAAAAATACAACTTTCAATTCAAGTTTATGTCTTAAGTTGCTTCCAATCTTTCATCCAATTCCATCACTCTTTTGGTTCTAGATTTTTACTTCTCTTTTACAGTAATCTTGTCCAAGTAACTTGAGGTAGTAACTTCGTTCATAACCTTATTCGATTCATATATATATAGCTATCTTATTTTATGGTATAAAATTTTAACAACAAGAACATAGTTTGAATGTTTTCAAACTTGTTTGCAAACTAAATAGATCCTTCTAACTTAACTTTTAAAATACTTCAAGACCTGTAATATATCATAATGATATGCTAACTTAACAAGGTAAAACTTGGTTTTTCAAAGAACACCTTAAAAACTGAATTTACGTCGTCGGAGTACAACCGGGGGCTGTTTTGGGTTGGATAATTAAAAACTATTTTGAACCTTGAATTGGAGGTTTATTTTCTGGAAAAATGATATTTACTATGAATATGATAACACATAAAAATTTCATGATTTAACTCAAAGTATAAGTATTTTTAGAAAAATAATCATTTAATGTTGTTTACATAAGGGAAAATGATTAACTTCATAAGTTTCACCAAAGTTTGACCTATGACCTGTGATTTCGAATACAAACTAAGGTATTTACAGTTCATATTCTTAAATAAGGACTTGATCCAAGGAAGTGGCAAGTTGAACCAACGAAAACGGAGTTGTAACGAAGAAACTATGACCAAAACGAGATCGGATATCCAAAACTAGTTTAGCCACGAAAATAATTGGAGAAAAATTAAATAAATAACATCTTTCTTAAATAACATGATATTTTATATATATGTACTCATAATTTAATTTTATATATTTCAGGATCACCCGTAAACAACACGAGAAGATTAATCATAAGACCTCATGCACGTACGCAACACGTCATTTGACAACACCAGTACTTTATGTACGCAACACGTCATTTGACAACACCGGTACCGTGGGTCAAGATTAATCCCGACCAATACGAATACGATGGGGGTTTTATTTATTTCGATGGGGGTTTTATTTATTTCGATGGGGGTTTTATTTATTTCGATGGGGGTTTTATTTATTTATTAAACACCTAAATATGAACCATTAAAAATTGAATTGCTAACTACGGACTAAGAAGACATTAAAAGTATTATAAGTATATATATGTGACGATTGTTTAAAATGAAAATATATTGATAAATTATATATGGATAGGTTCGTGATATCAACCGGAGACCAAGTCAAAATATATATATCTTCAAGACAAAAGTGAGTATATAGTCCCACTTTTAAACTCTAAGTATTTTGGGATGAGAATACATGTATTTTATGTTTTACGTTATGGACACAAGTAACTGAAAAATATATTCTACGTTGAGTTGTACCACTGGCATACTTCCCTGTAGCTTGGTAACTATTATTTACAGCGGTATTGTAAACGCGAATCCTGTTGATAGATCTATCGGGCCTGACAACCCCAACCGGACTGGACGACCAGTATTCAACGGTTGCACAGTACTTCGTTTCGTGACTATACTTGGTACGGTGTAGTAAGATTTCATAATAAAGGGAATATGCGACGTGATTAAATGTTAAGTATGGTTACCAAGTGCTCAACCACTTAGAATATTTTTATTAAAATGTTTACATATGAAATCTTGTGGTCTATATTTATATCGCTGCCGGCATTAAACCTATATCTCACCAACTTTATGTTGACGTTTTAAACATGTCTATTCTCAGGTGATAACTAAAAGCTTCCGCTGCAACATGTTGAATTTAAACAAGATCTTGAGTATGCATATTTGTGTCAAAAATAAAACTTCATATCGGAGGATTTGTAATGTAAAATATGCTAGAAATCGTATTGTTATCATCACATGTAAAGTTTGTAAGTCTAAGATTATCGCTAAACGATAATCATCTTTTTATTGTCTAAAGCTTGTATTAAAATAAGAGTTATGGTTTGTAATGTAAAATAAATGCAGTTGTTCTTTTAAAAATGTCGCATATAGAGGTCAATACCTCGCAATGAAATCATACTTTATCTAACTCGTTCTTATGGTTAAGGACGGGTTATGACATGTGGTATCAGAGCGGTGGTCTTAGCGAACCAGGTTTGCATTAGTGTGTCTAACTGATAAGTCGTTAGAATACATTAGTAAGTCTGGACTTTGACCGGGTCTGATTTAAAAACCATTGCTTATCATTGTTGGTTAAAATTTATATGTAAATATTATGTAGTACTAATGGGTTAGTTGTTGTATGATAGATGTCGGGCTCAAAACTTGTTATCACATTCAGCGACTCCGAACCAGAATCTTCAGATGGTGTTCCAGTCATTAACCTATCCGATGACGAAAATAATATCTTTGGGGAAGACTCACAAATTCCGGATGAACCGACTATAGAGAACCCGGAAAGTGAACCCGAGGAGGAAAGTGAACCCGAGGAGGAAAGTGAACCCGAGGAGGAAAGTGAACCCGTGGAAGAAATACAGGAAATTACAAAAGACAAGTTCGAACTAGGAAAGAAACGAAAGGCTAATGAATTAGAAAATTCAAATCCCGAGTTTAGTAAGGATGATGTGGCACCAACTCCACTAGACACTACCACCCCTATTCCCGCTATCCCTATTCGTTCTATCCCGGCATCCAGTTCTTCAGCCCCACAGCCAAAATATAGGCAGACAGCCAGGATAAGCGTTAAACGATTCTTTGAACCTAAACGTCCTAGAAAATAGACCAAACGATGCTGCCGTATTAAACCATGGGATCATATAATGTTTTGTATAATATTATTAGTGTGGTTTGCTTAATGTTCGATGTAAGATAAGCATATGTAAAATAGTGAAGTATGAAATGCAATAATTTTCCATGGTTAAGTACTATTTAGATGGTAGTAATTGGTTCTGTACTAAGCTATTAAGTATGGACATTAACGGGTAGGTACTACCCTAGATATAATTATAAAACGCTAATAAGAAGAAAAGGCTTTTATAATAATACCTGGTTCATATTTTTAATAAGCTATAATGTACTGTAAATATACACTACATCTATAATATTCCATGTGAATAATTATTTTCTTTTCATTCTTATAGAAGAATATGGCGCGATTGAATCGAATGACGGAACAAGAAGTCGAGGAATTCATCAACCATCGAGTAAACGACAGAATGTTATGGGTCGAGGCTGCAAGAGCTGCTGCAGTTAACCCAAATCCTCGTGTAGGATGCACCTACAAGACTTTTCAAGCTTGCAAGCCCTCATCATTCAGTGGAACGGAAGGACCGATCGGTTTAACCCGGTGGATAGAAAAGATGGAGACTGTGTTTAAAATCAGTGGTTGTGTTGAAAAGGACATGACCAAGTATGCATCGTGCACTTTACAAGATAGTGCACTCACGTGGTGGAAAAATTTTGTGAAGGCTGTAGGAGGAGATGTAGCTTATGATACTCCATGGGAAGAATTCAAAACAATGTTAATCAACGAATATTGTCCAAGGAACGAGGTTAGGAAGTTGGAAGATGAATTACGAAGTCTGAAGGTTATTGGTACTGAAATCACCAACTACAATCAGCGATTCATGGAATTAGTTTTGCTATGTCCTGAATTGGTTCCAACCGAAGAACGGAATATTGAAATGTACAAAGATGGTTTGCCCAAAAAGGTCAAGGCAAATGTTACAGCATCGAAACCTAAGACAATTCATGAAGCTATAACCATGGCAAACGAGCTAATGGATCAGGTCATCATGGATAACAAAGTATCCAATACTGATGTGAAGGTATCAGGTAACAAAAGAAAGTGGAATGGAAATTATGATCGAGGTAACCAACAACAATCTTTTAAGAAACAAGAAATCACGCAAGGTGCGGGTAGTGGTTTAAGCTTTGGTTACAAAGGACAAAATCCTTTATGCAACTGATGCCACAAACATCACTCTGGTTACTGTAATGTGGTATGCAACAAATGTAATCGAAAGGGTCATCTTGCTGAAGATTGTAGGGCTCTCGTTACAAATACAAATGGTACCAAGACTCCTGCCACCAATGCAAATAGAACTGCTTTGGCTACCATTACTTGTTATGGGTGTGGAAAACAAGGTCACTATAAGAGCCAGTGCCCGAATCCAGAGAAGAATATCGGACCTGCACGTGGGAGAGCATTTATTATTAATGCTAGAGAGGCATGTGAAGACCCGGAGCTTGTTACGGGTACGTTTACCATTAATAACTTATCAGCATCTATTATATTTGATACTGGTGCCGATAGAAGTTACGTGTGTAGAAATTTTTACACTAAATTGAATTGTTCATCATTACCTCTAGATGCTAAGTACATGATTGAGTTAGCTAATGGTAAACTAATTAAAGCCGATAAAATTTGTCGTAATTGTGAAATAAATTTAGCCGGAGAAACGTTTAAAATTGACTTGATACCCGTAGAATTAGGAAGTTTTGATGTAATAGTTGGCATGGACTGGATTTCCAAAGTAGGAGTTGAAGTTGTGTGTGCCAAGAAGGCAATTCGCATTCCTTGTAAGGATAAAATGCCGGTGATGATTTATGGAGAGAAGGGTAATTCAAAGCTAAAACTCATTAGTTGTTTGAAAGCCAAGAAGTGTTTAGAAAAGGGATGTTATGCTATTCTAGCACATGTTAATAAAGTCGAAAAGAAAGAAAAAGAGAAGTGCATCAACGATGTGCCTGTGGCAAGAGATTTTCCTGAAGTTTTTCCGGAAGAGTTGCCGGGATTACCTCCATTTAGATCTGTAGAATTTCAAATAGACTTAGTACCAGGAGCTACACCAGTGGCTCGTGCACCATATAGACTTGCACCGTCCGAATTAAAAGAACTTCAAAGTCAGTTAAAAGAATTACTGGACCGTGGATTCATACGACCAAGTACTTCACCGTGGGGAGCTCCGATTCTATTTGTTAAAAAGAAAGATGGATCTTTTAGGATGTGTATAGATTATCGTGAATTAAATAAGTTAACTATCAAGAATCGGTATCCACTACCGAGAATTGACGACTTATTTGATCAACTGCAAGGATCATGTGTTTATTCGAAAATCGACCTAAGATCGGGTTATCATCAATTACGTGTCAAAGAAGAGGACATTCCGAAAACTGCTTTTCGGACATGTTATGGTCATTACGAATTTTTGGTCATGCCGTTTGGGTTGACAAATGCGCCAGCTGTATTCATGGACCTTATGAATCGAGTTTGTAGTCCGTATTTAGATAAGTTTGTTATTGTTTTCATTGATGACATTCTTATCTATTCCAAGAGTGAGCAAGAGCATGAGTAGCATTTAAGGTTGATATTAGAGTTGTTGAGAAAAGAACAGCTATATGCTAAATTTTCTAAGTGTGCTTTTTGGTTGAAAGAAGTGCAATTTCTTGGCCACGTTGTTAGTAGCAAAGGAATTCAGGTTGATCCAGCTAAAATTGAGGCCATTGAAAAATGGGAGACTCCTAAAACACCAATGCAGATACGCCAATTTTTGGGTTTAGCCGGTTATTATAGAAGGTTTATTCAAGATTTTTCTCGAATAGCTAAGCCGTTGACAGCGTTAACGCAAAAAGGGAAGAAATACGAATGAACCTCAGAGCAGGAGAACGCATTTCAATTACTAAAGAAGAAGTTAACTACGGCGCCTATTTTATCGTTACCAGAAGGGAACGATGATTTTGAAATATATTGTGACGCTTCGCGACAAGGTTTTGGTTGCGTTCTTATGCAACGGAAGAAAGTTATTGCATACGCATCCCGACAATTGAAGATTCACGAGCGGAATTATACGACGCATGATCTAGAACTGGGAGCAGTCGTGTTTGCATTGAAGATATGGAGACACTACTTGTATGGGGTTAAATGCACTGTGTTTACTGATCATAAAAGCCTTCAACATATTTTTGATCAGAAACAGCTGAACATGAGGCAACGTAGGTGGGTCGAGTTAATAAACGACTATGATTGTGAAATTCGTTATCATCCCGGGAAAGCGAATGTGGTGGCTGACGCACTAAGCAGAAAGGAACGAGAACCAATTCGAGTACGAGCAATGAACATAAAAATTCGCATGAATCTCAACTCACAAATCAAAGAAGTTCAACGAGAAGCACTTACTAAAGAAAATATAGGAAATGAAATAATGAAGAAGTATGAGAAGCAACTCGTTATGCGGGAAGATGGAATTCGATATTTTACAAATCGTATTTGGGTACCGAAGTTGGGTGGATTAAGGAAGTTGATATTGAACGAGGCACATAAGACAAGATATTTGATACATCTTGGAGTTGGAAAGATGTACCAAGATCTTAAGACACATTATTGGTGGCCTAATTTAAAGACAGACGTTGCAACATATGTTGGGGAGTGTTTAACTTGTTCCAAAGTCAAAGCAGAACACCAGAAGCCATCAGGATTACTTCAACAACCAGAAATCCCAGAATGGAAATGGGATGGTATTACCATGGATTTCATCACGAAGTTACCAAAGACTGCCTGGGGATACGACACCATTTGGGTAATTGTTGATCGTCTTACCAAATCTGCACATTTCTTGCCTATAAAGGAAACGGATAGAATGGAGAAATTATTACGATTATATATAAAGGAAATAGTTTCAAGGCATGGAATACCTATTTCTATTATATCTGATCGTGATAGTAGATTTACCTCAAAGTTCTGGCAATCACTACAGGAGGCACTAGGAACTCGTTTGGATATGAGTACCGCATATCATCCGCAAACCGACGGGCAGAGTGAAAGAACAATTCAGACTCTTGAAGACATGCTCAGGGCATGTGTGATCGATTTTGGAAACGGATGGGATAAATATCTACCATTAGCAGAATTCTCGTATAATAATAGTTATCATGCGAGCATTAAAGCTGCGCCATTCGAAGCATTGTACAGAAGGAAGTGTAGATCTCCTATTTGTTGGAATGAAGTAGGAGATCGACAATTAACTGGTCCCGAGATCATACACGAAACGACTGAGAAGATAGTACAAATCAAGGAGAGATTGAAAACAGCCCATAGTCGCCAAAAGAGCTACGCCGATGTCCGAAGGAAACCATTAGAGTTTCAGATCGGTGACATGGTTATGCTAAAGGTGTCACCTTGGAAAGGTGTAATACGTTTCGGTAAAAGAGGTAAACTGAACCCAAGATATGTAGGCCCGTTCAAGATCATCGAACGCATTGGACCGGTAGCTTATCGACTCGAGTTACCATAACAACTCGCCGGAGTACATAATACCTTTCACGTCTCAAACCTTAAAAAGTGTCTTGCAAAGGAAGACCTTACCATTCCTCTTGAAGAAATCCATGTCGACGAGAAACTACAATTCATCGAAGAACCAATCGAAATCATGGATCGTGAAATT
Organism: Rutidosis leptorrhynchoides; assembly: GCF_046630445.1. NCBI lineage: Eukaryota > Viridiplantae > Streptophyta > Magnoliopsida > Asterales > Asteraceae > Rutidosis > Rutidosis leptorrhynchoides. Next base: position 183,750,040 of record NC_092339.1, read on the forward strand.
AAACGGCTCAAGCAGAGCAATATACCTATCGTTAAGGTTCGTTGGAATGCTCGAAGGGGTCCTGAGTTTACATGGGAACGGGAGGATCAGATGAAACAAAAATATCCACATTTGTTTCCCGATGACGCAAAATAGGTACAATTTTAAAATTTCGGGACGAAATTTATTTAACGGGTAGGTACTGTAATGACCCGGACTTTTTCGATCGTTCTATACTTATAAGATTAATATTTACATAAATTAAACCTTACCAACCTGATAAGCAATCCAAATTGTTGAAACTTATGTTTTCAAAAAGAGTTTTACACAACGTTTGACCGTCTAGTTTGACCGATGATATCACGAACTATATAATATATGATAATTATACGTTTGTGTATATATATGTATATATACATATTTAACATGATTTATGGATGTTTTAATATCTTATTTTGTATTAATAACAATAAGTTATAAGTATATTTTGAAACTACTAACTTAAGTTTTCAAAACGATAACCATACGTAACGTTATTTGACATAAATACTTATGACCTATAATGTTTATACATATATCGTATATATAATGTATTTAATCACTTTTTAAGGACTTAAATACATTAAACCATATAAGTATATTCACAAAAGATAGCTATATTTGAATTCTCGTTCCGTTTTCACAAGAATTCTATACGTATATCTAGAGTATATGTACCCGTATCATACCTAACTTCTATACGTATTTACTATTGGTATATACACATCAAATCACCACCAACCAGCCCTTGTTCATGCCTTATGTATAAGGTAATTACTTTGTATGATTGTTTGACTAATTACACAAGATTACAAGCTTGGAAATTTGTCCATGTCCCCCCCCCATTCACGTTTTTAATGGGGGTATTCTCACCTCATTTTGGTTCAACTTCTATCATCATTTCTCTAGCTAAACACACACACTTACTAGCATCATGTCTCTCTAAGAACTCCAGCAAAAATCCTCTCAAGAATCACCTTAAACACCACCATAACAAGATCAAACAAAAACACTACAAAAATATAACTTTCAATTCAAGTTTATGTCTTAAGTTGCTTCCAATCTTTCATCCAATTCCATCACTCTTTTGGTTCTAGGTTTTTACTTCTCTTTTACAGCAATCTTGTCCAAGTAACTTGAGGTAGTAACTTCGTTCATAACCTTATTCGATTCATATATATATAGCTATCTTATTTTATGGTATAAAATTTTAACAACAAGAACATAGTTTGAATGTTTTCAAACTTGTTTGCAAACTAAATAGATCCTTCTAACTTAACTTTTAAAATACTTCAAGACCTGTAATATATCATAAGGATATGCTAACTTAACAAGGTAAAACTTGGTTTTTCAAAGAACACCTTAAAAACTGAATTTACGTCGTCGGAGTACAACCGGGGGCTGTTTTGGGTTGGATAATTAAAAACTATTTTGAACCTTGAATTGGAGGTTTATTTTCTAGAAAAATGATATTTACTATGAATATGATAACACATAAAAATTTCATGATTTAACTCAAAGTATAAGTATTTTTAGAAAAATAATCATTTAATGTTGTTTACATAAGGGAAAATGATTAACTTCATAAGTTTCACCAAAGTTTGACCTATGACCTGTGATTTCGAATACAAACTAAGGTATTTACAGTTCATATTCTTAAATAAGGACTCGATCCAAGGAAGTGGCAAGTTGAACCAACGAAAACGGAGTTGTAACGAAGAAACTATGACCAAAACGAGATCGGATATCCAAAACTAGTTTAGCCACGAAAATAATTGGAGAAAAATTAAATAAATCACATCTTTCTAAAATAACATGATATTTTATATATATGTACTCATAATTTAATTTTATATATTTCAGGATCACCCGTAAACAACACGAGAAGATTAATCATAAGACCTCATGCACGTACGCAACACGTCATTTGACAACACCGGTACTTTATGTACGCAACACGTCATTTGACAACACCGGTACCGTGGGTCAAGATTAATCCCGACCAATACGAATACGATGGGGTTTTATTTATTTCGATGGGGGTTTTATTTATTTCGATGGGGGTTTTATTTATTTCGATGGGGGTTTTATTTATTTATTAAACACCTAAATATGAACCATTAAAAATTGAATTGCTAACTACGGACTAAGAAGACATTAAAAGTATTATAAGTGTATATATGTGACGATTGTTTAAAATGAAAATATATTGATAAATTATATATGGATAGGTTCGTGATATCAACCGGAGACCAAGTCAAAATATATATATCTTCAAGACAAAAGTGAGTATATAGTCCCACTTTTAAACTCTAAGTATTTCGGGATGAGAATACATGTATTTTATGTTTTACGTTATGGACACAAGTAACTGAAAAATATATTCTACGTTGAGTTGTACCACTGGCATACTTCCCTGTAGCTTGGTAACTATTATTACAGCGGTATTGTAAACGCGAATCCTGTTGATAGATCTATCGGGCCTGACAACCGCAACCGGACTGGACAACCAGTATTCAACGGTTGCACAGTACTTCGTTTCGTGACTATACTTGGTACGGTGTAGTAAGATTTCATAATAAAGGGAATATGCGACGTGATTAAATGTTAAGTATGGTTACCAAGTGCTCAACCACTTAGAATATTTTTATTAAAATGTTTACATATGAAATCTTGTGGTCTATATTTATATCGCTGCCGGCATTAAACCTATATCTCACCAACTTTATGTTGACGTTTTAAACATGTCTATTCTCAGGTGATAACTAAAAGCTTCCGCTGCAACATGTTGAATTTAAACAAGATCTTGAGTATGCATATTTGTGTCAAAAATAAAACTGCATATCGGAGGATTTGTAATGTAAAATATGCTAGAAATCGTATTGTTATCATCACATGTAAAGTTTGTAAGTCTAAGATTATCGCTAAACGATAATCATCTTTTTATTGTCTAAAGCTTGTATTAAAATAAGAGTTATGGTTTGTAATGTAAAATAAATGCAGTTGTTCTTTTAAAAATGTCGCATATAGAGGTCAATACCTCGCAATGAAATCATACGTTATCTAACTCGTTCTTATGGTTAAGGACGGGTTATGACAGATACCAATTGTTAAGGTTCGATGGAATGCTCGTAGAGGACCCGAGTTCACCTGGGAGCGTGAAGATCAGATGAAGAAGAAATACCCGCATCTATTTCCAGAAGATTCGTCAACACCTTCAACAGCTTAAAATTTCGGGACGAAATTTATTTAACGGGTAGGTACTGTAGTGACCCGAACTTTTCCATGTTTATATATATTAATTGAGATTGATATTTACATGATTAAATGTTTCCAACATGTTAAGCAATCAAACTTGTTAAGACTTGATTAATTGAAATATGTTTCATATAGACAATTGACCACCCAAGCTGACCGGTGATTCACGAACGTTAAAACTTGTAAAAACTATATGATGACATATATATGGATATATATATAGTTAACATGATACTATGATAAGTAAACATATCATTAAGTATATTAACAATGAACTACATATGTAAAAACAAGACTACTAACTTAATGATTTTTAAACGAGACATATATGTAACGATTATCGTTGTAAAGACATTTAATGTATATATATCATATTAAGAGATATTCATACATGATAATATCATGATAATATAATAATTTAAAATCTCATTTGATATTATAAACATTGGGTTAACAACATTTAACAAGATCGTTAACCTAAAGGTTTCAAAACAACACTTACATGTAACGACTAACGATGACTTAACGACTCAGTTAAAATGTATATACATGTAGTGTTTTAATATGTATTTATACACTTTTGAAAGACTTCAATACACTTATCAAAATACTTCTACTTAACAAAAATGCTTACAATTACATCCTCATTCAGTTTCATCAACAATTCTACTCGTATGCACCCGTATTCGTACTCGTACAATACACAGCTTTTAGATGTATGTACTATTGGTATATACACTCCAATGATCAGCTCTTAGCAGCCCATGTGAGTCACCTAACACATGTGGGAACCATCATTTGGCAACTAGCATGAAATATCTCATAAAATTACAAAAATATGAGTAATCATTCATGACTTATTTACATGAAAACAAAATTACATATCCTTTATATCTAATCCATACACCAACGACCAAAAACACCTACAAACACTTTAATTATTCAATTTTCTTCATCTAATTGATCTCTCTCAAGTTCTATCTTCAAGTTCTAAGTGTTCTTCATAAATTCCAAAAGTTCTAGTTTCATAAAATCAAGAATACTTTCAAGTTTGCTAGCTCACTTCCAATCTTGTAAGGTGATCATCCAACCTCAAGAAATCTTTGTTTCTTACAGTAGGTTATCATTCTAATACAAGTTAATAATCATATTCAAACTTTGGTTCAATTTCTATAACTATAACAATCTTATTTCAAGTGATGATCTTACTTGAACTTGTTTTCGTGTCATGATTCTGTTTCAAGAACTTCGAGCCATCCAAGGATCCGTTGAAGCTAGATCCATTTTTCTCTTTTCCAGTAGGTTTATCCAAGGAACTTAAGATAGTAATGATGTTCATAACATCATTCGATTCATACATATAAAGCTATCTTATTCGAAGGTTTAAACTTGTAATCACTAGAACATAGTTTAGTTAATTCAAAACTTGTTCGCAAACAAAAGTTAATCCTTCTAAATTGACTTTTAAAATCAACTAAACACATGTTCTATATCTATATGATATGCTAACTTAATGATTTAAAACCTGGAAACACGAAAAACACCGTAAAACCGGATTTACGCCGTCGTAGTAACACCGCGGGCTGTTTTGGGTTAGTTAATTAAAAACTATGATAAACTTTGATTTAAAAGTTGTTGTTCTGAGAAAATGATTTTTATTATGAACATGAAACTATATCCAAAAATTATGGTTAAACTCAAAGTGGAAGTATGTTTTCTAAAATGGTCATCTAGACGTCGTTCTTTCGACTGAAATGACTACCTTTACAAAAATGACTTGTAACTTATTTTTCCGACTATAAACCTATACTTTTTCTGTTTAGATTCATAAAATAGAGTTCAATATGAAACCATAGCAATTTGATTCACTCAAAACGGATTTAAAATGAAGAAGTTATGGGTAAAACAAGATTGGATAATTTTTCTCATTTTAGCTACGTGAAAATTGGTAACAAATCTATTCCAACCATAACTTAATCAACTTGTATTGTATATTATGTAATCTTGAGATACCATAGACACGTATACAATGTTTCAACCTATCATGTCGACACATCTATATATATTTCGGAACAACCATAGACACTCTATATGTGAATGTTGGAGTTAGCTATACAGGGTTGAGGTTGATTCTAAAATATATATAGTTTGAGTTGTGATCAATACTGAGATACGTATACACTGGGTCGTGGATTGATTCAAGATAATATTTATCGATTTATTTCTATACATCTAACTGTGGACAACTAGTTGTAGGTTACTAACGAGGACAGCTGACTTAATAAACTTAAAACATCAAAATATATTAAAAGTGTTGTAAATATATTTTGAACATACTTTGATATATATGTATATATTGTTATAGGTCCGTGAATCAACCAGTGGCCAAGTCTTACTTCCCGACGAAGTAAAAAATCTGTGAAAGTGAGTTATAGTCCCACTTTTAAAATCTAATATTTTTGGGATGAGAATACATGCAGGTTTTATAAATGATTTACAAAATAGACACAAGTACGTGAAACTACATTCTATGGTTGAATTATCGAAATCGAATATGCCCCTTTTTATTAAGTCTGGTAATCTAAGAATTAGGGAACAGACACCCTAATTGACGCGAATCCTAAAGATAGATCTATTGGGCTTAACAAACCCCATCCAAAGTACCGGATGCTTTAGTACTTCGAAATTTATATCATATCCGAAGGGTGTCCCGGAATGATGGGGATATTCTTATATATGCATCTTGTTAATGTCGGTTACCAGGTGTTCACCATATGAATGATTTTTATCTCTATGTATGGGATGTGTATTGAAATATGAAATCTTGTGGTCTATTATTATGATTTGATATATATAGGTTAAACCTATAACTCACCAACATTTTTGTTGACGTTTTAAGTATGTTTATTCTCAGGTGATTATTAAGAGCTTCCGCTGTCGCATACTTAAATAAGGACGAGATTTGGAGTCCATGCTTGTATGATATTGTGTAAAAACTGCATTCAAGAAACTTATTTTGTTGTAACATATTTGTATTGTAAACCATTATGTAATGGTCGTGTGTAAACAGGATATTTTAGATTATCATTATTTGATAATCTACGTAAAGCTTTTTAAAACCTTTATCTATGAAATAAAGGTTATGGTTTGTTTTAAAAATGAATGCAGTCTTTGAAAAACGTCTCATATAGAGGTCAAAACCTCGCAACGAAATCAATTAATATGGAACGTTTTTAATCAATAAGAACGGGACATTTCATCTTAACCTCACGATCCATTATTTCAACGGGTTCTTCAATGAATTGAAGTTTTTCATTGATTTGGATTTCGTCCAATGGAATAGTGAGATCTTCTTTAGCAAAACATTTCTTCAAATTCGAGACGTGGAAAGTGTTATGTACAGCCGCGAGTTGTTGAGGTAACTCAAGTCGGTAAGGTACTGGTCCGACACGATCAATAATCTTGAATGGTCCAATATACCTTGGATTTAATTTCCCCCGTTTAGCAAATCGAACAACACCTTTCCAAGGTGCAACCTTAAGCATGACCATCTCTCCAATTTCAAATTCTATATCTTTTCTTTTAATGTCGGCGTAGATCTTTTGTCGACTTTGGGCGATTTTCAACCGTTGTTGAATTTGGATGATCTTCTCAGTAGTTTCTTGTATTATCTCCGGACCCGTAATCTGTCTATCCCCCACTTCACTCCAACAAATCGGAGACCTGCACTTTCTACCATAAAGTGCTTCAAACGGAGCAATCTCAATGCTTGAATGGTAGCTATTGTTGTAGGAAAATTCTGCTAACGGTAGATGTCGATCCCAACTGTTTCCGAAATCAATAACACATGCTCGTAGCATGTCTTCAAGCGTTTGTATCGTCCTTTCACTCTGCCCATCAGTTTGTGGATGATAGGCGGTACTCATGTCTAGATGAGTTCCTAATGCTTGCTGTAATGTCTGCCAGAATCTTGAAATAAATCTGCCATCCCTATCAGAGATAATAGAGATTGGTATTCCATGTCTGGAGACGACTTCCTTCAAATACAGTCATGCTAACTTCTCCATCTTGTCATCTTCTCTTATTGGCAGGAAGTGTGCTGATTTGGTGAGACGATCAACTTTACCCAAATAGTATCAAAACCACTTGCAGTCCTTGGCAATTTAGTGATGAAATCCATGGTAATGTTTTTCCATTTCCATTTCGGAATTTCAGGTTGTTGAAGTAGACCTGATGGTTTCTGATGCTCCGCTTTGACCTTAGAACACGTCAAACATTCCCCTACGTATTTAGCAACATCGGCTTTCATACCTGGCCACCAAAAATATTTCTTGAGATCCTTGTACATCTTCCCCGTTCCAGGATGTATTGAGTATCTGGTTTTATGAGCTTCTCTAAGTACCATTTCTCTCATATCTCCAAATTTTGGTACCCAAATCCTTTCAGCCCTATACCGGGTTCCATCTTCCCGAATATTAAGATGCTTCTCCGATCCTTTGGGTATTTCATTCTTTAAATTTCCCTCTTTTAAACTCCTTGTTGCGCCTCCTTTATTTGAGTAGTAAGGTTATTGTGAATCATTATATTCATAGATTTTACTCGAATGGGTTCTCTGTCCATTCTACTCAAGGCGTCGGCTACCACATTTGCCTTCCCCGGGTGGTAATGAATCTCAAAGTCGTAATCATTCAACAATTCAATCCACCTACACTGCCTCATGTTCAGTTGTTTCTGATTAAATATGTGTTGAAGACTTTTGTAGTCGGTATATATAATACTTTTGACCCCATATAAGTAGAGCCTCCAAGTCTTTAATGCAAAAACAACCGCGCCTAATTCCAAATCATGCGTCGTATAATTTTGCTCGTGAATCTTCAATTGTCTAGACGCATAAGCAATTACCTTCGTTCGTTGCATTAATACACAACCGAGACCTTGCTTTGATGCGTCACAATAAATCACAAAATCATCATTCCCTTCAGGCAATGACAATATAGGTGCCGTAGTTAGCTTTTTCTTCAATAATTGAAACGCATTCTCTTGTTCATCCTTCCATTCAAATTTCTTCCGTTTATGAGTTAATGCAGTCAAGGGTTTTGCTATTTTGGAGAAATCTTGGATGAATCTTCTGTAGTAATCAGCCAATCCTAAAAATTGACGTATATGCTTCGGAGTTTTTGGGGTTTCTCACTTTTCAACGGTTTCGATCTTTGCCGGGTCCACCTGGATACCTTCTTTGTTCACTATGTGACCGAGGAATTGAACTTCTTCCAACTAAAATGCACACTTTGAAAACTTAGCGTACAGTTTTTCTTTCCTCAATACTTCTAGCACTTTTCTCAAATGTTCTTCGTGCTCTTGATCATTCTTTGAGTAAATAAGTATGTCATCGATGAAAACAATGACAAACTTGTCAAGATATGGCCCACACACTCGGTTCATAAGGTCCATGAACACAGCTGGTGCGTTAGTCAATCCAAACGGCATAACCATAAACTCGTAATGACCATAACGCGTCCTAAAAGCAGTTTTTGGAATATCATCCTCCTTTACTCGCATTTGATGATATCCAGAACGTAAATCGATCTTATTGTAATTGCTGTTGTTGTTGCGGTTGTTATTGTTGTTGTTGTTGTTGTTGGGCCGTTTGTTATAGTTGCGATTGATGTTGCGATTGTTGGGATAATTATTGCGATTATTATTGTAATTGCTGTTGTTGTTGTATTGGTGATTCTTATCACCGTTTTCCTCCCACTTTCTTTTGACTTGCTTCACATTGGCCTCTTCAGCCGTCTGTTCTTTAATTCTTTCCTCAATCTGGTTCACTAGTTTGTGAGCCATTCTACATGCCTGTTGTATGGAGGCGGGATCATGTGAACTTATATCTTCTTGGATTCTTTCCGGTAATCCTTTCACAAACGCGTCGATCTTCTCTTCCTCATCTTCGAACGCTCCTGGACACAATAGGCACAATTCTGTGAATCGTCTTTCGTACATGGTAATATCAAATCCTTGGGTTCGTAACCCTCTAAGTTCTGTCTTGAGCTTATTGACCTCTGTTCTGGGATGGTACTTCTCGTTCATCAAGTGCTTGAATGCTGACCACGATAGTGCGTAAGCATCATCTTGTCCCACTTGCTCTAGATAGGTATTCCAAGATGTTAACGCAGTACCTGTGAAGGTATGCGTAGCGTACTTCACTTTGTCCTCTTCAGTACACTTACTTATGGCAAACACCGATTCGACCTTCTCGGTCCACTGTTTCAATCCGATCGGTCCTTCGGTTCCATCAAATTCCAAAGGTTTGCAGGCAGTGAATTCTTTGTAGGTGCATCCTACACGATTTCCTGTACTGCTAGATCTAAGGTTATTGTTGGTATGTAGCGCAGCCTGTACTGCGGCTATGTTTGAAGCAAGAAAGGCACGAAATTCCTCTTCGCTCATATTCAAGGTGTGTCGAGTAGTTGGTGCCATTTTCTTCAAAATAGTCAAATGAAACAAGTTAATCATATAGAATATTAAGAGTAGTCAATAGTATCTCGTAGCATAATATGAACTCATTTATAAAAGCTTTTTCTTCATATTAGCGTTTTATAAGTTTAAATTCGGGTAGTACCTACCCGTTAAGTTCATACTTAGTAGCTAATATACAATTCAACTACTACAATTCTATATGAAAAACTGATTATAATAATATTTCGCGTTCAAACTTTTACACAATATTTTACAAACTTACAATACCGCTTATTTTACATATAGCATGAAATATAGCACACAATAAATTTGATACAAGATGGTTGTGAAGATAATTCTAGCTAGTACACAGGTCGTTCAGCAAAGGCAATAAAGACACGTAATTCATACGTCCAGAAACAAGTCATGCATTCTGGTTTTACTAGGACTACTTCCCATCCTTGGTCTTGTGGAACATAACCTTTATGGCCGTTGATAAGACAACGTGTTGTAACGTTGTCAAAGGGACGAGGGTTACGTAATGTCCAACAGTCCTGTAACAATCTAAAAACCTCATTTCTTACCCCAATTACCGACTCCGTCACTTGTGGGAACGTTTTGTTTAATAGTTGTAGCCCGATGTTCTTGTTCTCACTTTGGTGAGAAGCGAACATTACTAACCCGTAAGCATAACATGCTTCTTTATGTTGCATGTTAGCTGCTTTTTCTAAATCACGAAGTCCTATATTCGGATATATTGAGTCAAAATAATTTCTTAATCCGTTGCGTAAAATAGCATTTGGGTTCCCCGCAATATATGCGTCAAAGTAAACACATCGTAACTTATGGGTTTCCCAATGTGATATCCCCCATCTTTCAAACGAAAGTCTCTTATAAACCAAGACATTCTTGGAACGTTCTTCGAATGTCTTACAAACTGATTTCGCCGTAAATAGTTGTGCAGAAGAATTCTGACCGACTCTAGACAAGATTTCATCAATCATTTCTCCTAGTAGGTCTCTTAAAATATTGGGTTGTCTATCCATTTTGTGTTTTTATACTGTAAAATAGACAAGAGTTAGATTCATAAAAAAAATACTTATTAATACAAGCAATTTTTACATATATCATAAAGCATAAGCACACTATATTATATATATTACACCACACGAATACAACTATCTTATTCCGACTCGCTCGTTTCTTCTTCTTCGGTTTTGGTTCATTTTGCCAAGTTTCTAGGGATATATGATGTTCCCCTAATACGAGCTGTCGTTTTCCACAACGGTTTAGAAAAACCTGGTGGTTTAGAGGTTCCCGGGTCATTGTTACAACTTAAGGGCTTCGGAGGTTGACGATACATATAAAGATCATCGGGGTTGGAATTAGATTTCTCTATTTTTATGCCCTTTTCCTTATTATTTTTTTTTGCCTTTTTAAATTCAGTTGGGGTAATTTCTATAACATCATCGGAATTCTCGTCGGAATCCGATTCATCGGAGAATTGGTAATCCTCCCAATATTTTGCTTCCTTGGCGGAAACACCATTGACCATAATTAACCTTGGTCGGTTGGTTGCGGATTTTCTTTTACTTAACTGTTTTATTATTTCCCCCACCGGTTCTGTTTCCTCCTCCAGTTCCTCCTCTTCCGGTTCTGATTCTTCTTCCGGTTCTGATTCTTCTTCCGGTTCTTCTTCGGGAACTTGTGAATCAGTCCAATATATATTCGACTCTTCGTTATTATTAGGTGAGTCAATGGGATTTGTGCTAGAGGTAGACATCTATCACACAATATCAAACATGTTAAGAGATTAATATATCACATAATATATACATGTTAATAATATATAGTTTCCAACAAAAATGTTAAGCAATCATTTTTAAAGAAAACACGGTCGAAGTCCAGACTCACTAATGCATCCTAACAAACTCGATAAGACACACTAATGAAAATTTTCTGGTTCTCTAAGACCAACGCTCGGATACCAACTGAAATGTCCCGTTCTTATTGATTAAAAACGTTCCATATTAATTGATTTCGTTGCGAGGTTTTGACCTCTATATGAGACGTTTTTCAAAGACTGCATTCATTTTAAAACAAACCATAACCTTTATTTCATCAATAAAGGTTTAAAAAGCTTTACGTAGATTATCAAATAATGATAATCTAAAATATCCTATTTACACACGACCATTACATAATGGTTTACAATACAAATATGTTACAATAAAATAAGTTTCTTGAATGCAGTTTTTACACAATATCATACAAGCATGGACTCCAAATCTCGTCCTTATTTAAGTATGCGACAGCGGAAGCTCTTAGTATTCACCTGAGAATAAACATGCTTTAAACGTCAACAAAAATGTTGGTGAGTTATAGGTTTAACCTATATATATCAAATCGTAACAATAGACCACAAGATTTCATATTTCAATACACATCCCATACATAGAGATAAAAATCATTCATATGGTGAACACCTGGTAACCGACATTAACAAGATGCATATATAAGAATATCCCCATCATTCCGGGACACCCTTCGGATATGATATAAATTTCGAAGTACTAAAGCATCCGGTACTTTGGATGGGGCTTGTTGGGCCCGATAGATCTATCTTTAGGATTCGTGTCAATTAGGGTGTCTGTTCCCTAATTCTTAGATTACCAGACTTAATAAAAAGGGGCATATTCGATTTCGATAATTCAACCATAGAATGTAGTTTCACGTACTTGTGTCTATTTTGTAAATCATTTATAAAACATGCATGTATTCTCATCCCAAAATATTAGATTTTAAAAGTGGGACTATAACTCACTTTCACAGATTTTTACTTCGTCGGGAAGTAAGACTTGGCCACTGGTTGATTCACGAACCTATAACAATATATACATATATATCAAAGTATGTTCAAAATATATTTACAACACTTTTAATATATTTTGATGTTTTAAGTTTATTAAGTCAGCTGTCCTCGTTAGTAACCTACAACTAGTTGTCCACAGTTAGATGTACAGAAATAAATTGATAAATATTATCTTGAATCAATCCAAGACCCAGTGTATACGTATCTCAGTATTGATCACAACTCAAACTATATATATTTTGGAATCAACCTCAACCCTGTATAGCTAACTCCAACATTCACATATAGAGTGTCTATGGTTGTTCCGAAATATATATAGATGTGTCGACATGATAGGTCGAAACATTGTATACGTGTCTATGGTATCTCAAGATTACATAATATACAATACAAGTTGATTAAGTTATGGTTGGAATAGATTTATTACCAATTTTCACGTAGCTAAAATGAGAAAAATTATCCAATCTTGTTTTACCCATAACTTCTTCATTTTAAATCCGTTTTGAGTGAATCAAATTGCTATGGTTTCATATTGAACTCTATTTTATGAATCTAAACAGAAAAAGTATAGGTTTATTGTCGGAAAAATAAGTTACAAGTCGTTTTTGTAAAGGTAGTCATTTCAGTCGAAAGAACGACGTCTAGATGACCATTTTAGAAAACATACTTCCACTTTGAGTTTAACCATAATTTTTGGATATAGTTTCATGTTCATAATAAAAATCATTTTCCCAGAATAACAACTTTTAAATCAAAGTTTATCATAGTTTTTAATTAACTAACCCAAAACAGCCCGCGGTGTTACTACGACGGCATAAATCCGGTTTTACGGTGTTTTTCGTGTTTCCAGGTTTTAAATCATTAAGTTAGCATATCATATAGATATAGAACATGTGTTTAGTTGATTTTAAAAGTCAAGTTAGAAGGATTAACTTTTATTTGCGAACAAGTTTAGAATTAACTAAACTATGTTCTAGTGATTACAAGTTTAAACCTTCGAATAAGATATCTTTATATGTATGAATCGAATGATGTTATGAAAATCATTACTAACTCAAGTTCCTTGGATAAACCTACTGGAAATGAGAAAAATAGATATAGCTTCAAAGGATCCTTGGATGGCTTGAAAGTTCTTGAAGCAGAATCATGACACGAAAACAATTTCAAGTAAGATTTCCACTAGAAATAAGATTGTTATAGTTATAGAAATTGAATTAAAGTTTGAATATGATTATTACCTTGTATTAGAAAGATAACCTACTGTAAGTAACAAAGGTTTCTTGATCTTGGATGATTACTTGGAATGGATTTAGAAAACTTGGAAGTAAACTTGCAATCTTGGAAGTATTCTTGATTTTATGAAACTAGAACTTTTGGAATTTATGAAGAACACTTAGAACATGAAGATAGAACTTGAGAGAGATCAATTAGATGAAGAAAATTGAAGAATGAAAGTGTTTGTAGGTGTTTTTGGTCGTTGGTGTATGGATTATATATAAAGGATATGTAATTTTGTTTTCATGTAAATAAGTCATGAATGATTACTCATATTTTTGTAATTTTATGAGATATTTCTTGCTAGTTGCCAAATGATGGTTCCTACATGTGTTAGGTGACTCACATGGGCTGCTAAGAGCTGATCATTGGAGGGTATATACCAATAGTACATACATCTAAAAGCTGTGTATTGTACGAGTACGAATACGGGTGCATACGAGTAGAATTGTTGATGAAACTGAACGAGGATGTAATTGTAAGCATTTTTGTTAAGTAGAAGTATTTTGATAAGTGTCTTGAAGTCTTTCAAAAGTGTATGAATACATATTAAAACACTACATGTATATACATTTTAACTGAGTCGTTAAGTCATCATTAGTCGTTACATGTAAATGTTGTTTTGAAACCTTTAGGTTAACGATCTTGTTGAATGTTGTTAACCCATTGTTTATTATAACAAATGAGATGTTAAATTGTTATATTATCATGATATTATGATATATAATATATCTTAGTATGATATATATACAGTTAAATGTCGTTACAACGATAATCGTTACATATATGTCTCGTTTCGAAATCATTACGTTAGTAGTCTTATTTTTACATATGTATTTCATTGTTAATACACTTAATAATATATTTACTTATCATTTAACATAATTAACCAAGTGTATCAATAACTTAATATGATTCATATGTACCTAGTAAGACGTTGTTATAACGATAATCGTTATATATATCGTTTTCGAGTTTCTTAAATTAATAGTCTCATTTTTATGTATATAACTCATTGTTAAAATACCTAATGAGATACATACTTATAATAAAATCATGTTAACTATATATATAACCATATATATGTCATCGTATAGTTTTTACAAGTTTTAACGTTCGTGAATCACCGGTCAACTTGGGTGGTCAATTGTATATATGAAACATATTTCAATTAATCAAGTCTTAACAAGTTTGATTGCTTAACATGTTGGAAACACTTAATCATGTAAATAACAATTTCATTTAATATATATATATAAACATGGAAAAGTTCGGGTCACTACATAACAAGCTCCGGGTCTTCCTGTGCCTCTGCTGCATTAATATTGAAAACTCTTCCACGGCCTTGTCCATTCGTGTTCTCCTGGTTCGGGCAATTTCTAATAATGTGGCCCAGTTTTCCACATTTATAATAAACTACGTTGGCATAACTTGCTCCGACACTACTTGCTCCGCCATTACTCGTTTCGACACCATTTGTTCCTTTTGTTCTGTTAACCCCTGGTCCGTAGACCTCACACTTCGCCGCGCTATGACCATTTCTTTTACACTTGTTGCAAAATTTGGTGCAGAACCCCGAGTGATACTTTTCACACCTTTGGCATAGCTGCTTCTGATTGTTGTTGTTGTTGCGGTTATTATTATTGTTGGGATGATTGTTGTTGTTGTTGTTGTTGTTGTTGTTGTTGTTGTTGTTGTTGTTGTTGTTGTTGTTGTTGTTGTTGTTGTTGTTGTTGTTGTTGTTGTTGTTGTTTTTGCGGTTATTATTATTGTTGGGATGATTGTTGTTGTTGTTGTTGTTGTTGTTGTTGTTGTTGTTGTTGTTGTTTTTGTTGTTGTTGTTGTTGTTGTTGTTGTTGTTGTTGTTGTTGTTGTTGTTGTTGTTGTTGTTGTTGTTGTTGTTGTTGTTGTTGTTGTTGTTGTTGTTGTTGTTGTTGTTGTTGTTGTTGTTGTTGTTGTTGTTGTTGTTGTTGTTGTTGTTGTTGTTGTTGTTGTTGTTGTTGTTGTTGTTGTTGTTGTTGTTGTTGTTGTTGTTGTTGTTGTTGTTGTTGTTGTTGTTGTTGTTGTTGTTGTTGTTGTTGTTGTTGTTGTTGTTGTTGTTGTTGTTGTTGTTGTTGTTGTTGTTGTTGTTGTTGTTGTTGTTGTTGTTGTTGTTGTTGTTGTTGTTGTTGTTGTTGTTGTTGTTGTTGTTGTTGTTGTTGTTGTTGTTGTTGTTGTTGTTGTTGTTGTTGTTGTTGTTGTTGTTGTTGTTGTTGTTGTTGTTGGGCCGTTTGTTGTAGTTGTGATTGATGTTGCGATTGTTGGGATAGTTGTTGCGATTATTGTTGTAATTGCTATTGTTGTTGTATTGGTGATTCTTATCACCGTTTTTCTCCCACTTTCTTTTGACTTGCTTCACATTGGCCTCTTCAGCAGTCTGTTCTTTAATTCTTTCTTTAATCTGGTTCACTAGTTTGTGAGCCATTCTACATGCATGTTGTATGGAGGCGGGCTCGTGTTGTGATGACCTGGAAATTTCTGAGCAAATTTAAACTTAATCTTTGTATGATTAACATTTCTGACACGATAAGCAAAGTCTGTAAAACTGAATCTCAAAATTTTTGAACTACTTTCATATATTCAAATACCTTTCGGTTATTCTTGACGATTCGCGAACAATTATATGTATATAGATACATATATATATATATATATACTATAACTTGAAAATGTAACAATGTATTAATTGTTTGATACCGTACATTAAACTTATTGGTTTAAATATTTATTTGAATATATATGATAAGTTGGAATATTAATTATATGAATAACTTGCGACGTATATTTAAAACGTGTTTATGAATGTTGAAAATATATATTAACTTGGTCATAAAACGATTTGTTATTATATATATATTAACAAATAGCGAGACAATGATTTATAGAAGTAAATGACCAAAACACTCGAAAGTTTAAGATACACTTTGAATGATATAGTTTATTGATAATTTAAGACTATATTTTGACAAAGGTACGAGTCACAAAACGTAAATTGCGAGTTTTCTAAGCGTACGAAAATGCGTTCGAGAAACCAGAACCGGGACATAAGTCGAGTGACAACGTACGAGTCATCGGAACGAAAATTACAAGTCAACTATACACATGAATTTAATATAATATATAATTAATTATTTAAATTATATATATTATATATATTATATAATAATATGTCGACAAACAAGAAAACAAAAACATTTTGAGCTGGATCAGGCGGCCATGCGATCGCATGGAAAACACACTAAAAACCCATGTGATCGCATGGGCATCAGATTCCAAAAAGTTGCCTATAAAAGGCCAGTTTCTGCTCGAGTTTAAATTTCACATATACTACTCCCTCTAATATTATTATTATTTATTATTTATATTAATATTATTAATATTAATATTATTAATATTATTATTATTAAGATTAAGATTATTATTTATTTTATTATTATTATTAGTAGTATTATTATTATTACTAATTATATCACTTAAAATACTACGACGAGGTCATGAGGGTGTCACTTTCAAAATGGGTTTTCAAGCGGGATAGAGCTAAGAAAACTATGGGTTATTACTAAGGAGGTTTTGAGTATTGTTCAAGTGTTTTGCTCGTGAGTCAAACTAGTATTTATCATCTCCGTTGCGTCTACATACTTTCCTACAATATTGAATCACAATATTGATACGTTGAGATCTACGGTTAATTTTGCATTCCGAGTTTCGGTCACTTTTTGGTAAATGACCTTACGTGCTGCTAAGGTGAGTTTCATTTGCCCTTTTTACCCTTTACATTTTTGGGCTGAGAATACATGCAAATGCTTTATTAATTGTTTTACAATATTTATATGCGTGAGTTTATAGATCCCTTTTTAAATGCTTTAAATATTTTGGGCTGAGAATACATGCAATTTATTTTAAACGCAATGGATACAAGTACATCCTTAATTCTACACTGAGTTTGAACCGAAAATCCCTTAGCTTTGGTAACTAGTAACTGCCAGTTATAAGAACTGGTGGGCGCGAGTAGTAGTATATGGATCCATAGGGCTTGATATCCCCGTCCGAGCTAGAGCACTAGCCTTTTAACGGACGTATGCTATTTGAGAAGCGTACACGTTGGTTTGCGTGTATTATTAAGATAATTATACAAAGGGTACAAATTATATATACGTTAAGTTTAGTTACCAGGGTGCTCAATCTTGTAGAATATTTTGATAAACGTTTCTGGATGAAACAACTGAAAACTTGTGATTCACCTTTATATACAGATTATGCGCAACATTAAAACTATGAACTCACCAACCTTTGTGTTGACACTTTTAAGCATGTTTATTCTCAGGTTTCTAGAAGTCTTCCGCTGTTTGCTTATATGTGATACAAGCTATGTGCATGGAGTCATACATGCTTTATTCAAGAAAACTTTGCATACACAAAATCATCACCGTGTATCTTATTTTGACTTCATTGTCAACGGATGTATTATGGTAAACTATTATTTATGGCGATTGTCTATATGTAGAAATCATCAAACGTTGAAAACCTTAGAAATTGATATTCATTTATTGTGTACCTTTTGAAAAGAATGCAATGTTTACAAAACGTATCATATAGAGGTCAAATACCTCGCAATGAAATCGATGAATGATGTGTTCGTCCATATGGATTTGGAGCGATCGTCACAGTTGGTATCAGAGCGTTGGTCCTAGCGAACCAGGTCTTGCATGAGTGTGTCTAACTGATAGTTGTTAGGATGCATCAGTAAGTCTGGACTTCGACCATGTCAGCATGTTAAAAGTTATGCTTATCATTTCTTGTCGGAAATTACATGTTTATCATTCTTAAGTCTAGACACGTTTTCCTGCATTTATTGCATAAATAGTGTATAGACAAAAATTCATATCTTAGCGTATCTGTTACTGTAAACTTTTCCTGACATCTTCCGAAAATTCCTCCGTGATTTATGGAATTTTGGTATTATATATACATATATAATTATGTATTGAAGAGTACCAATCTAAATTCTATAATCTATTTCATATCAAAAATCATCTCTCTAATTATACAAGATGGATCCCGTATGTAGTTCAAATTCCTTAAACTCTGACAGCTATTCCGATATGGATATTCACCTGAATTCCGAAGATAGTGTAACCGAAATGGATCAACCAATCGGCCATCATCAATTCTGGATGAATTGGGGATGGGTTCGTAGCCTACTTAATTATTGGAGACAAGAAGAAGGCGATCCCTTCCATCCACCACATTGCCCTCTTGGCGAAGAAACTGAAGCACTTACCGGCGAACCTCTTCGTAATACCATTTTCTCTCTCATCTCCAGAATATCTCGTCATGATCATATACTCTCTCAAATTCTGGATCTTATTCATCCGCTCGTCCTAACCGCCAATCATCCCGGTGTAGTAGAAGAAGTCAACGAGCTTCGCGCTCGGGTAGTGGCTTTGGAGAATATGGGGCAAAGGTTACAAGCACCAGCAGAATCACCGGCATCAACAGTACCACCGAAAACAACACCAACAGTACCATTACCACCACCAACAACATCCGCACCCCAAGCCTCAACATCACAATATGTACCTTGAACATCAACGTCATACGTATCGTAGTTACCAAGAAATACCAGCAACAATAACCGATGAAGTATTAACTCATTTCCCCTGAAGAAATTTTATGTATATTTAATATATATGAATTTTGAAATCAAAATAAATCTTTTCGTACTAAGATATTACGTGTGAATCTTAACTGGCAGGTACTACTCGGTTAGTTCATATTACTAATATGCTATACATCCTTCGTTAATGACTTAACAATCGTTAACTACAATCTCTGTTTCAACTCAATGAATTCCATTTCCTAATAAACCAAGTGTATTATTCAATTACATAATTGATTTTACATTTTCATTTTCGATGTACTCGAAACTTTCCAGAAAACGTCATCTGTGCCTTGTAAGGTTCACAAAAATTCCACGAGCATCAACATCCTTCACCAAGGAATATCAATAAGAATAAATAATGAAGTATTGATTTCATTAGTGAAATACTCCGCGAAGATTAGGTAATCTCTAATGTTTTGGAGATTATTCATTTCTAATTCAAGCCAAAAATCAAATAAGCTTAATATGTTATTAACTCATTAAATCTGTATTACTTCTGAAGAAAATATACATACAGATATTTTCATAAAGACTGTAACAAAAATTCTTTGTACAAAGTATTAATTGTGAAAAAAAAAAATTTACGGGTAGGTAGTACCCGGGAAATATTTAAGTTTGCAATTAATATGTTACACTGTACATTCTTCAACTTTGTTTCAAAAATTATTAACAATACTCACAACGATATACAATCATTTTCATACAAATTCAATTACATATTCTGATATTGACGGATCAGAATCCAAGTCAAGATTTAACAAGTGACATCATTCTTAGATCTCTACATCTTTCAAAGATATACTTTGACTTCAAAACTATGCAAGATCCTTTAGCATTGTTTTTACCGAAAATAACCTTACAATTCCTTTTCAAAGTATCTAGTATTATCAACCAGTCAACGACGACCTTTCAGACTTATAATTTTGACATATACGTTTTTGTTACTGGGGAACCTTTCATGTTGCACCACATTAACAGTAAAGGTACCAGCAAATTCATTAATCTGTGACGTAAAGTCTCTCCGAAAAACCATTATAATTGTTCATTGAAACCCTATCATGTACTCATCCACATCTTGTAACGGTAATTGCCATACCAACTACCGGAAATTAGCAATCAGTATTTCGAATTTCGCAGCAATTCTACGCCAACAGTTATATATATACATATAATGTCTATCTTTTAGACTTACATACTTCGAATGTGAAGTTTCTGAAAAACATCCCAAACTATGAACTAGTTCTCTGAAATTGGAACAATGCTGATGAAGCAGCAAAAACTGTAAACGACCTTAACAGTCAAAAGTTTGATGATAAAGAATGGTAAGGTGGTAAAGCTGAGAAAAAGAGAAGATTTGGAACTGGAAAACGGATTGAGCAGACCATGAAGGAGGCTGTGGACAAATCACAAGGAAGAAATCTACCTTCAAAGGATCCAAATGATTCAGTGTCTGCTAAAATCGTTAGCAAACACCTTACTCCTCATTCTAAACCTTCACAGACAAACTTTCCGCATCATTCTTTGATTCCAGATATTATGAAATTCTAAGATATCATCGTATCTTCCATTATAAATATCCTCGATATTTTTGGAGATATCTTCATAACTATTCTTATCTGAAACCATTCATCTCTTCGCGCTATCTGTGTTACATCATAAAAGAAACTATTTTAGTTTCTAAATTCTGAAACCTTCAAGTTTAAAATATGAATGTTTTGAAGTAGTGTTGGGAATTGAAGCATGAATTAGTATAATATAATGACACTTGATCAACGTGATTATATTACAGTAAGTCATGCTGAGTTTCTAATGGAACGTGATAAAGGTTCACAGATCCCACCCTCATCATGAACCATGTTACATAACTCTTTCATTCTATATAATCTCTAAATATATCAAGAAAATATATTTCTTGATGATTCGGTCTTTTTCGGATATTCTGGTAATTTGACAAATCAAGATCGTGGCATTATAATTCCCTTCTTAGAACATTAACTATGTTCATCCAAAACTCCATACCTACGAATTCTGGACCATTATTCGCTTGACTTAAAGTCAGAAAGAGACAATGAAAGCATGAAGCTCCGAAATATAATGGAAAATATAAAGCCCTATAACAGCCCCGAAATTACAAACCGTGTATATCAATGCGTATAGCAATATAAAGACACGGGAGAATAAAAAACACTATAACCCCAAGGTAATGGTAGAAGAAAATAATTTCCTCTGGTGGTAGATGAAAAAGAAGAATGACATATATGAAAGTTAGGAGTATATCAAGAATCAGAACGGGATGAAGCATTTTCACAATCTATTAAGAAGTATTAAATAAAGGAAAAGATTATAGGAGTGGTGAAAATAAATGAAACGGAAGAGGTCAATTTATAGCAAAATATCAGACATAGCAATCGAGGCAGATTACACATTTAATCAAAGAAAATCCTAATTTCCGCAAATTCCGAAGAATCAAATCTTATTTAGATTATGAAGATTTTCTATTCCTTAAATTCCGGAAATCAATCGTTAATATTTCAAGAGTTAAGACGAATCTCTATTCTTCATTTCACTCTTTTACGATAACTTCTCTCATACGCTTCAAATAATCGGATTGTTTTATCCATATTATTCAACGGTGATAAAACTCTATTTATCAACACATATACATCATGAAAACATTTTTATTGTTAGTCATGACGACCTCACTCAAATTTCGGGACGAAATTTCTTTAACGGGTAGGTACTGTGATGACCCGGAAATTTCTGACCAAATTTAAACTTAATCTTTGTATGATTAACATTTCCGACACGATAAGCAAAGTCTGTAAAATTGAATCTCAAAATTTTTAAACTACTTTCATATATTCAAATACCTTTCGGTTATTCTTGACGATTCGCGAACAATTATATGTATATAGATACATATATATACTATAACTTGAAAATGTAACAATGTATTAATTGTTTGATACCGTACATTAAACTTATTGGTTTAAATATTTATTTGAATATATATGATAAGTTGGAATATTAATTATATGAATAACTTGCGACGTATATTTAAAATGCGTTTATGAATGTTGAAAATATATATTAACTTGGTCATAAAACGATTTGTTATTATATATATATATATATTAACAAATAGCGAGACAATGATTTATAGAAGTAAATGACCAAAACACTCGAAAGTTTAAGATACACTTTGAATGATATAGTTTATTGATAATTTAAGACTATATTTTGACAAAGGTACGAGTCACAAAACGTAAATTGCGAGTTTTCTAAGCGTACGAAAATGCGTTCGAGAAACCGGAACCGGGACATAAGTCGAGTGACAACGTACGAGTCATCGGAACGAAAATTACAAGTCAACTATGCACATGAATTTAATATAATATATAATTAATTATTTAAATTATATATATTATATATATTATATAATAATATGTCGACAAACAAGAAAACAAAAATATTTTGAGCTGGATCAGGCGGCCATGCGATCGCATGGAAAATACACTAAAAACCCATGTGATCGCATGGGCATCAGATTCCAAAAAGTTTTCGAGTTTAAATTTCACATATACTACTCCCTCTAATATTATTATTATTATTTATTATTTATATTAATATTATTAATATTATTATTATTAATATTATTATTATTAAGATTATTATTATTATTTATTTTATTATTATTATTAGTAGTATTATTATTATTACTAATTATATCACTTAAAATACTACGACGAGGTCATGAGAGTGTCACTTTCAAAATGGGTTTTCAAGCGGGATAGAGCTAAGAAAACTATGGGTTATTACTAAGGAGGTTTTGAGTATTGTTCAAGTGTTTTGCTCGTGAGTCAAACTAGTATTTATCATCTCCGTTGCGTCTACATACTTTCCTACAATATTGAATCACAATATTGATACGTTGAGATCTACGGTTAATTTTGCATTCCGAGTTTCGGTCACTTTTTGGTAAATGACCTTACGTGCTGCTAAGGTGAGTTTCATTTGCCCTTTTTACCCTTTACATTTTTGGACTGAGAATACATGCAAATGCTTTATTAACTGTTTTACAATATTTATATGCGTGAGTTTATAGATCCCTTTTTAAATACTTTAAATATTTTGGGCTGAGAATACATACAATTTATTTTAAACGCAATGGATACAAGTACATACTTAATTCTACACTGAGTTTGAATCGAAAATCCCTTAGCTTTGGTAACAAGTAACTGCCAGTTATAAGAACTGGTGGGCGCGAGTAGTAGTATATGGATCCATAGGGCTTGATATCCCCGTCCGAGCTAGAGCACTAGCCTTTTAACGGACGTATGCTATTTGAGAAGCGTACACGTTGGTTTGCGTGTATTATTAAGATGATTATACAAAGGGTACAAATTATATATACGTTAAGTTTAGTTACCAGGGTGCTCAATCTTGTAGAATATTTTGATAAACGTTTCTGGATGAAACAACTGAAAACTTGTGATTCACCTTTATATACAGATTATGCGCAACATTAAAACTATGAACTCACCAACCTTTGTGTTGACACTTTTAAGTATGTTTATTCTCAGGTTTCTAGAAGTCTTCCGCTGTTTGCTTATATGTGATACAAGCTATGTGCATGGAGTCATACATGCTTTATTCAAGAAAACTTTGCATGCACAAAATCATCACCGTGTATCTTATTTTGACTTCATTGTCAACGGATGTATTATGGTAAACTATTATTTATGGCGATTGTCTATATGTAGAAATCATCAAACGTTGAAAACCTTAGAAATTGATATTCATTTATTGTGTACCTTTTGAAAAGAATGCAATGTTTACAAAACGTATCATATAGAGGTCAAATACCTCGCAATGAAATCGATGAATGATGTGTTCGTCCATATGGATTTGGAGTGATCGTCACACGTGTGAACTTATATCTTCTTGGATTCTTTCCGGTAATCCTTTCACAAACACGTCGATATTCTCTTCCTCATCTTCGAACGCTCCCGGACACAATAGGCATAATTCTGTGAATCGTCTTTCGTACGTGGTAATATCAAATCCTTGGGTTCGTAACCCTCTAAGTTCTGTCTTGAGCTTATTGACCTCGGTTCTGGGACGGTACTTCTCGTTCATCAAGTGCTTGAATGCTGACCACGGTATTGCGTAAGCATCATCTTGTCCCACTTGCTCTAGATAGGTATTCCACCATGTTAACGCAGAACCTTTGAAGGTATGCGTAGCGTACTTCACTTTGTCCTCTTCAGTACACTTACTTATGGCAAACACCGATTCAACCTTCTCGGTCCACCGTTTCAATCCGATCGGTCCTTCGGTTCCATTAAATTCCAAAGGTTTGCAGGCAGTGAATTCTTTGTAGGTGCATCCTACACGATTTCCTGTACTGCTAGATCCAAGGTTATTGTTGGTATGTAGCGCAGCCTGTACTGCGGCTATGTTTGAAGCAAGAAAGGCACGAAATTCCTCTTCGCTCATATTCAAGGTGTGTCGAGTAGTTGGTGCCATTTCCTTCAAAATAGTCAAATGAAACAAGTTAATCATACAGAATATTAAGAGTAGTCAATAGTATCTCGTAGCATAATATGAACTCATTTATAAAAGCTTTTTCTTCATATTAGCGTTTTATAAGTTTAAATTCGGGTAGTACCTACCCATTAAGTTCATACTTAGTAGCTAATATACAATTCAACTACTACAATTCTATATGAAAAACTAATTATAATAATATTTCGCGTTCAAACTTTTACACAATATTTTACAAACTTACAATACCGCTTATTTTACATATAGCATGAAATATAGCACACAATAAATTTGATACAAGATGGTTGTGAAGATAATTCTAGCTAGTACACAAGTCGTTCAGCAAAGGCAATAAAGACACATAATTCATATGTCCAGAAACAAGTCATGCATTCTGGTTTTACTAGGACTACTTCCCATCCTTGGTCTTGTGGAACATAACCGTTATGGCCATTGATAAGACAGCGTGTTGTAACGTCGTCAAAGGGATGAGGGTTACGTAATGTCCAACAGTCCTGTAACAATCTAAACGCCTCATTTCTTACCCCAATTACCGACTCCGTCACTTGTGGGAATGTTTTGTTTAATAGTTGTAGCCCGATGTTCTTGTTCTCACTTTGGTGAGAAGCGAACATTACTAACCCGTAAGCATAACATGCTTCTTTATGTTGCATGTTAGCCGCTTTTTCTAAATCATGAAGTCCTATATTCGGATATATTGAGTCAAAATAATTTCTTAACCCGTTGCGTAAAATAGCATTTGGGTTCCCCGCAATATATGCGTCAAAGTAAACACATCGTAACTTATGGATTTCCCAATGTGATATCCCCCATCTTTCGAACGAAAGCCTTTTATAAATCAAGGCATTCTTCGAACGTTCTTCGAATGTCTTACAAACTGATCTCGCCTTAAATAGTTGTGCCGAGGAATTCTGACCGACTCTAGACAAGATTTCCTCAATCATGTCTCCGGGTAGGTCTCTTAAAATATTGGGTTGTCTATCCATTTTGTGTTTTTATACTGTAAAATAGACAAGAGTTAGATTCATAAAAAAATACTTATTAATACAAGCAATTTTTACATATATCATAAAGCATAAACACACTATATTACATATATTACACCACATGAATATAACTATCTTATTCCGACTCGCTCGTTTCTTCTTCTTCGGTTTTGGTTCGTTTTGCCAAGTTTCTAGGGATATATGATGTTCCCCTAATACGAGCCATCATTTTCCACATTGGTTTAGAAAAACCTGGTGGTTTAGAGGTTCCCGGGTTATTGTCACAACTTAAGAAATACGGGTGTTGACGATACATATAAAGTTCATCGTGTTTGGAATCAAATTTCTCTATTCTTATGCCCTTTCCCTTATTGTTCTCTTTTGCCTTATTAAATTGTGTCGGGGTAATTTCTATAACATCATCGGAATCCTTGTCGGGATCCGATTCATCGGAGAATTGGTAATCCTCCTAATACTTTGCTTCCTTGGCGGAAACACCATTGACCATAATTAACTTTGGTCGGTTGGTTGAGGATTTTCTTCTACTTAACCCTTTTATTATTTCCCCCACTGGTTCTATTTCTTCTTCCGGTTCCGATTCTTCTTCCGGTTCCGATTCTTCTTCCGGTTTCGACTCTTCTTTCGGTTCCTCTTCGGGAACTTGTGAATCAGTCCACGAATCATTCCAATTTACATTTGACTCTTCATTATTATTAGGTGAGTCAATGGGACTTGTTCTAGAGGTAGACATCTATCACATAATATCAAACAAGTTAAGAGATTAATATATCACATAATATTCACATGTTAAAAATATATAGTTTCCAACAAAAATGTTAAGCAATCATTTTTAAAGAAAACACGATCGAAGTCCAGACTCACTAATGCATCCTAACAAACTCGATAAGACACACTAATGCAAATTTTCTGGTTCTCTAAGACCAACGCTCGGATACCAACTGAAATGTCCCGTTCTTATTGATTAAAAACGTTCCATATTAATTGATTTCGTTACGAGGTTTTGACCTCTATATGAGACGTTTTTCAAAGACTGCATTCATTTTAAAACAAACCATAACCTTTATTTCATCAATAAAGGTTTAAAAAGCTTTACGTAGATTATGAAATAATAATAATCTAAAATATCCTGTTTACACGCGACCATTACATAATGGTTTACAATACAAATATGTTACAACGAAATAAGTTTCTTGAATGCAGTTTTTACACAATATCATACAAGCATGGACTCCAAATCTCGTCCTTATTTAAGTATGCGACAGCGGAAGCTCTTAATAATCACTTGAGAATAAACATGCTTAAAACGTCAACAAAAATGTTGGTGAGTTATAGGTTTAACCTATATATTATCAAATCATAATAATAGACCACAAGATTTCATATTTCAATACACATCCCATACATAGAGATAAAAATCATTCATATGGTGAACACCTGGTAACCAACATTAACAAGATGCATATTTAAGAATATCCCCATCATTCTGGGACACCCTTCGGATATGTTATAAATTTCGAAGTACTAAAGCATCCGGTACTTTGGATGGGGTTTGTTAGGCCTAATAGATCTATCTTTAGGATTCGCGTCAATTAGGGTGTATGTTACCTAATTCTTAGATTACCAGACTTAATAAAAAGGGGCATATTCGATTTCAATAATTCAACCATAGAATGTAGTTTCACGTACTTGTGTCTATTTTGTAAATCAATTATAAAACCTGTATGTATTCTCATCCCAAAAATATTAGATTTTAAAAGTGGGACTATAACTCACTTTCACAGATTTTTTACTTCATCGGGAAGTAAGACTTGGCCACTGGTCGATTCACGAACCTATAACAAATATGTACATATATATCAAAGTATGTTCAAAATATATTTACAACACTTTTAATACATTTTGATGTTTTAAGTTTATTAAGTCAGCTGTCCTCGTTAGTAACCTACAACTAGTTGTTCACAGTTAGATGTACAGAAATAAATCGATATATATTATCTTGAATCAATCCATGACCCAGTGTATACATATCTCAGTATTGATCACAACTCAAACTATATATATTTTGGAATCAACCTCAACCCTGTATAGCTAACTCCAACATTCACATATAGAGTGTCTATGGTTGTTCCGAAATATATATAGATGTGTCGACATGATAGGTCGAAACATTGTATACGTGTCTATGGTATCTCAAGATTACATAATATACAATACAAGTTGATTAAGTTAAGGTTGGAATAGATTTGTTACCAATTTTCACGTAGCTAAAATGAGTAGTTTTTACCAATTTTGTTTTGCTCGCCATTTCTTCGTTTCTAATCCGTTTTTAGTGATTTAAGTGGCAATGGTTTCGTATTGAACTTGACTTTATGAAACTAAATAGAAAAGGTATAGGTTTATAGTCGAAAATACAAGTTACAAGTCGTTTTTGAAAGAGGTAGTCATTTTCGTCGAAAGAACGACATCTTGATGACTGTTTTGAAAAACATACTTTCACTTTGAGTTTAACCATGATTTTTGGATATGGTTTCATGTTCATAAGAAAAATTATTTTTCAAGAAGTATAGCTTTTAAATCAAAGTTTTTTTTTCTTCATAGTTTTTAATTATCCAAACCAAAACAGCCCCCGGTTGTAACTACGACGGCGTAAATTCGGTTTTATGGTGTTTATCGTGTTTTCGGGTTTTAAATCATTAAGTTAGCATATCATATAGATATAGATCATGTGTATAGTTGATTTTAAAAGTGTAGTTAGAAGGATTAACTTTATTTGCGAACAAGTTTAGAATTAACTAAACTATGTTCTAGTGATTACTAGTTTACCACTTCAAATATGATAGCTTTTTATGTATGAATCGAATGATGTTATGAACATCATTACTACCTTAAGTTCCTTGGATAAACCTACTGGAAAATAGAAAAATAGATCTAGCTTCAACGGATCCTTGGATGGCTCGAAGTTCTTGAAGCAGAATCATGACACGAAAACAAGTTCAAGTAAGATCATCACTTGAAATAAGATTGTTATAGTTATAGAAATTGAACCAAAGTTTGAATATGATTATTACCTTGTATTAGAATGATAACCTACTGTAAGAAACAAAGATTTCTTGAGGTTGGATGATCACCTTACACGATTGGAAGTGAGCTAGCAAACTTGAAAGTATTCTTGATTTTATGTAACTAGAACTTGTAGAATTTATGAAGAACACTTAGAACTTGAAGTTAGAACTTGAGAGAGATCAATTAGATGAAGAAATTTTAAGAATGAAAGTATTTTTAGGTGTTTTTGGTCGTTGGTGTATGGATTAGATATAAAGGATATGTAATTTTGTTTTTATGTAAATAAGTCATGAATGATTACTCATATTTTTGTAATTTTATGAGATATTTCATACTATTTGCCAAATGATGGTTCCCACATGTGTTAGGTGACTCACATGGGCTGCTAAGAGCTGATCATTGGAGTGTATATACCAATAGTACATACATCTAAAAGCTGTGTATTGTACGAGTACGAATACGGGTGCATACGAGTAGAATTGTTGATGAAACTGAACGAGGATGTAATTGTAAGCATTTTTGTTAAGTAGAAGTATTTTGATAATTGTCTTGAATTCTTTCAAAAGTGTATAAATAAATATTAAAACACTACATGTATATACATTTTAACTGAGTCGTTAAGTCATCGTTAGTCGTTACATGTAAGTGTTGTTTTGAGACCTTTAGGTTAACGATATTGTTAAATGTTGTTAACCCAAAGTTTATAATATCAAATGAGATTTTAAATTATTATATTATCATGATATTATGATATATTAATATATCTTAATATGATATATACATTTAAATGTCGTTACAACGATAATCGTTACATATATGACTCGTTTCGAAATCCTTAAGTTAGTAGTCTTGTTTTTACTTATGTAGTTCATTGTTAATACACTTAATGATATATTTAATTATCATATTATCATGTTATATAAAATATAACAATGTATTAATATGCTTCATATATATTTAGTAAGACGTGGTTATAACGATAATCGTTATATGTATCGTTTCGAGTTTCATACGTCAATAGTCTCCTTTTTAAGTATATAACTTATTGTTACTATTTTTAATGAGATACTTGATGATAATTATATCATGTTAAACATATATATTTATTCATTTATGTATCATCATGTCATATACAACTTATAGCGTTCGTGAATCATTGGTCAAACTGGGTAATCGGACGTTTACAAAATTTCTGTTTCAATTAACCAAGTCTTAACAAGTTTGATTGCTTAACATGTTGGAAACATTTAATCATGTAAATATAGTTTTCATTAAACATATATTCATAGAAAGGTTCAGAAAAGTTCGGGTCACTACAGATATCACACAAGGTTATGCCTGTGTCCTTGCTGGGAGGAAGAGTAAGCATTTACTTTTGCTACATATGCTTAATAAGATGCTCTCCTTTATCTATCCAATTAACCACTGTGACTTTTAAACTTTTGCAGAAATTACTCCGCTTACCGCCATGCGGTCATCGTCTTATTCACAGCTTACCTTTACTACTCAGAAAATTATTGACGATACCCCCAAAATAGATGAAGTGAGGGAGGAGGAAGATGAAGAAGAAGAAGAAGACATAGGTATGAATCGAGTTGCCTCTAGAGAACGTCGTGCCTCGGGTAATGAAAATGATAACACTAAATTATGTAAAATACCATACCAAAACCTGTACTTATTTTCTTGTATGCCCAGTACTGGTGGATTTTATAATCCAAACCCTTCCTTATATTTTATGCCACCCTTGAAATGTTGTGAAGCATATTGGAACTCTTTTATAAGTAACAATTTCCCTTTATCTCCAACATCTAGTACATTACATCAAGACACTACATTAGTGACTCTTCCGCCTTCCCCCAAGAGGAGAAGAACTGGTCAAATTCCTCCGTCATCCGCTCAACAAGGAGCTGGCCCTAGTTCTTCTCAACAACAAATTACGCTTCCCAATCTTGACACAAATTTGCTTTCATCCCTTTTAAAAGGACCACCACACTCTTACGAAGATTTCATGACTTTTTTGAATGCCATGGTGTGTCCTTCACTAGCCCAATTCTTTAGCAACATATCTGATGCAGATACCAAGAAGGTTAAGGCACAAAGTATCATTCTGAACATTGCTTCTGGGTTAAATGACCTTCAACGCCTATCTGACTTGCAAAACAATGAAGTCACTACAAATAAAGAGCTATCTGCTGAAAAGGAGAAAGTAGCCAGGACTGAACAAATAGCCACGGAGATAAAGAGGGAATACGAGACAATGAAGAGGCTTTATGATAATAGCAACAATCAGAGGGCGGAGTATAAGGAGCAAGTCAAAGAACTATCTTCCAGAGAAAAGCGGCATCTGAGCAAAATTGATGAACTAGTAAAGGAGAATGAAAAAATGCTTGAGCAGAATAACATGTTGAAAGAACAGCTTAAAGCCAAAGAGGAGAACGAAAGACAAATGATAGCTGGCATCCCTGCGCTTGTAGAGCGTATCTTTAATTGCCAAGCTCTGTCTCACAGGATACGTGAGTTTGTCCGTCTTGCGAAGTCAGCTGAACGACTAAATTTTTTCAACTTTATGAAAAGAAAACTGCCAGAATTGTCAAATCCAATGCCTGTTGTTATTACATCAAAGATTAATGAAAACGTGATAAAAGAAGCTGACGCAACTGGTGCACTAATAGAAAATATGAAGTTTTCTGATCTTGAAAATCTTTGTAAAAGGCCGGATGTAACAATAGATGATGTATTGAATTATACTCCGCAGGATGAATGAAATACTATGTTTTATACATCTGCTTTTGCATAACGTTTAATATTGTACTTGGTTGTATATATTAGAAATATGTTGTAACTTAGTAAGATTGTTGTAGTGAACAATGCACAAGATATTGAGATTGTACTTTGCAATCATTATGCTTGTAAATATTGAAATCATATTCTCCGTTATACGCTTTCCGTCATAAAACTCATGAGGAAAAGTTATGAATTATTTTCGCCTTTAAATATTTTGCTGGACACTGTAAAGACCCGTCCTAATCCATCCGGACGAAGTCCATATCTATTATAAATGATTCAAAACAGTTGATTACATCGCGAGGTACTTGACCTCTATATGATACATTTTACAAACATTGCATTCGTTTTGAAAAGACAATCTTTCATTACATCGAAAGTTGACAACATGCATACCATTTCGTAATATATCTTACTATAATTGACTTAATAATAATCTTGATGAACTCAACGACTCGAATGCAACGTCTTTTGAAATATGTCATGAATGACTCCAATTAATATCTCTAAAATGAGCAAATGCACAGCGGAAGATTTCTTTCATACCTGAGAATAAACATGCTTTAAAGTGTCAACAAAAAGGTTGGTGAGTTCATTAGTTTAACATAAATAATCATTTCATAATTTTAATAGACCACAAGATTTCATATTTCCATTTATCATAAACATACGTCCCATGCATAGAGACAAAAATATCATTCATATGGACCGAACACCTGGTAACCGACATTCACAATATGCATATAAGAATATCCCCATCATTCCGGGATCCTCCTTCGGACATGATATAAATTTCGAAGTACTAAAGCATCTGGTACTTTGGATGGGGCTTGTTGGGCCCGATAGATCTATCTTTAGAGTTCGCGTCAATTAGGGTGTCTGTTCTCTAATTCTTAGATTACCAGACTTAATAAAAAGGGGCATATTCGATTTGAATCATTCAACCATACAATGTAGTTTCAATTACTTGTGTCTATTTCGTAAAACAGTTATAAAAACAGCGCATGTATTCTAAGTCCCAAAAATATATATTGCGAAAGCATTTAAAAAGGGAATAATGAAACTCACCTATTGTATTTTGTAGTAAAAATACATATGTCAACATTAATGCAGGGTTGGCCACGGATTCACGAACCTATATTATGTATATATATATATTAACACACATAATTGTAATCAAACAAATTTATATATATATATATATATATATATATATATATATATATATATATATATAATAATTTACTAGTTATATCGGTCTTATATTAATAACCTATATGTTTCATATATTTATTTTATATATTTAAAATAAATAAGAATATTAATTTTGTTATGTTATATGTTTTTAATAAATTTGTGTATATATATCTTTTGTTTGCTAAAATTATATTAATACTAAAATAATATTAGGAATGATAAAAAATAATAATAATGATAACAGAGTTAAAAATGATACTTTTATTATTAATGATAAAATGATAACTTTAATAAATAATACTAAAAAAATTGTTAATTTTAATAATAATGTATACTAATAATAATAATTCTAAAATAATGATTTTACTAATAATAATAATGATAATATATATATATATATATATATATATATATATATATATATATATATATATATATATATATATATATATATATATATATATATATATATATATATATATATATATATATATATATATATATATATATATATATATATATATATATTACCATCATCATCTTAATATAATCTTAACTTTATATACTACTTTCATATTTTATACAATTATCATATTTTTGTCATTAAGATTTATATTAATAACAATAACGATATTAATGATAATCATAATCTTAATAATATAACCAAAATTAATAATACTTATTCTAATACTAGTTATTTAATAATTAGGATAATAATAACAATAACAATAACAATAACAATAACAATAACAATAATAATAATAATAATAATAATAATAATAATAATAATAATAATAAATATAAATAATAATAATAATAATAATAATAATAATAATAATAATAATAATAATAATAATAATAATAATAATAATAATAATAATAATAATAGTAATAAATTTATACCTTATAAGAATAGCCTAAAAAAAATATAGTTCCTCTGCCCGGGCTCGAACCCACGACCTCTCGAAACCCGACACAGTCCCTAACCATTCCTCTGCTCTTTATATTCTGTTTTATTTTAGAACCACAATTTATTTAATTCATTCCTTATAGTAAAACAATGAGACAAATATAAAATTAAAACTGAAGTTAATATTTTTACCCAAAAATAAGTCATCGATTGGGATGAGGGTTTTCCAGCGAGCACTTTTAGCAGTAGGAGTACACTCCAACAAACCTCATTCAATCAAAACAAATTTTACTCGATCAAGAACATAAATCACAATCGATTTGAGACATGTTTCATACTAGGTCGTATTTAATCTTTCATCCATTTGTATGAAGTCAGGCCCTCATTCTTCTTCCTCCACAGAGTCCAGTGAAGTGCAGCGGCAGCTTATGGTGGTGTTTGGGAATCCGACAGAACCAGTAACATCAATAAGTCATAATTCGAAGATCGGTGATGGTTTTGGATCGAAATAGGAATCAGAGAGACTTTTGTTCACACCATCGTGTTTCATCTTCATTATTATAGGTATCCTTTCCTTATCATATCCTAATCCTCATCATATATTAACAATTAATGTGATGTTTTTGTCTATGATGGTGGTTTCAACACATAGCTAGGACATAACAGAAATATAAAGTTGCAGTAGCAGTAATATGTAATTGTAGGTTTTTAGATTATTGATTGATGTTTCGATTGAGGGTTTGATTGTCATAAAACAGAAACAATCGGTGGTTTTGGGTTAGCTTTTAGTCTCAACAATGAAACAGAAACAGACACCTAAGTTGAAATAATTTGCAGTTGGGTTTCGATCAAGTGTGTCTCAAACAGACGTGTCTCAAGTAAGTCAAATAACAAAAAGTCAATTACATTGGTGGTGGGTGTTTGGTTATCAAACAAAATAGGAAGAAGAAAAAGAATAATAAGCGATTGTTTTGGTTACGACTAGAGAAGAGGGAGAGGGAAATTGAAGAGTGGCGGTCGTTGTAGTTGCTAGGGTTAGTTCATGGGTGCGTAACAGCAGCAGTAATAGCTGTAATTTGCTGCTGTTTTATTCGACAGAAATCAAAGAACAGAAGTAACAGAAGGTGTAATAGCAGTTATAGGGAGCTGAGATTGATGTAGTAAGATGGTTTGGCTTGGTGATCGTTTGAAAGTGTAAACAGGAATAAAATAAATAGGAGATCGAGATTGCAACAGCACAGCAAGTGTGTTTCGTGTAGGTGAGGGTGGGTTGATGTAGCCAGTGGTTGGCTGCAAACATAAACAGGTGAGCTGCAGCAGTATGAGTAATTTAATGATGGTGTTGGTGTGGTCGATGATTGAGGGGAGGTGGCTTAAGAGTGATGTTATTAAAAGAGAAAATAATAAGAGATAGAATTGATGCAGGTGTTGCAAGTATATATCACTTTATCAGTAAAATATGTATATGTATGTTTATTACATATAATAAGAGATAGTGAAGTGATAGTGGCAATCCAATTACGTATAGTGAGAACACACTAATTCCTCAATCAATTTGTCTGCAAAAGGGTGATGTGGAAATTTTATGATGTAGGCATATCACATCTCACTTTATATTTGTTAGATGGTAGTTAACGAAAAGCAAGGAAACAAACAGAGTGCTCAATCATCCATATATCAATTATATACGTAATATAATTCCTTGATTCATTCCTATTATTTTAGATTCACATGTATGAAGAAAACAAGAGTAGTCATTTTACGTTAATGATAAGTTCACGGATGTGTAGTTTTACAATTTGGATTTTTTTTTTTTTTGTGTAAGTGAATTTGATGTAACCAATAGAATAGAGGTGGTGGTGTGGTTCCTATTTTTAATATGTATGTACATGTAATGATTTATATATATACAAGAATAAGAAAGATGATTTTTACCAATGTGATTGCATCTATTGTTTATATATAAAGTGTGTAACATCATGGGTTGAAAGAAAAGAAAAAAAAAATTAATTATGTTGAGGATGTTTTACTAAAGTGAATGTTTAATCGAAGGTTACCTTTAATAATTTATCAACAAGGAGATTAGTTATGCGAAGAAGAGCATCAATCTACATTAGTTGAATTAAAAGACATCAACTTTCTAGACGAACGACAAACGAGCGTTACCATCGTTTACTACAAACATTTGAAACCATATCTATATATTTTCAATATACTTTATATATATATATATATATATATATATATATATATATATATATATATATATATATATATATATATATATATATATATATATATATATATATATATATATATATATATATATATATATATATATATATATATATATATATATTGATAAATTTTATTATATCGCATTTTACATTTTTAGTTCCAAGAATTAAATCACATTCTAATATTTCAAGTTATTATATATTTGTATATTTATTTACATATATAGATATACATACCTATTTACAAATAATTATTCGTGAATCGTCGGGAATGGCTAAAAGTGCAAATGCATTCATGTAGCTGTTCCAAAGTTTTCGAGACTCAACATTACAGACTTTGCTTATCGTGTTAGGAACGTATAAAGATTAAGTTAAAAATTTGGTCGGAAATTCCGGGGTCATCACAGTACCTACCCGTTAAAGAAATTTCGTCCCGAAATTTGAGTGAGGTGGTCCTAGCTAACAATACAAATGTTTTCATGACGAATATAAGTTGATAACCTGAGTTTTATCATCATTGAGTAATATGGATAAAAATAATTCGATTATTCGAATAATACGAATGAAACTATCACCAAAGAGTTAAATAGGAAAGTAAATATTCATCTTAACTTTTGACAGAGTCAGGGTTGAATTTAGAAAATAAGATACGTCTTAACTTTTGACGTTGTCTTGATTGAATTCCGAAATTCAAGAGATTTAAAAGAAAATCTATGAAATCTATAAGATCTGATTCTTCGGAATTTATGAAAATTAAGATCTTTTTAATTAAATGCGATCATTTTTCTCGATTGTTCTGTCAGGTATTTCCACTATAAATGAACTTCTTCTGTTCCATTATTTTCACCATTCCAATACTTTCTTTCTTAGTTCTTACATCCAAAGGATTGTGAAAATGCTTAATCCAGTTCTAATCCTTGATATTTTCCTAATTATTATTTCGGTCATGCTTCTTTTCAATCTTCCACCACAAAAATCTATTTACTTCTACTATTACCTTAGGTGATATTATTCTTAATTATACCGTGTCTTTATATTGCTATTCGTATTAATATCCACAGTTTGTAACCTCCGTGTCGTCATTGGGCTTTATATTTTCTCTTATATTTTTAAGCTCTTTGCCTTTCTATTATCCTCCCGACCTCTAGTAAAGCGAGTAATGATCCATAATTTGTAAGTATGGAGTTTCGAATGAACTTAATGTTCTAAACGAGAAAGAACAAAATCACACGATTTGATTTGTCAAATTACCAGAATCACTGAGAATAGAACTATCAAGAATATATTTTCTTGATATGTTCAGAAGTTAATCAGAATGAAAGAGTTATGTAACATGGCACGTGATGACGTTATGGACTGTGAATCATCATGTCCCATTAGAAACTCAGCATGACTTACTGTAATATAATCACTTTGATCAAGTGTCATTATATTATACTAACTCATGCATCAATTTCCAACACTACTTCAATAACATTCATATTTTATGCTCGAAAGTTTACAGAATATAGAAACTAACAGTTTTGATATGATGTAACACTGATAGCACAAAGAGATGAATGATTTCAGATAAGATTAGTTATAAAAATATATTCAGAAATATCGAGGATATTTATAATGAAAGATACGATAATATCTTTGAATATCTAAGATCAGAAGATGATGAAGACTATTGTCTGCAAGGGTTTAGAGTAAGGGGAAAGATATTCGCTAAAGACTTCAGCAGACATTGAATCATTTAGATTCTTTGAAGTCAAACTTATTCTTTGTGATTTGTCTTTGGCTTCTTTCATAGTTTTGCGTAATCCACTTTTCGGTACTAAATTTCCTATTGAGTGTTTCCAATACTCCATTCTTTAACGTCAAACTTTCGGCGGTTATGGTCGTGTACAGTTTTTGCTGCCGTATTCAGCTTTTTCAAAGTTCAGAGTATTAATTCGTAGACTGGGTGCTTTTCAGAATTTTAGAATGGGAGATCATAGTTCTAAGAGATAAATGTTATATGGATACATATAACTGTTGATGTGAAAACGTTGCGAGACTCACAATACAGATTTGCTGATTTCCGGTAATTGGTATGGCAATTCTTGTTACAAGATGCGGATGAGTATGATGAGACTTCAATAGATAAATATAGGAATTTGTCGGAGAGATTTAAACCAAGGAGCGATGAGGTTGCTGGTACGTCTGCTGGTAATATGGTGGAATATAAAAGAATTCTCTGGTATCAAAAGGGTAATCGTATATATCAGGATTTATAGTAAGGCTACTTCGAATGAAAAGTCGAAGTTGACCTGCTGGAGCTGTGACAAAATTGGCTACTTTGAAAAGGGATCGCAAAGTTATTTTTGCTAATAAATGCCAAAGGATCTGACGCGGCTACATGTTAAACTTTTACTCAATTGTCGAGAGTTTCTTAGGTGCATAACTATATGCATAAATCTTTTCTTCCGTAGATGAAGTGCGGTTGATTCATCCTATCGATTGAGGTGTTTTCAAGAATCATGAAAGGTTTGAAAGCAGATTGTAATCGTCAAGATACTAATGAAGTTTAGAATGAAATCAAGTGGCAAACTTGAAGAATTGTTTAGTTTCATATATTATAATCAATATTTTAATTCATTTTAATTGTCCAATGTTGATAGTCCTCAGTTGATAGTCCACAATTAGCAGTGTACAAATAATAATTCATATATAGTTTACTATATAATATTCGAATTAATTAATACGTATCGTGACCCGTGTACATGTCTCAGACTCGATCACAACTCAAACTATTTATATTATTATAGAATCAACCTCAACCCTGTATAGCTAACTCCCGCATTACTGCATATAGAGTGTCTATGGATATTCCAAATAATATATATAGATGGGTCGATATGATATGTCAAAACCTTGTATACGTGTCCCGACATTTAAAGTGTGTAAAATAAATAACAGAATTTAAATGACGATAAATAAAATTGCGATAATTAAATTGCGATAAATAAAATGTAATCAGTTAGCTAGGAACAGTTAGCGTGGATTCTTAACAAAATTTCTCATAGTTAATTTGTTTGTTTCTAACAAATTTTATTTTGTCCAATGTTTTCTTCATTATGCCACTTGTTGGATTATGATAAATCAAAATCCAAATATGAATTTGAATAAAAATGGTTATTCTGTAGTGAATGGATACACATATCGGTGGATGTAAGTAGGATAGTAAACGACTGTTGAATCAGCTTCGAAGAATGTACAGTGTAATTTATTAATGTGAAATCTGAATATTCCTCGGGTATTACCTACCCGTTAAAATATTTTCACGATTAACACTTTGAACGAAAGAATTTTTAATTACAATCTTTATGAAAACATATATACATATATATTTTCTTCAGATATAATCATGGATTCATTGAGTTAATATGATATTAAACTTATTTGGTTTACCGTTAGAACTAGAATATATAATCTCCAAAACATTAGAGATTTCATAATTGCCATGTCGAACGAAGATAAATGATGTAAAATGATACGTAGAATGATGATTATGCTCGGGGTACATAATGAGATGTTGAGGCATGTGATGTTGAAACTTGGGTTGTTGGTAGTACTGGTATTGATGTTGGTGGTACTGTTGGTGCCAGTGATGTTGCTGAAGCTGGTAAATTTTGCCCCATATTTTTTCAAGACTATAACTCGGGCGCGAAGTTCGCTGACTTCTTGTATTACTCCGGGATGATTGTCAGTCGGAACGAATGGATGAATAAGGTTTAGAATTTTAGATAGAATATAATCGTGGTGAGATATTCGGAAAATGAGGGTGAAAATGGTGTTTCGGTGTGGTTCGTCAGTAAGTGCTTCAGGTTCTTCACCAAGAGGTGAATTTGGTTGATGGAAAGGATTGCCTTCTTCTCGTCTCCATTAATTAAGTCGACTACGAACTCATCATATGAATTGGGGATGGTTGGTTGGTTGATTCATTCTGGTGACGCTGCTTTCAGAGCTTAGGTGAACGTTCACGTCGGAATAGCTGTCGGAATAACTATCGGAATAGCTATCGGAATTCGAGGGACTCGAATTGGTTGAAGGATTCATCCCGTACAATCAGATGAAGAATTTTCGATAAGAAATAGATTATAGGATGTAGATTAGTACCTTGCAATACATAATTTACATATGCATATATAATACTAAAATTCCATAAGTTACGGAGGAATCTACGGAAGTTGTCAGGCAAAGGTAACAACAACAGATATGCTAAGATATGAATTTATCAATACACTGTCGTTGCAATAGCGGCAATAATACGTGTCTAGACTTTAAGGATGATAAACAAGTAATTTTCGACACGGAATGATAAGCAAAACTTTTGACATGCAGACACGGTCGAAGTCCAGACTCACTAATGCATCCTAACGACTTATCAGTTATACACACTAATGCAGACCTGGTTCGCTAAGACCACCGCTCTGATACCAACTGTAAAGACCCATCCTAATCCATCCGGACGAAGTCCATATCGATTATAAACGATTCAAAACAGTTGATTACATCGCGAGGTACTTGACCTCTATATGATACATTTTACAAACATTGCATTCGTTTTGAAAAGACAATCTTTCATTACATCGAAAGTTGACAACATGCATACCATTTCATAATATATCTTACTATAATTGACTTAATAATAATCTTGATGAACTCAACGACTCAAATGCAACGTCTTTTGAAATATGTCATGAATGACTCCAATTAATATCTCTAAAATGAGCAAATGCACATCGGAAGATTTCTTTCATACCTGAGAATAAAATGCTTTAAAGTGTCAACCAAAAGGTTGGTGAATTCATTAGTTTAACATAAATAATCATTTCATAATTTTAATAGACCACAAGATTTCATATTTCCATTTCTCATAAACATACGTCCCATGCATAGAGACAAAAATGTCATTCATATGGATTGAACACCTGGTAACCGACATTCACAATATGCATATAAGAATATCCCCATCATTCCGGGATCCTCCTTCGGACATGATATAAATTTCGAAGTACTAAAGCATCCGGTACTTTGGATGGGGCTTGTTGGGCCCGATAGATCTATCTTTAGAGTTCGCGTCAATTAGGGTGTCTGTTCCCTAATTCTTAGATTACCAGACTTAATAAAAAGGGGCATATTCGATTTCGATCATTCAACCATACAATGTAGTTTCAATTACTTGTGTCTATTTCGTAAAACAGTTATAAAAACAGCGCATGTATTCTCAGTCCCAAAAATATATATTGCGAAAGCATTTAAAAAGGGAATAATGAAACTCACCTATTGTATTTTGTAGTAAAAATACATATGTCAACATTAATGCAGGGTTAGCCTCGGATTCACGAACCTATATTATGTATATATATATTAACACACATAATTGTAATCA
Organism: Rutidosis leptorrhynchoides; assembly: GCF_046630445.1. Lineage (NCBI taxonomy): Eukaryota > Viridiplantae > Streptophyta > Magnoliopsida > Asterales > Asteraceae > Rutidosis > Rutidosis leptorrhynchoides. The sequence continues at coordinate 183,791,802 of NC_092339.1, forward strand.
AACAAATTTATATATATATAATTATTTACTAGTTATATCGGTCTTATATTAATAACCTATATGTTTCATATATTTATTTTATATATTTAAAATAAATAAGAATATTAATTTTGTTATGTTATATGTTTTTAATAAATTTGTGTATATATATCTTTTGTTTGCTAAAATTATATTAATACTAAAATAATATTAGGAATGATAAAAAATAATAATAATGATAATAGAGTTAAAAATGATACTTTTATTATTAATGATAAAATGATAACTTTAATAAATAATACCAAAAAAAATTGTTAATTTTAATAATAATGTATACTAATAATAATGATTCTAAAAATAATGATTTTACTAATAATAATAATGATAATAATGATAATATATATATATATATATATATATATATATATATATATATATATATATATATATATATATATATATATATATATATATATATATATATATATATATATTACCATCATCATCTTAATATAATCTTAACTTTATATACTACTTTCATATTTATACAATTATCATATTTTTGTCATTAAGATTTATATTAATAACAATAACGATATTAATGATAATCATAATATTAATAATATAACCAAAATTAATAATACTTATTCTAATACTAGTTATTTAATAATTAGGATAATAATAACAATAAAAATAACAATAATAATAATAATAATAATAATAATAATAATAATAATAATAATAATAATAATAATAATAATAATAATAATAATAATAATAATAATAATAATAATAATAATATTAATAATAATAATAATAATAATAAATATAAATAATAATAATAATAATAATAATAATAATAATAATAATAATAATAATAATAATAATAATAATAATAATAATAATAATAATAATAATAATAATAATAATAATAATAATAATAGTAATAAATTTATACCTTATAAGAATAGCCTAAAAAAAATATAGTTCCTCTGCCCGGGCTCGAACCCACGACCTCTCGAAACCCGACACAGTCCCTAACCATTCCTCTGCTCTTTATATTCTGTTTTATTTTAGAACCACAATTTATTTAATTCATTCCTTATAGTAAAACAATGAGACAAATATAAAATTAAAACTAAAGTTAATATTTTTACCCAAAAATAAGTCATCGATTGGGATGAGGGTTTTCCAGCGAGCACTTTTAGCAGCAGGAGTACGCTCCAACAAACCTCATTCAATCAAAAAAATTTTTCTCGATCAAGAACATAAATCACAATCGATTTGAGACATGTTTCATACTCGGTCGTATTTAATCTTTCATCCATTTGTATGAAGTCAGGCCCTCGTTCTTCTTCCTCCACAGAGTCCGGTGAAGTGCAGCGGCGGCTTATGATGGTGTTTGGGAATCCGACAGAACCAGTAACATCAATAAGGCATAATTCGAAGATCGGTGATGGTTTTGGATCGAAATAGGAATCAGAGAGACTTTTGTTCACACCATCGTGTTTCATCTTCATTATTATAGGTATCCTTTCCTTATCATATCCTAATCCTCATCGTATATTAACAATTAATGTGATGTTTTTGTCTATGATGGTGGTTTCGACACATAGCTAGGACATAACAGAAATATACAGTTGCAGTAGCAGTAATATGTAATTGTAGGTTTTTAGATTATTGATTGATGTTTCGATTGAGGGTTTGATTGTCATAAAACAGAAACAATCGGTGGTTTTGGGTTAGCTTTTAGTCTCAACAATGAAACAGAAATAGACACCTAAGTTGAAATAATTTGCAGCTGGGTTTCGATCAAGTGTGTCTCAAACAGACGTGTCTCAAGTAAGTCAAAAAAGTCGATTACATTGGTGGTGGGTGTTTGGTTATCAAACAAAATAGGAAGAAGAAAAAGAATAATAAGCGATTGTTTTGGTTACGACTAGAGAAGAGGGAGAGGGAAATTGAAGAGTGGCAGTCGTTGTAGTTGCTATGGTTGGTTCATGGGTGCGTAACAGCAGCAGTAATAGCTGCAATTTGCTGCTGTTTTGTTTGATAGAAATCAAAGAACAGAAGTAACAGAGGGTGTAATAGCAGTTATAGGGAGCTGAGATTGATGTAGTAAGATGGTTTGGCTTGGTGATAATTTGAAAGTGTAAACAGGAATAAAATAAATAGGAGATCGAGATTGCAACAGCACAGCAAGTGTGTTTCGTGTAGGTGAGGGTGGGTTGATGTAGCCAGTGGTTGGCTGCAAACATAAACAGGTGAGCTGCAGCAGTATGAGTAATTTAATGATGGTGTTGGTGTGGTCGATGATTGAGAGGAGGTGGCTCAAGAGAGATGTTATTAAAAGAGAAAAGAATAAGAGATAGAATTGATGCAGGTGTTGCAAGTATATATCACTTTATCGGTAAAATATGTATATGTATGTTTATTACATATAATAAGAGATAGTGAAGTGATAGTGGCAATCCAATTACGTATAGTGAGAACACACTAATTCCTCAATCAATTTGTCTGCAAAAGGGTGATGTGGAAATTTTATGATGTAGGCATATCACATCTCACTTTATATTTGTTAGATGGTAGTTAACGAAAAGCAAGGAAACAAACAGAGTGCTCAATCATACATATATCAATTATATACGTAATATAATTCCGTGATTCATTCCTATTATTTTAGATTCACATGTATGAAGAAAACAAGAGTAGTCATTTTACGTTAATGATAAGTTCAAGGAGGTGTAGTTTTACAATTTGGATTTTTTTTTGTGTAAGTGAATTTGATGTAACCAATAGAATAGAGGTGGTGGTGTGGTTCCTATTTTTAATATGTATGTACATGTAATGATTTATATATATACAAGAATAAGAAAGATGATTTTTACCAATGTGATTGCATCTATTGTTTATATATAAAGTGTGTAACATCATGGGTTGAAAGAAAAGAAAAAAAAATTAATTATGTTGAGGATGTTTTACTAAAGTGAATGTTTAATCGAAGGTTACCTTTAATAATTTATCAACAAGGAGATTAGTTATGCGAAGAAGAGCATGAATCTACATTAGTTGAATTAAAAGACATCAACTTTCTAGACGAACGACAAACGAGCGTTACCATCGTTTACTACAAACATTTGAAACCATATCTATATATTTTCAATATACTTTTTATATATATATATATATATATATATATATATATATATATATATATATATATATATATATATATATATATATATATATATATATATATATATATATATATATATATATATATATATATATATATATATATATATATATATATATATATATATATATATATATATATATTGATAAATTTTATTATATCGCATTTTACATTTTTAGCTCCAAGAATTAAATCACATTCTAATATTTCAAGTTATTATATATTTGTATATTTATTTACATATATAGATATACATACCTATTTACAAATAATTTTTCGTGAATCGTCGGGAATGGCTAAAAGTGCAAATGCATTCATGTAACTGTTCCAAAGTTTTCGAGACTCAACATTACAGACTTTGCTTATCGTGTTGGGAACGTATAAAGATTAAGTTAAAAATTTGGTCGGAAATTCCCGGGTCATCACAGACACCATGGTCCGTTTTCCGTTTTGCTCTGCATTTTGTGTATATAAATTGTGTCATGACATTTTTTGTAGATTCGTTTCATCGCTTCGATGCTTTAGTGAGTTCTACATGTCTCACTATCGATACAACCATTTTGAGTATGATTGTACTTCTACCACCGAAAGGCTTTCTTTCTTTCTGCGGGTAGGGATGACATACAGCTATGTGACACCTGGGCTAAAAAATCCTTGGCCGGATAAAATTTATGAAAAATATTGCCATAAGAATAATTGCTATTATTCATATTCTTAAAGAAATTTTTACATTTATGACTATATCTCATGCATTTGACAGTTGTTCAAGCTGTCCATGCATATAGTGCTACGCATAAAATTTCTTTAAATTCATTTGCATTCCAAGCTCTTTCATATTGCTAGCCGGAAGGCGCAGCAAGCATGTATGATCTATTCTGATTTACTTTTGTGACCTTATAAGGTCATTCCCTTTTTGGGGCTAGCTTTCCAAATTTGATTTGCCTGCTTGCCTCATTATCACGTAGTACCAAATCACCTACTTCAAACTGCACATGCTGCACTTTCTTGTTGTAATATTTTGCCATTTTATTTTTGTGATCTGCTTGCCGGATGGTGGCCATCAACCTTCTTTCCTCCAACAAGTTGAGATTCTCCCTTAATGCTTCAGAATTAGCCTCAACATCAAATGCCATAATGCGTTGCGTTGGCACACATATTTCAGCCGGTATCACTGCCTCTGTTCCATACACTAGACTGAAAGGTGTTTCTCCCGTGCTCCGCTTTGGCGTCGTCCGGTGTGCCCACAATACATTTGGCAGCTCATCCACCCATCCAGTTTGACTCAGACCCAACCGTGCCTTTATGCCAGCAACGATTTCCTTGTTGGTAACCTCCACTTGTTCGTTCGCTTGAGGATGAGCAACAGATGTAAAGTTTTGCTTTATGCCCAGCTCTTCACACCAACTCTGAAATGGATTTTCTGCAAATTGCTTGCCGTTATCGCTGACTATTTCATTTGGCACCCTATAACGGCATACTATATCATGCCAGACAAACTTCTTGACATTTTCTACTGTGATTTTTGCTAAAGCTTTTGCTTCAACCCATTTCGTGAAAAAATCAATTGCTACCACCAAGAACTTAGCATTACCAGTGCTTCTATTGAATGGCCCCACAATATCAATAGCCTACTTGCAGAACGGCCAAGCGGATGACACCGGTATCAAGTCATACTTTGGAAGACGCTGAATTGTACCATGCCTCTGACAATTCTCACATGTTTTTATGATTTATGCGACATCCCGATAAAGGGAAGGCCAAAAATACCCTTGTCGCATGATCCGTGATGCCACAGTATGAAAATCAGAGTGTTGAGAACAAACTCCTTCATGCATTTCTTTGACCACCTTTAATGCTTCATCATCGGTTAAACACCTTAACAATGGACCATTGTATGATTTTCGATAAAGGACACCATTAACAATTTCATACATTGGTGCGGTCACTTTTATTCTTCTTGCTTCTGCCTTGTCAACAGGTAACCATCCGTTATACAAATATCTCAAATATGGAGTCATCCAAGTTTCCTTAGCTTCTTCAACTATTGCAATAATTGGTTTTCCATGTGTTGATTTCTCTTTAAGCTCTTCAACCAACACTCGTTTGTGCAAATGATCAAAGGTTAAAGTAGCTAACTTGCTCAAGACGTCAGCTTTTTTGTTCTTATTTCGAGGGATTTGCACGACTTCAAGGTTATCAAATTTCTTTGAAATTGCCTCCACCAACTTTACATATTGCCTCATGGATGTATCCCTTGCATCGAACGTTCCATTAACCTGCTGGGCGACAATTTGAGAATCAACATATGCTCGTAAATTTGTTATGCCCATTTCTACCGCTATGCGGAGGCCGGAGAGTAATGCCTCATACTCTGCTTCATTGTTTGAAGCATAAAAACAAAATTTCAATGCATAAGTATACTCTTCACCATCTGGACTTGTTAAAACTAGTCCTGCACCTGTTCCCTCCTCACTGGATGCTCCATCAGTGTGTAACTCCCACTCATGCTGTGATGGTGCCATTTTGTTGTCATACTCTACTTTTTCATTTGTCTCCAAGAGGAAATCTGCCAAAATTTGTCCTTTAACTGTATTCCGGGGAGCAAAATTGATTTCATACTCCCCCAACTCGATGGCCCATTTTGCTAAACGGCCAGATGATTCTGGACGCCGGAGTATTTGCTTCAATGGTTGATCTGTTAACACTAAAATGGGATGACCTTGAAAATATCTTCGTAAACGTCGTGCAGTATGCACAAGGGCATAAACCATACGGTGAAGTGGTGGATAATTTGTTTCACTAAGCTGCAACACTTTGCTAACAAAATATATAGGCATTTGCACGCCGTTCCGTTCTGCAATTAGGACAGAACTTATTACTTCCTTTGAGACAGCTAAGTATAAAATTAGGGTATCCCCCTCTTTTGGTAATGTTAATGTAGGTAATGTTTTTAGCAACTGCTTGACCTCTTGGAATGCATTTTCGGCTTCTGCCGTCCACACAAAATCTTTTTTATTTAAACAGCCCTTTAACACCTTCATGAATGGAAGCGACTTTTTAGCTGCTCTGGACAAGAATCTTGTTAATGCTGCTAGACATCCATGTAACCGTTGAACATCTTTCTTGTTACTTGGTGACTTTATATCTTCAATTGCTTGAATTTTCTTAGGATTAGCTTTAATACCACGTTCTGTGACAATATGACCTAAGAATTTTCCCTCTTCCACACCAAACGTGCACTTCTTGGGATTTAATTTCATGTTAATTTTTCGCAGAGATGCAAAAGTTTCCTGTATATCTCGTAACATCTTTTCTTCATTATGACTTTTGATGACAATGTCATCAACATAAGCTTCTAAGTTTTGCCCAATTTAATCCTTAAACACCATATCAATAAGTCGTTGATATGTTGCTCCTGCATTCTTCAAACCAAAAGGCATTTTCATTTAACAGAATATGCCTTCCGTCGTGTGAAACGCCATTTTGTCTTCATCTTTTAAAGCCATTGGGATTTGATGATATCCCTTAGCTGCATCTAGGAAACATTTGAATCGATATCCTGCCAATGATTCAACCTTCCAATCAATTTCAGGTAAAGGATAATTATCCTTTGGACATGCTTTATTGATATCCGTGAAATCCACACACATCCGCCATGAGTTGTCCGGCTTCCTAACCATGACTGGATTGGCTACCCATGTCTAATATTTGACCTCTCGCAAGATCCCAGCATCCACCAAACTTCGTACCTCATCACGGAGGAATTTGTTTCTTTCTGGCACCATGCGACGCTTTTTCTGACAAACAGGATATATGTTGGGATTCACATTTAGCCTATGCTCTGCAATTTCCCTTGGAACACCGGTCATATCAGATGGTTTCCATGCAAAACTGTTTAAATTTGTTGTCAAAATGTTGTATAATTTTTCTTTACATTCGGCGGACAACGTGTGCCCAATTATGATTTTTGATCTGGAAATTTAAGATTCGGTGAAATTGACCCATCAACGTGTATGATTGGCTTAATTATTGCCTTTGTTACTTGAGAACACTCAATTGACTTCTTCTGTTCTGCATATAACGTTGCTACACCACCTGGCGTTGGAAACTTCATCATACCATCTACAGTTGATGTTACAGCTCCAAACGTCATTAAAGCAGTTCTTCCCAAAATTATGTTGTACTGTGAATTTGCTTTAACCACCAAGAACTCAATGTTGGCTGTACGTCTTAGGGGTGGCTTGACCAAGGTTACTTCAAGCAGAATACTTCCTTCAGACCCGGACGGCTCACTTGTAAAACTTGCCAACAGCACATATGTTTCCTTCATTTTTTTCTTGTACATCTTTGGGAAGCTGTATGAAGCAATGTTCATACATAATGTCTGCTCCAGCACCTGTGTCAGTGTAAATGTTGCGTATTAAACAATTAGCAACTCGTGCTTCTATAACTACTGGACCATCGGATGGATTTGTGTTGCACATAGAAGGAAATGATATTAATTGCTCTTCCCAATCTTCTAACACTTCTGCCTTCCTCAGTTGTCCAGCTTTCCATGGATGTATCATGCCCACTTCTATGGGTATGAATTTGTTATCCTCGCCGTCTTTATCAGTGTTGGTGAGATGATTCATCTTAATAATGGATGGCGCCATTGTTAACACCTATTTCCTTATGAGGTAAGGCTTAGGGTGTCAACTCAATACTAGAAGTATCCTGGCTTTAGGAGGGCGGAGTGTTGCCGATTGATGTTTACCCTTGGGAAATAATCCCTGCAGACCCGGTTCACAAGTGTAGAAACTTGTGGGGTGGCTTAATCAATCTGTCGTCCGTAGAGCGTAAAGGTGCTAGCCGGATGACTTCTAGTGAGAGAAAGTAGAGAGAGAAAGAGAAGTGAAGTCTCAGCTCTCAAAGTTGTCAGAATATCTGAACTGTGTAAAATGACGACACAAGGGGTCTATTTATAGTGTCAGATCCACCAGATTCCTCGGGGACACGTGTCATATGATGATACGTTCTGTTACTTGTGATCCGGAATTTACGCTGAAGGTGGCGTTCTCCGACCAGGGCTTACGCGCTAGGCGGCCTTCAGGGCTTACGCATGACGGAGCAGCCTGTATAGCGGAGAACGTTGGACGGACAACTCCACAAAACTGTTGTTTCCAGCCTTCCTGATGCTACTTTTATGCAACCATTACGCCTTTTATGCTTGTATACAATAGGATACACCATTAACTGTCATGGCTTTTACCCTGGCTGTTATGGCTTCTGTGATGGTTTTCGCTTCAACGACTGCCATCACAACGGTGCTGGTTTTCTCTTCGCCTTTCATCATCTCGTTTCTTCTCGTCCCGGTGATATCCGGCTTGCCTTTCTCGTCCAGAATGCTGATATTGTCTTGCTACCGTCACGGTGTCCGCAAAAGTATTCAGGATGTTCCACCGAAGTTCAGTTACAAGTGACAGGTGTGCTTCTTTATCCAGGCATGTTATGAACCCCGAAATCTGTTGTGTCTCCGGGAGACATGGAATTTTTTGGCACTCCAGTATGTATCTTGTGATGAAGTTTTCGATTTTATTCCCCCGATACATTAATATTTCGTGAGTATACAGGTGTGTGAGCCTGTGATATGGCCAAAACGGACGGTTTTATTTGTGCGATGTCGTTAGGTCGCAAAACGTCAGAATCAGTTATCAAAAGAGAGTAATGGTTTTATTATTTATATTTAGCTGGGTTTCCTAGCTATAATTCACCTACTTGTCTTCCTTTTAACGAGTAAGTGGCAAGTATAACTTATGTTCGTATTTTTTGTATGTTTGCTCAGTAACGTGGGATAAAAGTGCCTAAATAGTTAACCCTAGTGACAACTGGTGATAGATTAAGATTAACTAAAGGTAATACAAACTATAAAGATAAAAAGGGATAGGTATGAAGAATAGAATACTGACGATGGACTGTTACGAGAGTTCTACTTCCTAGAATAAATACTAAACATCAATTAACTGGGCTATGAACCTAATCGATTTGTCACTAAGAGTTTAGGCTTTGAAGATTCTGGCTAAGACGGATATCCCTACTCCCAACGTTAACCTTAGAAGGTTTAAACGACCTTATGAATAGAATCCTAGGTACATGAATAAAGTGGTATATCCCTAAAGGAAAGTCTCAGCATTTCTTAATCCTAGTTGGTCTAACTAGAGTAACATTCCTCCACTTAATACTAAGCTATTCCTTAACATTAACAGATGTGCAATCTTAGATATTCTAAGGTACTGCTAATTGAATTAGAGGTCTCTCCTTTGCGATCAATTACTCAACCCCGGATCATATTACAACATCTCAAGAATGTTCCTTTTGACGCGAATCATGCTTCTGAGCAAGCCAATGTTCATTGAACTCTACATTGCATACTCTAATCACAACCTAAATGGGCAGCTCTTCTTTGACGGATAAATGATTATTTGTACGTAGGTACTATATCACTATTGTGACGTTAAGCATACATAACTACTTACCTTGTATCCTAGGGTTGATCAAGTCCTAATACTAGGTTATAGCCACGTGAATAAGCGGAAAGGGTGATCCGTAAATTAGACTTCTAAACCGTCAAGGTTTCAGCATAACAATAGCATAAGTTTCAGATAAAACATTCAAACTCATAATAAACATTTGCAATGGATAGATAAGAATGCAAGATGAAAGCAACTTAAAGTAAAAAGATTACTTTATTAAATTAAGGAAAGCGTTCACCGATTACAGACGAGATCTGGACCATTACAAGTGCTGACATCCTCTAGACCGCTCCTAGTACAATCTTCGGCGCTCACCTCCGGGTACTTAATTTCCCGCTCGGAGGTGAGAAGGCCTTGAAAGCTCTAGTATGAGAAAATGTATTGTAGTGAGAGAGTGAAGGGAGGTGTGTTGAAAATGGATGACAAAAAGCCTTTATATAGAAGTGAATTTGGCCTGCATACGGCTGGCAAGCCGTATGGCAGGCCGTTTTTGCAGTCCGTTTGCACTGGTCAGCCGTTTTTGATGCCCGTCTGCCTGGGCCGTACGGTAGGCCGTTTTCCCTTATGGCAGGATGTATGACAAGCCGTATGGCATGCCCTGGTTTTCTGATTTCACTGGATCGTAACTTGATTTCTCGTCTTTCACCGTTTTCGCTTTAGAATCTTCGTTTTAGCTCCGATTCTCGTGATTCTTTTTTCATCACCTTCGTAATTACTTAATCTACAAAAATAATCGAAAAAGCAATTATTTTTCCGATAAAGTTTGGAACTTAATGGTTTTGGGACTCAATATCTGGGGTAAAAACGTGACTTTTTAGCCGATATCAAATATCCCACACTTAGACTTTGCTTTTCCTTAAGCAGACTTTCGATTTTTTATCACAAAAGATTTATATTCGTAGTGATTAAGCCATCTTTGTTTCTCAAGACGAAAGAGCGAAAACTCAATTTTATTCCTTTTGTTATTCCCGAACCTTTTTCCGCAAGCGTGAGAGGAGGTTACATAACTGAGGCTATCTCACTCGGGTCACTCAATTCACTAAAGTGTTTTGAATGTCCTATAGTTCTAAGAAATGAAATTGCTCATAGCTAGTCATGTTTGCATTCTTCGTCCTAAGCTTGATCAAGACTCAAATCTTCATCACTTATCTGAGAGAATTTTCAGTTATAGACTCAGTTTATATTGTGAAGAGATGGTGATTTGGAGGTTTGGGGTTGTAAAGAGTTTGGATAGATAGTAGTTTCTTTTAAGGATTGATTTTGATAATCCTTTCAGCTTTTTGTTGGGAATTTCAAGAAGAGCATCCTTCTTTTTGATTGCCAGGAGTTCTTTCCTCGAATCTTTTTGGTTCCGCTCCTTTACTCAGAACCTTTGCTCATCATTTTTTTTGGCAAGCATCTTTTGCTTTTCTCTTCGATGTCGCCTTTTATTGGCAGTCTCCTTGATACTTGACTTGGATGCTCGCATTTTCTATTGCAGTTTTATAGAGAATTTTCCAGAAAACGATGATTTCGTCAGGATATATTTCTTTATTTATGAAGTGAGTGAAATAAATAGGTAGCGGTAAATGGAATTGTGGTGGTTTGGAGTGAAAATGGAAATGAAGGTATTTATGGGGGTGTTTTGTCTTCACGAATAGCCGAGGTTTCTAACTTAGTAGTTCTCGTCAAAAGTTGTGATTCCGAAATATAGATCAAGGGCAAGTTCTGATTCAGAGATGCTAACATTGGCGCACTAAACGGAAATATAGTGAAGCACTAAAAATGAGTTCTTGTTAGGCCTTTTTTAGGGTGCCTCACAACAATTATATCGGGTCGAATTTCTATTTTCGTTATGCAAAGCTCTTTTGGATAATTTAGTTCGGTTTTCGCAAGAAGTTTTGACCTTATTTTACTCTTGTGTCTGTTTTTTAATAAAAACTTTTTGATCATTTATAGAATTTTTGTAATCCTAAGTGTTTTATAGCTCGAAAAGTTTTAAATTTTTGTGAGAAATTTAGTTTTATAAACAATTGAGGATTTTCCGAGAATCGTTATGCGCAATATTGCAATATTGCTATCCCACAGTTTAAAATAACATTGTCCTCAATGTTAAGGATACGGCGTATCCAACACTTTAGTTTTGAAAAACGTTTTGTTATTTAAAGTTTATGTTGGTAGGGTTGCTAATCTCACACTTAGTGTTTAAAGTGGTCTAGTATATTGCGTATACTCTATTGAAATAGCGATGAAGACGTAGTACTCCCCTATGGTCGCAAGGAGTGTATGGATGGTTCGCTGATTCTGGTTTCTTCTAATCTCGTAGTGGCGCCATTTTTGTTCAGTGCGTCCTTGCTCCAAGTCGTGCTTCCATCTTGTACGGTCTTGATCGTCGTTTGTTTTGTGACATTTATTCATGCAATTTTATTCTACCAATATCATACAAACTTAAACATGAAAAGTAGTTATGCCCAAGATTGGACGTACAGAAATAATGTAATATTGTATCTTAACATCACAGGTTATCATAAAATGAAATAGGGATAGGGAGAATCATGGTTGATCTGGCTGGTGTGGCGGAAGAGAGTATGACACGCTCGTGCGGGGCTGTCTCGAGTGCCTCAAGTCTGATTGACCTTCATCGGCCATTTCTTCATCGGTAGCGAATTGTCGTGCCAATTCTGAAGTGTTCACTCCTGAAGATATCCTGAAATGGACCTCGTCCGAACGTGCAATCAGTCTGGTAAGCGATGAAGTGCTGGTATGAATTGAAATGTCCCGTTCTTATTGATTAAAAACGTTCCATATTAATTGATTTCGTTGCGAGGTTTTGACCTCTATATGAGACGTTTTTCAAAGACTGCATTCATTTTTAAACAAACCATAACCTTTATTTCATCAATAAAGGTTTAAAAAGCTTTACGTAGATTATCAAATAATGATAATCTAAAATATCCTGTTTACACACGACCATTACATAATGGTTTACAATACAAATATGTTACAACAAAATAAGTTTCTTGAATGCAGTTTTTACACAATATCATACAAGCATGGACTCCAAATCTTGTCCTTATTTAAGTATGCGACAGCGGAAGCTCTTAATAATCACCTGAGAATAAACATGCTTAAAACGTCAACAAAAATGTTGGTGAGTTATAGGTTTAACCTATATATATCAAATCGTAACCATAGACCACAAGATTTCATATTTCAATACACATCCCATACATAGAGATAAAAATCATTCATATGGTGAACACCTGGTAACCGACAATAACAAGATGCATATATAAGAATATCCCCATCATTCCGGGACACCCTTCGGATATGATATAAATTTCGAAGTACTAAAGCATCCGGTACTTTGGATGGGGTTTGTTAGGCCCAATAGATCTATCTTTAGGATTCGCGTCAATTAGGGTGTCTGTTCCCTAATTCTTAGATTACCAGACTTAATAAAAAGGGGCATATTCGATTTCGATAATTCAACCATAGAATGTAGTTTCACGTACTTGTGTCTATTTTGTAAATCATTTATAAAACCTGCATGTATTCTCATCCCAAAAATATTAGATTTTAAAAGTGGGACTATAACTCACTTTCACAGATTTTTACTTCGTCGGGAAGTAAGACTTGGCCACTGGTTGATTCACGAACCTATAACAATATATACATATATATCAAAGTATGTTCAAAATATATTTACAACACTTTTAATATATTTTGATGTTTTAAGTTTATTAAGTCAGCTGTCCTCGTTAGTAACCTACAACTAGTTGTCCACAGTTAGATGTAGAGAAATAAATCGATAAATATTATCTTGAATCAATCCACGACCCAGTGTATACGTATCTCAGTATTGATCACAACTCAAACTATATATATTTTGGAATCAACCTCAACCCTGTATAGCTAACTCCAACATTCACATATAGAGTGTCTATGGTTGTTCCGAAATATATATAGATGTGTCGACATGATAGGTCGAAACATTGTATACGTGTCTATGGTATCTCAAGATTACATAATATATAATACAAGTTGATTAAGTTATGGTTGGAATAGATTTGTTACCAATTTTCACGTAGCTAAAATGAGAAAAATTATCCAATCTTGTTTTACCCATAACTTCTTCATTTTAAATCCGTTTTGAGTGAATCAAATTGCTATGGTTTCATATTGAACTCTATTTTATGAATCTAAACAAAAAAAGTATAGGTTTCTAGTCGGAAAAATAAGTTACAAGTCGTTTTTGTAAAGGTAGTCATTTCAGTCGAAAGAACGACGTCTAGATGACCATTTTAGAAAACATACTTCCACTTTGAGTTTAACCATAATTTTTGGATATAGTTTCATGTTCATAATAAAAATCATTTTCTCAGAATAACAACTTTTAAATCAAAGTTTATCATAGTTTTTAATTAACTAACCCAAAACAGCCCGCGGTGTTACTACGACGGCGTAAATCCGGTTTTACGGTGTTTTTCGTGTTTCCAGGTTTTAAATCATTAAGTTAGCATATCATATAGATATAGAACATGTGTTTAGTTGATTTTAAAAGTCAAGTTAGAAGGATTAACTTTTGTTTGCGAACAAGTTTAGAATTAACTAAACTATGTTCTAGTGATTACAAGTTTAAACCTTCGAATAAGATAGCTTTATATGTATGAATCGAATGATGTTATGAACATCATTACTACCTTAAGTTCCTTGGATGAACCTACTGGAAAAGAGAAAAATGGATCTAGCTTCAATGGATCCTTGGATGGCTCAAAGTTCTTGAAGCAAAAATCATGACACGAAAACAAGTTCAAGTAAGATCATCACTTGAAATAAGATTGTTATAGTTATAGAAATTGAACCAAAGTTTGAATATGATTATTACCTTGTATTAGAATGATAACCTACTGTAAGAAACAAAGATTTCTTGAGGTTGGATGATCACCTTACAAGATTGGAAGTGAGCTAGCAAACTTGAAAGTATTCTTGATTTTATGAAACTAGAACTTTTGGAATTTATGAAGAACACTTAGAACTTGAAGATAGAACTTGAGAGAGTTCAATTAGATGAAGAAAATTGAAGAATGAAAGTGTTTGTAGGTGTTTTTGGTCGTTGGTGTATGGATTAGATATAAAGGATATGTAATTTTGTTTTCATGTAAATAAGTCATGAATGATTACTCATATTTTTGTAATCTTATGAGATATTTCATGCTAGTTGCCAAATGATGGTTCCCACATGTGTTAGGTGACTCACATGGGCTGCTAAGAGCTGATCATTGGAGTGTATATACCAATAGTACATACATCTAAAAGCTGTGTATTGTACGAGTACGAATACGGGTGCATACGAGTAGAATTGTTGATGAAACTGAACGAGAATGTAATTGTAAGCATTTTTGTTAAGTAGAAGTATTTTGATAAGTGTATTGAAGTCTTTCAAAAGTGTATAAGTACATATTAAAACACTACATGTATATACATTTTAACTGAGTCGTTACGTCATCGTTAGTCGTTACATGTAAGTGTTGTTTTGAAACCTTTAGGTTAACGATCTTGTTAAATGTTGTTAACCCAATGTTTATAATATCAAAAGAGATTTTAAATTATTATATTATCATGATATTATGATGTACGAATATCTCTTAATATGATATATATACATTAAATGTCGTTACAACGATAAACGTTACATATATGTCTCGTTTCAAAATCATTAAGTTAGTAGTCTTGTTTTTACATATGTAGTTCATTGTTAATATAATTAATGATATGTTTACTTATCATAATATCATGTTAACTATATATATAACCATATATATGTCATCATATAGTTTTTTTTACAAGTTTTAACGTTCGTGAATCACCGGTCAACTTGGGTGGTCAATTGTCTATATGAAACCTATTTCAATTAATCAAGTCTTAACAAGTTTGATTGCTTAACATGTTGGAAACATTTAATCATGTAAACATCAATCTCAATTAATATATATAAACATGGAAAAGTTCGGGTCACTACAGTACCTACCCGTTAAATAAATTTCGTCCCGAAATTTTAAGCTGTTGAAGGTGTTGACGAATCTTCTGGAAATAGATGCGGGTATTTCTTCTTCATCTGATCTTCACGCTCCCAGGTGAACTCGGGTCCTCTACGAGCATTCCATCGAACCTTAACAATTGGTATCTTGTTTTGCTTAAGTCTTTTAACCTCACGATCCATTATTTCGACGGGTTCTTCGATGAATTGGAGTTTTTCGTTGATTTGGATTTCATCTAACGGAATAGTGAGATCTTCTTTAGAAAAACATTTCTTCAAATTCGAGACGTGGAAAGTGTTATTTACAGCCGCGAGTTGTTGAGGTAACTCAAGTCGGTAAGCTACTGGTCCGACACGATCAATAATCTTGAATGGTCCAATATACCTTGGATTTAATTTCCCTCGTTTACCAAATCGAACAACGCCTTTCCAAGGTGAAACTTTAAGCATGACCATCTCTCCAATTTCAAATTCTATATCTTTTCTTTTAATGTCAGCGTAGCTCTTTTGTCGACTTTGGGCGGTTTTCAACCGTTGTTGAATTTGGATGATCTTCTCGGTAGTTTCTTGTATAATCTCCGGACCCGTAATCTGTCTATCCCCCACCTCACTCCAACAAATCGGAGACCTGCACTTTCTACCATAAAGTGCTTCAAACGGCCCCATCTCAATGCTTGAATGGTAGCTGTTGTTGTAGGAAAATTCTGCTAACGGTAGATGTCGATCCCAACTGTTCCCGAAATCAATAACACATGCTCGTAGCATGTCTTCAAGCGTTTGTATCGTCCTTTCGCTCTGCCCATCAGTTTGTGGATGATAGGCAGTACTCATGTCTAGACGAGTTCCTAATGCTTGCTGTAATGTCTGCCAGAATCTTGAAATAAATCTGCCATCCCTATCAGAGATAATAGAGATTGGTATTCCATGTCTGGAGACGACTTCCTTCAAATACAGTCGTGCTAACTTCTCCATCTTGTCATCTTCTCTTATTGGTAGGAAGTGTGCTGATTTGGTGAGACGATCAACTATTACCCAAATAGTATCAAAACCACTTGCAGTCCTTGGCAATTTAGTGATGAAATCCATGGTAATGTTTTCCCATTTCCATTCCGGGATTTCGGGTTGTTGAAGTAGACCTGATGGTTTCTGATGCTCAGCTTTGACCTTAGAACATGTCAAACATTCTCCTACGTATTTAGCAACATCGGCTTTCATACCCGGCCACCAAAAATGTTTCTTGAGATCCTTGTACATCTTCCCCGTTCCAGGATGTATTGAGTATCTGGTTTTATGAGCTTCTCTAAGTACCATTTCTCTCATATCTCCAAATTTTGGTACCCAAATCCTTTCAGCCCTATACCGGGTTCCGTCTTCCCGAATATTAAGATGCTTCTCCGATCCTTTGGGTATTTCATCCTTTAAATTTCCCTCTTTTAAAACTCCTTGTTGCGCCTCCTTTATTTGAGTAGTAATGTTATTATGAATCATTATATTCATAGATTTTACTCGAATGGGTTCTCTATCCTTCCTGCTCAAGGCATCGGCTACCACATTTGCCTTCCCCGGGTGGTAACGAATCTCAAAATCGTAATCATTCAATAATTCAATCCACCTACGCTGCCTCATATTCAGTTGTTTCTGATTAAATATGTGTTGAAGACTTTTGTGGTCGGTATATATAATACTTTTGACCCCATATAAGTAGTGCCTCCAAGTCTTTAATGCAAAAACAACCGCGCCTAATTCCAAATCATGCGTCGTATAATTTTGTTCGTGAATCTTCAATTGTCTAGACGCATAAGCAATCACCTTCGTTCGTTGCATTAATACACAACCGAGACCTTGCTTTGATGCGTCACAATAAATCACAAAATCATCATTCCCTTCAGGCAATGACAATATAGGTGCCGTAGTTAGCTTTTTCTTCAATAACTGAAACGCTTTCTCTTGTTCATCATTCCATTCAAATTTCTTCCCTTTATGCGTTAATGCAGTCAAGGGTTTTGCTATTCTGGAAAAGTCTTGGATGAACCTTCTGTAGTAACCAGCTAGTCCTAAAAACTGGCGTATGTGTTTCGGAGTTTTCGGGGTTTCCCACTTTTCAACAGTTTCTATCTTTGCCGGATCCACCTTAATACCTTCTTTGTTCACTATGTGACCGAGGAATTGAACTTCTTCCAACCAAAATGCACACTTTGAAAATTTAGCGTACAATTCTTCCTTCCTCAATACTTCTAACACCTTTCTCAAATGTTCACCGTGTTCTTGGTCATTCTTTGAGTAAATAAGTATGTCATCAATGAAAACAATGACAAACTTGTCAAGGTATGGTCCACACACTCGGTTCATAAGGTCCATGAACACAGCTGGTGCATTAGTTAAACCAAACGGCATGACCATAAACTCGTAATGACCGTAACGTGTTCTGAAAGCAGTCTTTGGAATATCGTCTTCTTTCACCCGCATTTGATGATACCCGGAACGTAAGTCAATCTTTGAATAAACAGACGAGCCTTGTAGTTGATCAAATAAGTCGTCGATTCTCGGTAGTGGGTAGCGGTTCTTGATGGTAAGTTTGTTCAACTCTCGGTAGTCGATACACAACCTGAATGTACCATCTTTCTTCTTGACAAACAAAACAGGAGCTCCCCACGGTGATGTGCTTGGTCGAATGAAACCACGCTCTAAAAGTTCTTGTAATTGGCTTTGCAGTTCTTTCATCTCGCTGGGTGCGAGTCTGTAAGGAGCACGAGCTATTGGTGCAGCTCCTGGTACAAGATCTATTTGAAATTCAACGGATCGATGTGGGGGTAATCCCGGTAATTCTTTCGGAAATACATCGGGAAATTCTTTTGCAATGGGAACATCATTGATGCTCTTTTCTTCAGTTTGTACTTTCTCGACGTGTGCTAGAACAGCATAGCAACCTTTTCTTATTAGTTTTTGTGCCTTCAAATTACTAATAAGATGTAGCTTCGTGTTGCCCTTTTCTCCGTACACCATTAAGGGTTTTCCTTTTTCTCGTATAATGCGAATTGCATTTTTGTAACAAACGATCTCCGCTTTCACTTCTTTCAACCAGTCCATACCGATTATCACATCAAAACTCCCTAACTCTACTGGTATCAAATCAATCTTAAATGTTTCGCTAACCAGTTTAATTTCTCGATTCCGACATATATTATCTGCTGAAATTAATTTACCATTTGCTAATTCGAGTAAAAATTTACTATCCAAAGGCGTCAATGGACAACTTAATTTAGCACAAAAATCTCTACTCATATAGCTTCTATCCGCACCCGAATCAAATAAAACGTAAGCAGATTTATTGTCAATAAGAAACGTACCCGTAACAAGCTCCGGGTCTTCCTGTGCCTCTACCGCATTAATATTGAAAACTCTTCCACGGCCTTGTCCATTCGTGTTCTCCTGGTTCGGGCAATTTCTAATAATGTGGCCTGGTTTTCCACATTTATAACAAACTACATTGGCATAACTTGCTCCGACACTACTTGCTCCGCCATTACTCGTTCCGACACCATTTGTTCCTTTCGTTCTATTAACCCCTGGTCCGTAGACCTCACACTTCGCCGCGCTATGACCATTTCTTTTACACTTGTTGCAAAATTTGGTGCAGAACCCCGAGTGATTCTTTTCACACCTTTGGCATAGTTGCTTCTGATTGTTGTTGTTGTTGCGGTTATTATTGTTGTTGGGATGATTGTTGTAGTTGCTGCTGTTGTTGTTGTTGTTGTTGTTGGGCCGTTTGTTGTAGTTGCGATTGATGTTGCGATTGTTGGGATAATTGTTGCGATTATTGTTGTAATTGCTGTTGTTGTTGTATTGGTGATTCTTATCACCGTTTTCCTCCCACTTTCTTTTGACTTGCTTCACATTGGCCTCTTCAGCAGTCTGTTCTTTAATTCTTTCTTCAATCTGGTTCACTAGTTTGTGAGCCATTCTACATGCCTGTTGTATGGAGGCGGGCTCGTGTGAACTTATATCTTCTTGGATTCTTTCCGGTAATCCTTTCACAAACGCGTCGATCTTCTCTTCCTCATCTTCGAATGCTCCCGGACACAATAGGAACAATTCTGTGAATCGTCTTTCGTACGTGGTAATATCAAATCCTTGGGTTCGTAACCCTCTAAGTTCTGTCTTGAGCTTATTGACCTCGGTTCTGGGACGGTACTTCTCGTTCATCAAGTGCTTGAATGCTGACCACGGTAGTGCGTACGCATCATCTTGTCCCACTTGCTCTAGATAGGTATTCCACCATGTTAACGCAGAACCTGTGAAGGTATGCGTAGCGTACTTCACTTTGTCCTCTTCAGTACACTTACTTATGGCAAACACCGATTCAACCTTCTCGGTCCACCGTTTCAATCCGATCGGTCCTTCGGTTCCATCAAATTCCAAAGGTTTGCAGGCAGTGAATTCTTTGTAGGTGCATCCTACACGATTTCCTGTACTGCTAGATCCAAGGTTATTGTTGGTATGTAGCGCAGCCTGTACTGCGGCTATGTTTGAAGCTAGAAAAGTACGGAATTCCTCTTCATTCATATTCACGGTGTGTCGAGTAGTCGGTGTCATTTCCTTCAAAATAGTTAAATGGAACAAGTTAATCATACAGAATATTAAGAGTAGTTAATAGTATTTCGTAGCATAATATGAACTCATTTATAAAAGCTTTTTCTTCATATTAGCGTTTTATAAGTTTAAATTCGGGTAGTACCTACCCGTTAAGTTCATACGTAGTAGCGAATATACAATTCAACTTCTACAATTCTATATGAAAAACTGATTATAATAATATTTCGCGTTCAAACTTTTATACAATATTTTACAAACTTACAATACCGCTTATTTTACATAAAGCATGAAATATAGCACACAATAACTTTGATACAAGATAGTTGTGAAGACAATTCTAGCTAGTACACAAGTCGTTCAGCAAAGGCAATAAAGACACGTAATTCATACGTCCAGAAACAAGTCATGCATTCTGGTTTTACTAGGACTACTTCCCATCCTTGGTCTTGTGCAACATAACCGTTATGTCCATTGATAAGACAGCGTGTTGTAACGTCATCAAAGGGACGAGGGTTACGTAATGTCCAACAGTCCCGTAATAATCTAAAAACCTCATTTCTTACCCCAATTACCGACTCCGTCACTTGTGGAAACGTTTTGTTTAATAGTTGTAGCCCGATGTTCTTGTTCTCACTTTGGTGAGAAGCGAACATTACTAATCCGTAAGCATAACATGCTTCTTTATGTTGCATGTTAGCCGCTTTTTCTAAATCACGAAGTCCAATATTCGGATATATTGAGTCAAAATAATTTCTTAACCCGTTGCGTAAAATAGCATTTGGGTTCCCCGCAATATATGCGTCAAAGTAAACACATCGTAACTTATGGGTTTCCCAATGTGATATCCCCCATCTTTCAAACGAAAGTCTCTTATAAACCAAGACATTCTTGGAACGTTCTTCGAATGTCTTACAAACTGATCTCGCCTTAAATAGTTGTGCCGAAGAATTCTGGCCGACTCTAGACAAGATTTCATCAATCATGTCTCCGGGTAGGTCTCTTAAAATATTGGGTTGTCTATCCATTTTGTGTTTTTAAACTGTAAAATAGACAAGAGTTAGATTCATAAAAAAAATACTTATTAATACAAGCAATTTTTACATATATCATAAAGCATAAGAACACTATATTCCATATATTACACCACACGAATACAAATATCTTATTACGACTCGCTCGTTTCTTCTTCTTCGGTTTTGGTTCGTTTTGCCAAGTTTCTAGGGATATATGACGTTCCCCTAATACGAGCCATCGTTGTCCACATTGGTTTAGAAAAACCTGGTGGTTTAGAGGTTCCCGGGTCATTGTTACAACTTAAGGACTTCGGGGGTTGACGATACATATAAAGTTCATCGGGGTTGGAATTAGATTTCTCTATTTTTATGCCCTTTCCCTTATTATTTTCTTTTGCCTTTTTAAATTCAGTTGGGGTAATTTCTATAACATCATCGGAATTCTCGTCGGAATCCGATTCATCGGAGAATTGGTAATCCTCCCAATATTTTGCTTCCTTGGCGGAAACACCATTGACCATAATTAACTTTGGTCGGTTGGTTGAGGATTTTCTTTTACTTAACCGTTTTATTATTTCCCCCACCGGTTCTATTTCTTCATCCGGTTCCGATTCTTCTTCCGGTTCCGATTCTTCTTCCGGTTCCGACTCTTCTTCCGGTTCCTCTTCGGGAACTTGTGAATCAGTCCACAAATCATTCCAATTTACATTTGACTCTTCATTATTATTAGGTGAGTCAATGGGACTTGTTCTAGAGGTAGACATCTATCACATAATATCAAACACGTTAAGAGATTAATATATCACATAATATTCATATGTTAAAAATATATAGTTTCCAACAAAAATGTTAAGCAATCATTTTTAAAGAAAACACGGTCGAAGTCCAGACTCACTAATGCATCCTAACAAACTCGATAAGACACACTAATGCAAATTTTCTGGTTCTCTAAGACCAACGCTCGGATACCAACTGAAATGTCCCGTTCTTATTGATTAAAAACGTTCCATATTAATTGATTTCGTTGCGAGGTTTTGACCTCTATATGAGACGTTTTTCAAAGACTGCATTCATTTTTAAACAAACCATAACCTTTATTTCATCAATAAAGGTTTAAAAAGCTTTACGTAGATTATCAAATAATGATAATCTAAAATATCCTGTTTACACACGACCATTACATAATGGTTTACAATACAAATATGTTACAACAAAATAAGTTTCTTGAATGCAGTTTTTACACAATATCATACAAGCATGGACTCCAAATCTTGTCCTTATTTAAGTATGCGACAGCGGAAGCTCTTAATAATCACCTGAGAATAAACATGCTTAAAACGTCAACAAAAATGTTGGTGAGTTATAGGTTTAACCTATATATATCAAATCGTAACCATAGACCACAAGATTTCATATTTCAATACACATCCCATACATAGAGATAAAAATCATTCATATGGTGAACACCTGGTAACCGACAATAACAAGATGCATATATAAGAATATCCCCATCATTCCGGGACACCCTTCGGATATGATATAAATTTCGAAGTACTAAAGCATCCGGTACTTTGGATGGGGTTTGTTAGGCCCAATAGATCTATCTTTAGGATTCGCGTCAATTAGGGTGTCTGTTCCCTAATTCTTAGATTACCAGACTTAATAAAAAGGGGCATATTCGATTTCGATAATTCAACCATAGAATGTAGTTTCACGTACTTGTGTCTATTTTGTAAATCATTTATAAAACCTGCATGTATTCTCATCCCAAAAATATTAGATTTTAAAAGTGGGACTATAACTCACTTTCACAGATTTTTACTTCGTCGGGAAGTAAGACTTGGCCACTGGTTGATTCACGAACCTATAACAATATATACATATATATCAAAGTATGTTCAAAATATATTTACAACACTTTTAATATATTTTGATGTTTTAAGTTTATTAAGTCAGCTGTCCTCGTTAGTAACCTACAACTAGTTGTCCACAGTTAGATGTACAGAAATAAATCGATAAATATTATCTTGAATCAATCCACGACCCAGTGTATACGTATCTCAGTATTGATCACAACTCAAACTATATATATTTTGGAATCAACCTCAACCCTGTATAGCTAACTCCAACATTCACATATAGAGTGTCTATGGTTGTTCCGAAATATATATAGATGTGTCGACATGATAGGTCGAAACATTGTATACGTGTCTATGGTATCTCAAGATTACATAATATATAATACAAGTTGATTAAGTTATGGTTGGAATAGATTTGTTACCAATTTTCACGTAGCTAAAATGAGAAAAATTATCCAATCTTGTTTTACCCATAACTTCTTCATTTTAAATCCGTTTTGAGTGAATCAAATTGCTATGGTTTCATATTGAACTCTATTTTATGAATCTAAACAAAAAAAGTATAGGTTTCTAGTCGGAAAAATAAGTTACAAGTCGTTTTTGTAAAGGTAGTCATTTCAGTCGAAAGAACGACGTCTAGATGACCATTTTAGAAAACATACTTCCACTTTGAGTTTAACCATAATTTTTGGATATAGTTTCATGTTCATAATAAAAATCATTTTCTCAGAATAACAACTTTTAAATCAAAGTTTATCATAGTTTTTAATTAACTAACCCAAAACAGCCCGCGGTGTTACTACGACGGCGTAAATCCGGTTTTACGGTGTTTTTCGTGTTTCCAGGTTTTAAATCATTAAGTTAGCATATCATATAGATATAGAACATGTGTTTAGTTGATTTTAAAAGTCAAGTTAGAAGGATTAACTTTTGTTTGCGAACAAGTTTAGAATTAACTAAACTATGTTCTAGTGATTACAAGTTTAAACCTTCGAATAAGATAGCTTTATATGTATGAATCGAATGATGTTATGAACATCATTACTACCTTAAGTTCCTTGGATGAACCTACTGGAAAAGAGAAAAATGGATCTAGCTTCAATGGATCCTTGGATGGCTCAAAGTTCTTGAAGCAAAAATCATGACACGAAAACAAGTTCAAGTAAGATCATCACTTGAAATAAGATTGTTATAGTTATAGAAATTGAACCAAAGTTTGAATATGATTATTACCTTGTATTAGAATGATAACCTACTGTAATAAACAAAGATTTCTTGAGGTTGGATGATCACCTTACAAGATTGGAAGTGAGCTAGCAAACTTGAAAGTATTCTTGATTTTATGAAACTAGAACTTTTGGAATTTATGAAGAACACTTAGAAATTGAAGATAGAACTTGAGAGAGTTCAATTAGATGAAGAAAATTGAAGAATGAAAGTGTTTGTAGGTGTTTTTGATCGTTGGTGTATGGATTAGATATAAAGGATATGTAATTTTGTTTTCATGTAAATAAGTCATGAATGATTACTCATATTTTTGTAATCTTATGAGATATTTCATGCTAGTTGCCAAATGATGGTTCCCACATGTGTTAGGTGACTCACATGGGCTGCTAAGAGCTGATCATTGGAGTGTATATACCAATAGTACATACATCTAAAAGCTGTGTATTGTACGAGTACGAATACGGGTGCATACGAGTAGAATTGTTGATGAAACTGAACGAGAATGTAATTGTAAGCATTTTTGTTAAGTAGAAGTATTTTGATAAGTGTATTGAAGTCTTTCAAAAGTGTATAATTACATATTAAAACACTACATGTATATACATTTTAACTGAGTCGTTACGTCATCGTTAGTCGTTACATGTAAGTGTTGTTTTGAAACCTTTAGGTTAACGATCTTGTTAAATGTTGTTAACCCAATGTTTATAATATCAAAAGAGATTTTAAATTATTATATTATCATGATATTATGATGTACAAATATCTCTTAATATGATATATATACATTAAATGTCGTTACAACGATAAACGTTACATATATGTCTCGTTTCAAAATCATTAAGTTAGTAGTCTTGTTTTTACATATGTAGTTCATTGTTAATATAATTAATGATATGTTTACTTATCATAATATCATGTTAACTATATATATAACCATATATATGTCATCATATAGTTTTTTTTACAAGTTTTAACGTTCGTGAATCACCGGTCAACTTGGGTGGTCAATTGTCTATATGAAACCTATTTCAATTAATCAAGTCTTAACAAGTTTGATTGCTTAACATGTTGGAAACATTTAATCATGTAAACATCAATCTCAATTAATATATATAAACATGGAAAAGTTCGGGTCACTACATGAATCATGGGCCCCGTACGTCAACCATATCCTTCCTGCAGATCTCGAACCCAATCATGGTTCATACCCATTCCTCCCATACCCTGTGTAACATCCACAGCCATACTCTGGCTTATAGCCTGATCCCATGCATTAGTCTGAGCAGCAGTGGATGTGTCTCTATGTGTGCTGACACGGTTCTGGCAAAAAATGTTGTTGGCCAAATCCTCGTACCCTGTGCTCTGCTCCCGCGGTAGACATGGGATAACCGTATACTGGGTTTAGTACTGCTGAGGTGGAGGAGGTGGTGGATGCTGATAGCTAGTCCTGCATCTCTCGACTCTTTATGGGCAAACATCAAAGGATACTGGTGAGGATATGGTGGGACATTAAGATGTCTGCTTGCATATTGCGTAAAGTGATCCAGATTTTGAAAGATAGCAGCCTCAACAAACCACCTCCCCTACCCAGGCAAATCCCCCATGTGATAATGATACGGCTCAAAGCGTAGCCGATCCTCCTAACGTACTGATGAGCATCGGTGGGTGTCAGTATCAGTGGGCCCACCATGCATTGTGGGATCATCCTCATCCCTCAGCTCCTGCAAACCTCGTCTTCTCCTACCATCCCTCTTCCTTGGGTCAGGTCTAAAATTCCTGATTGTCACACCAGGCATTGTCCGATCTACCGAATCTGCAATTGTCGGATAAGCTAGAACAATCAACTCCTGATCCTGTACCTGAATGAATTGCCAGTTTTGCAGCAGTTTATACCCAATTTCCTCTGACTAAGTCACCCTTCGATAACCCAATCCCTCAATACTACCCAAAATATGCATCAGACGAAGAAGTCTGGTGACCACAGCTCCCAAAACTGGTCCAACTGTACTCGATGCTTTTCTCTATTTAGTGAATGCCTGGGCCAGAAGATATGCAACCTGGATGTTCTGGTTGTGGATCATGGTGTACATAAGTCGCATGTCATAATGGTGACAACTCCGCTATGCTGGGTTTTTGGATGAAGGATTTTGACGATGAGGTGGTGGAGGATGTGATGAACGGGGTTAATAAAACTGGAGGCCTTTTTCCCTGACCTCCATGCTTCCTGATCGGTGGTGTAGGTTTGTCAAAAGACTTGATGATCGATCATTGGGTCCAAAGTAGTGTACCCTCTTTTGAACACTGAGCGGTTAACATGAGTTCTCTTGTACAGCTCTAGGTGAATGGTGAACTCTGCAAGAGTGAAGTGATGCATGATGTTTTGGTGGTGGAAATGGATGCAACGACGACTGTTGTATTCCTATAGGTCGATGTTTGCCTCAAAATTCCACGTTGCCATAAACTCGGCAAACGGTTCCTAATACACCCATTCGTTAATCTCAAACAGCTTTTGCCCAGCGCTGTGAGTTTTTCCATTTGCCGTGAAACTCAAGATTCTTCTCAACTCATCTGCCCATCCACACTGTTCCATTATTTCCCAGTTGATATACTTGTTGTGAACCTTTTACCTATTTATCCAATTACGCATAAACGGCTCGTATTCTCCCGGGTTATCTTGCCCGTGAATGGAATGGAGCAACTCGTACTCGTCTGGAAGATAGTTTGCCATCTACAAGAGTCAAACAATGTAGGTTATGTTTCAAAATAATAAAACTTATAATAACACTTAGAAATGAAAATTGCTTATATTTTTTGAAAAAAATTCGAAATGAGGGCTTTAAAAATGGCATTTTCCATATCTCTGTTATAGTCAAATATAGCCAAAATTACCGCAAACACTATCTAAACTAACTATAAACTTATTTTCAAGCAAAATTCAAAGCGTACCCGTGATTGCAACAAATAATGCTAAAAATAATAATTATAGCGAGTTAGTCGTAATAAGCAATTTTGATCAAAGTAAGATGATTTCTAAGCATACAATGATTCTAATGACCATTTTTAATTATCTTAAATATTTTTAAACATCAAACTTTGCCTATAACGTCCTTAAGTCATGATTTAAGACCATTTTTATCGAAAAATATTCATTTTAATTAAAACGTACAAAATAAGAAAATTCAAAAACTATGTTCCAATTTCATTCTTAAGTCAATGATATATTAAAATAGACTAGTTTTCAACTAATCCTAAGTTTTAAAAACGTTTTAACGTTAGGAAAATTGGAAGCCGCATTTCGTACATTTTTACCAAAATTGCAATTTTCAATCAAACAATCCTAAATTGTTCCAAAACTAGTTTCTAAGTATAATAAGCGAATTACTAAGCCTAAATGAGCTAGCAAAACACCAAATTTTCAAGAATTTCACCAATTTCTAGCCTAAAAGTCAAATTCATCGTAAGCTAAAAGTGAACTAAAATGCTTCAATTGAACCTAAAAACTAACACATATCAATCACATTGTCTAACTAAGCATGTATGGAATCAAAATTGGGCATAAAACACGAATTTTTACAAAAGTCAAAAATTTGACCCTAAGCAAAAACTTTATTTTTAACCGTGAAAGAGTACCTTTCGTGCGAAATTGACAGCGGGAATAAGTTTAGATGGCACGAGAGACTTAGATTTGTGCTTCGAATCGTTTAATTTGGCCAAGAAATGATGATGGTGGTGTGTGGTCTAGCCGATGGCCAAAGGAAAAAAGAAGGGAGGAAGAAGAGAAAAAAGAAAGAAAGAAAAGGAAGAAAGAGAGAAGAAAAAAGAAAGAAAAATGGGCCCGTGTGGCGCACGGACTTATTTCCCCGACCCGACTCGCGATTTTTCATATTTTAAAATTTTAAATTTATCATAAAATTAATAAAGGATTTATAAAATTTTGCTTCGGATCTTAATCCGGTTATTTTTATTAACTAAACTAAATTTTAAAAAGACAAAAAGAACAGAGTAAAATAAAAATTCTTATTTTATTAATAACGCAAATTAAACATGTTCCACCACTAAGTTCCAAAAATGACGCGGAAAGAAAGATAAATTTAAAGCTCCTTTGACTATCCAGAGTAAATCAGCGGCGTGTGCTGAAAATATTTCAAAATCACTTAGCATTTTACGCATTCGCTTTTGTAAATCTCCGATGTCGTCCATAAGTTTAACCAAAGCTCTTCTAACTTTCTTAATGTTTGAAATTCCATCCCTTGGTCTAGTATCTCGTTAATTAAGTTCGAAAATAAGTTTTGATACTGTGTCCTGAAATATAAGATCTTCCGTAGAGTCAGGATCACCGATAGTAAATTTAAAGTTTTCAGATATTTCTCGAATGATCTTTCTTTGAGGAGTTGTGAATGAAAATTTTGACATAGTGAGGATTTGCACGAGTTCAGAATATATTTTCTTTCTTTTTGAGAAGAAATTCTAATGTATTATTTCCTCGGTTGACTCCGAAAAAACTTCGATTAATCTTTTGATGAGAAATGAGGCTGGATCAAAGTAGAAGAAATCTTGATCTCCATATTTTGAAATAGGGTTAGGTTTTTTGCTTTCAATCCAAAATTATAATTCAGAAATCATTGCGGTGACATAACGATTGATATGAATTTGAGAAAACTCCTTATCATTGATATGAGGTAGAAAACTGACAAATGACTCTAAATCAAATTTGAGGTCGATTTCTGCATCCCGATACTTGACAAAAATATCATCCCCACATTCCTTTAACAGTTTGTGAAGAGAACGAACTTGACTACGCAACTCCTTTAATAGATTTATTTGAAATTTTGAAAACGGAAAATCTGAGGAATAGAGGTGCCTAACGAATTCTCTATAGACGTCTAACCTTCTACTAGGATTTAACAGATTTCCAGTAAACGGAGGATTTGAGTTATCAATGTGTCGTTTCTCTTTTGGGACATATTCAAACAAGTACGGATATTTGAAAATAGTTGGGTATTCTTCCCGTATTTCATCTTCCATAATGAGTAGTTCAGTAAGACTGAACCTCCCTTTTGGATTGTGAAGAGGGTCAAATCGTGGTTCATTTGAGTAAAACTTATCCAAAAGCAATGAAATCTCTAAGTCGGATGAAGTTATCCGGCTTCTTGGACTACAAGGATCAAGAATTAATACTCGATGAGACTCATTAGGGTTTAGATTCATTTTTTTATAAAGAAAAACTTCTCCGATTTTCGAAGTTGTGGGAGAGCAACTGTCTTTCGCACTTTCTTCGTAATCGGTTAAGTTTGAACTGGAATCTACAGAAATTAATACCATAATTAATATTTGGTTTTTATAGTTTTAAAAGGGTTTACTATAATGATGACTTTAAATCCTATACAGACAAACTCTCTATTTGTTAAGCATCTGTGTTTCTTATCAATTTATCTTTGAAACAAGTGGCCAGGGCGACAACGGAGAGGCAGGATCCTTTTGTTTCCAATATAATAGGAGACTGTTCGAAAAATCCAACAATCAAGTCCGTGTATAATTGTGTTTCTTAGACACCACTCAAGAATCTTAGATATCTTAACAGAATCAATGATTACCAAACAGAAAATTCGGTACCAGGCAACGGCGCCAAAAAATTTACTTCTACTTATGATATGGCCAAAACGGACGGTTTTATTTGTGCGGTGTCGTTAGGTCGCAAAACGTCAGAATCAGTTATCAAAAGAGAGTAATGGTTTTATTATTTATATTTAGCTGGGTTTCCTAGCTATAATTCACCTACTTGTCTTCCTTTTAACGAGTAAGTGGCAAGTAAAACTTAGGTTTGTATTTTTGTATGTTTGCTCAGTAACGTGGGATAAAAGTGCCTAAATAGTTAACCCTAGTGACAAGTGGTGATTGATTAAGATTAACTAAAGGTAATACAAACTATAAAGATAAAAAGGGAAAGGTATGAAGAATAGAATACTGACGGTGGACTGTTACGAGAGTTCAACTTCCTAGAATAAACACTAAACCTCAATCAACTGGGCTATGAACCTAATCGATTTGTCACTAAGAGTTTAGGCTATGAAGATTCTGATTAAGATGGATATCCTTACTTCCAACGTTAACCTTAGAAGGTTTAAACGACCTTATGAATAGAATCCTAGTTACATGAATAAACTGGTATATCCCTAAAGGAAAATTTTAGTTTTTCTTAATCCTAGTTGGTCTAACTAGAGTAACATTCCTCCACTTAATACTAAGCTATGCCTTAACATTAATAGATGTGCAATCTTAGATATTCTAAGGTACTGCTAATTGGATTAGAGGTCTCTCCTTTGCGATCACTTACTCAACCCTGGATCATCTTACAACATCTCAAGAACGTTGCTTCTGACGCGAATCATGCTTCTGAGCAAACCAGTGTTCATTGAACTCTATATTGCCTACTCTAATTACAACCTAAATGGACAACTCTTCTTTGATGGATAAATGATTATTCGTACGTAGGTACTATTTCCCTATTGTAACGTTAAGCACACATAACTACTTACCTTGTATCCTAGGGTTGATCAAGTCCTAATACTAGGTTATAGCCACGTGAATAAGCGAAAAGGGTGATCCGTAAATTAGACTTCTAAACCATCAAGGTTTCAACATAACAATAGCATAAGTTTCAGATAAAACATTCAACACATAATAAACATTTGCAACGGATAGATAAGCATGCAAGATAAAAGCAACTAAAAGTAAAAAGATAACTTTATTAAATTAAGAAAAGCGTTCACCGTTTACAGACGAGATCTGGACCATTACAAGTGCTGACATCCTCTAGACCACTCCTAGTACAATCTTCGACGTTCGCTTCCGGGTACTTAATTTCCCGCTCAAAGGTGAGAAGGCCTTGAAAGCTCTAGTGTGAGAAAGTGTATTGTAGTGAGAGAGTGAAAAGAGGTGTGTTGAAAATGGATGACAAAAAGCCTATAAATAGAAGTGGATTTGGCCTGCATACCGATGGCAAGCCGTATGGCAGGACGTTTTTGCAGGCCGTTTGCACTGGTTTACCGTTTTTGATGCCCGTTTGCCTGGGCTGTATGGTAGGCCATTTTTCCTTATGGCAGGCCGTATGGAAAGTTGATTGGCGTACGCTGGTTTGCTGATTTCACTGGATCGTAACTTGATTCTCGTCTTTCACCGTTTTCGCTCTAGAATCTTCATTTTAGCTCCGATTCTCGTGATTCTTTTTGCATCGCCTTTGTAATTATTTAATCTACAAAAATAACCGAAAAAGTGATTATTTTGCCGATAAAGTTTGGTACTTTATGGTTTTGGGACTCAATATCGGGGGTAAAAACGTGACTTTTTAGCGATATCAGCGTGTGGCGCCGAAGATTCTGATATTGCATGAGAAACTTTTCCTACAGGTCTGCGAGGCATGTGATGCCATTAGGTGGCAGTTTGGTGAACCATTCCCTGGTAGCAGACTGTAGGACAGTCAGAAAAAGATGGAACGCCACGTCATCACTCCAATGATGGATTTTCATGGCGCCCTCAAAGATTTGCAAGAAATCATCTGGGTCAGTTGTGCCGTTGTATACCCTCAAAGTAACCGGTATGACGATGTTGTCGGGAAGAATACATCCGAAAATTCGCTCACAAAGCTTTTGACTAGTAGCTGACATTTTGACCGGCCGTTTTGCTTTGTTGCCGGTGATTAGAGCAATTAGGTTCTCTAGTGCAGTGCCTTGAACGACAGGTTGCGATAGAGAATGTTTGTATGCTGGTGGAGCAGCCTGCACAAGGAGCTCAATAAGCCATGCATTGGCGGCAGCCTTTGCAACACCATCACTCCCTGCACCGATGTTCGGCAGGGAGCTAAACTTTAGGATGTCGGAGCTCTGCAGCTGTTGCCTACCTGCCAAATTGGGACTGTCGCCAAACATGGCCTTTAACTTCTCGATCACTTGCTTTTCGACATCAGCTGAGGTCATCTTAGTGATCATTTCAGTGTAATCTTGGGATGATCCAATTTCGCTTGAACCACCGGTTTTGGGACCGGAGATGCTGAGGTTCAATCTTTCGCCACCAGTTGGGGATTTCGCCCGTTCACCTTCATCACCACCAGAAACGTTCATATTGTCATCTGAAGTATCACCGGAGTGAATGTGAGCGATCGATTGCTTCTGGGGTTGGGGTGGTTCCGCTGTTGGTGAATTTTCTTTGTTCAAAGTTTGTGGAACGACATCAGACGTTCCTTTCTTGTTTGCCGTTTCGCTGCCTAGTTTTATTGTATTGTTCGTACCTTTAGGTGGCGCCATTTGATCAAACCAAAATCATAACTGATGAAGTGAATTTTGGATTTGAGTGCTAGATTTGTGAAAAAGAGTGGATTGAATGTTTTATCTCCAATAATTGTTCAAACCCTGATTTAAAATCTGAATTTCAAGGGCGTAAAACAAATGATGAGATTAACTTTACTCGATTTGGATCGAGTAAGTTAATATTTTAGAGTAAAGATTAACTCCGATATTGACTGGAATCTCTATCGGAGTTGTATTTTCAGCTGGAGAATGCTACAGTAAGAAATTTGGGCAGAGTAACATTAATGCATCAAGTGTTGTGTAATGAATGATCTTGCGCGTGTATTTATAGGTGTTATGATTGAATGATGACGTGACATATGTACCTTTCATGGTTATTACAAACTTCACCAATCTCGAGGGTTGACGTGGCAACTGTCCCTTTCATTGGAATAACAAACAAATCTTAACAAACTTTTCTAGATTCGTGAGCTGACGTGGCGTGCAACCCATTTGTTCGTTCCGGGACTGTATGCTTCAACCGGGACCAAGTGTTTGTTTCGGGAGCAAGTGTTTGTTCCGGGATCATGTGCATGTTCCTGGACTGTATGCTTGCCTTGAAAAGGTACATTTATTCCGAGAGAGTTTAGTGGATCCGTCTATAGTGTGACGGACGTGTGTCTTGCTCTTTTTTGGGCAAAAGGAGTTTATATGTTGTTTATTTCAAGTGCTTCTTCACGGTATTCTCTTGACGGGGTAAAATTGCAACCGATTCATAAACGATCTTGTAGAGATTGTCGGGTGTCCGACGTACTCGGTTGAGTAGGCCTTTATGCTATAATATGGTTCATAATTTCCCAATGTTTTGTACCCCGGCGTGGTGCCGGTAGCCTGCACATTTGTCCGGGTAGGGTGGGCTTTATGTAACGTCAAGGTCAGCCTATGTTCGAGACGTGTCTTCCCGGGTGTGACGTATGAATAACCTTCTGGTCGGATTACTGGAGTGGAGTGGGATTGAGAGGAGATTCTTTGCCCGGGACCGTTCACGCCGGTTATGCTCTAAGCGAAATGTTGTTAATAATGTGTTTTTTCGATACGAATCATTATGCTTATCATCAATTCGCAAATTTGGAATGCTTTAGCCAATTTCTAAAGATTGTGCAACTTTGATCGTTAAGAGTCAAACTTAGTAATGCATGTCATGAAAACTACATTTAAAATGCAATTGACATGTTTTAAGCTCATTAAGTAGGTAATTAAATTTTTTATTTAATAATTATGCTTAAGAAAAGGGGGATGATTCTCACACACACTTTTTTAATCCTCACACACTAATTTAAAGAAGAGTAAAAGGTTAAAATATGTGTGTGAGGATCAAAAAAGGGTGTGTTAGAATCATCCCCCTTAAGAAAATGCCACTTTCTCAAGATTGTAAGCATAGATATTGATAAATAATAAACAAAAAATGAATGCTCAATGAAATAACTAACTAAATGCAACCTACTTAAATTTTTTGAATCTAATCATTCCTTTCGAATTCTAGGATTAATCACTCATTCTTATTTAACATGATTCAAAACACGATTTGCATACTTAAATACAAGCTAAAATCACACAAAGTCAACAAATTTTGGCCAACATTAACAAGTTATCCAACAAGTCAAACTTTAATTTCGAAAGTTTCAAACTAATCAAGTTCCTAGCGATTTTATTCACAAAACATCTCAAGCATCATTTAACAATAAGTTTCACGATTTTACATCAGATTTTAGCCACCAAAGTCAGCCCATAAACATGTTACAATCATCTCAAACATTTCTAACAATTATAACTACTAATTTTAATGAATAATTTTGTCAACTTATTTTAAAACCTAATTAAAATTAAACCTAAAAAAAGTGATTACCTTGAAGATGAGTTAGGAGCTTGATTTGGGAGCTAAATGAAGGTTTAGTGGAGGTTTTTTGTAGTTGTTTGGTGGTGTTGGGGAGGTCTGGCGAAAGGGAAGGAGGATAAGAGACGGCGTGAGAATGTTTGAAATGAAAGTGTTAGGTTGTTACTATCCGGATTCCAACTGACTGGAGCTGATACCCGGATTTGACCAAAGGTTTGGAGCTTGTACCACTCGGTTCGGTTTTCGGTTTTCTTGGTTCGGTTTTTCTAAGTTTTGAAATTTGAAAATCAAACCGAAACCGAATTCAAATATCAAAATCGAAATCGACACTGAACCGAAAACCGAATATAAATTCAGTTCGGTTTCGGTTAAAACTGAATTCCACTTTCAAAATCAATTTTTTACTTTTCCGTACGAGATGAACAAACATCACATTATTAACTTTGTAATATATCGTAGTAAACTAATATATATAATCTAACACACACACACACACACACACACACACACACACATATATATATATATATATATATATATATATATATATATATATATATATATATATATATATATATATATATATGATCAAGCATAAAACGGTCGGGTCTTAGTTTGAGTGCTAATCTGGGGAAAATGTGATTGATCGATTGTTTAATCTCCAATAATTGTGCAAACCCGATTGAAATCTGGATTTCAAGGGCGTTAAACAATGAATGAACTAATCTACTCAATTAAATTGAGTAATTAGTATCTAAGAATGTAGTGAGAGAAAGTAGATCTCTTTTTTGATGAGGATGATGAAGAGAGAGAAGGTAGAACTCTCCAAGCTTCATGTAGAAAAAGTCAGTGAAAGGATTCAGAACCTTTTTCTTGATAATAGATGGTCTTTATTTATAGGCAAAATGTGGTAGTGCAAAGTGTAGTACAAATGTACATTTGTAGTACAACATTTCGTGCCTACTAATTTTGTCACGGCCAGAAAGTGTCTCGGCCGGAAAACGTCTCGGCCAAAAGTGTCTCGGCCAAAAGGGTCTCGGTCAGAAAGTGTCTCGGTCAGAAAGCGTCTCGGCCAAAAGTGTCTCAGCCAAAACCTAGAGGACAGCTCCTGTAACGACCCTGGATTTTCCAACGTTTATTTATTAATATTCATTATTAATGCTTGCGTGTTAATGAATGTATTTTATTACATTTACTTGTTACCATACATGACTTTTAAATGCCCGACACGTCTTTGTGACACACGAACTTTTCACGAATAATATTTCGGATATTATTTACATTCATGATTAATTATTATTAGTCATTTTAATTAACTAGTGTTAATAGTTAATTACTTGGGCTTTGTTGGATTAATTTGTTAATTACTTGAACTTGGGCTTTTATTAATGTTAATGGACTTAGAAGCCCACCCTACTTATCTTAATGGATTAATTTAGGAGCCCTTTTGTTGTAAGTAGTCCATTAAGACTTAACTAGTTAGTAAGTGCATATGAAATCTAGTTACAAGTTCACTTACACCATATTCCAACACCATGCAACCTTATTACCATCTTTTTGAGCCAAATACATGTAGTAACTAGTGAACATTTCCCTCCCCCCCCCCTGTTGAAAACCGTCGGCTTTTGTAGCTCATGGGGGAGTGTTTTGTTTCAAATTTTGGTTACTTATTCTCTCATTTTACTTCACATTTCACACACACTCTTACTTGCATTTTCATTTACTCTTCATTCTCTCTCAAACTTGTAAGTTATAAGGCTTCTTTTCCTTTTCTTTTCTCTTCAAAAACCAAAACCTTACATACAACATCATCATCATTTGCTTGTTTTAAATACTTGTTCTTTGTTGTTGTTTAATTACTTACTTTGTTAGTTTGTTGTTTGTTGTTGCAAAGAATCAAACTACCTAATTTATTCTTCATATTACCTTGTATTTACAAGAACACACAAGAACTTAAACTTACTAGTTCATGGTTCAACACTTACGGTTTTTAAAGAAAGAAAGTTCATGTTGTAAAATCATACTTGAAGTTCATGTTGTAAACTTAAGGTTTACTTTCTTAAAGATCAAAGCCTTGGCTTGAATCTTTAAAGTATGAACAACCATGAACTTGTTACTTGTAGATTTAATTCATTTCCTCATTTTATGTACTTTAAAGTTGAAATGTTGTTAATTTGGTCAAGTATTACTAGTTAATCTTGATCTCATTTTTCTTGAACTAAAAGTTAACTTTATAAGTTCAAGAACATGGAAGTATATCTTTATAGTTATAACTCCATATACTTGTGTTAGATCTAAGTTTCTATAGCTTATGGTCTTCTTAATTTGTTGTAAATAAGAGCTTGTAAGCTTACATACACTTTACAAGATGAGAATCTAAGTTTCATAACTTATGGTTTCATTAAAGTAAAGATTCAAGTGTTATGACTTAGGATTTAACTTAGTATCTTTAGATCTAGACTTTTGGGTCTTGGATCTTCAAGATCTAACTAAGAACTATGTTCTACAACTTAAGATCTTGATTATTTAGTTTACTCTCAAGTTTGTAGCATAATATTACTTTTAGAGTTCATGTATGTGTCGGATCTAAGATCTTGATGTAACTTTGGTTCATCAAACTACTTGCAACACTTAATTAAGTTGTGCTACTTATCTTAGACTTACACTTGTGTTATGATGGTTAAAACTTGGTAAAGATGATGTAAACACATCAACGAGTTGTACACTTGAAGCTATATGCATCAAGGATGAGAACCGTGATGAACATCAAGCACCAAGAACCCACCGGAACACACTGTTTACTATTTTTTTGAACCGATCAGAATACTTGGGCTACTGTAAAGTTGATTTTCAGTTATCTCTATTCGATTATATAATTTTTCGTTTAAGACTCGTCTTAATCCGAGTTACGGTTTAGGATCTATGGCCCTTCGAACGTCACTATGTCCTTTTAACGTTTTACTTAAAATTCTGACCTACTCGCACTTAAACCGTCGCCACGGTCAAACGAAGATGAGTTTGGTTCTGTAAATTTTACAGCTACTAAAGGACTCATATACGGAGCCATGGCCACTGGTCTCACCTCATTTCAGTAAGTATAGAGGCCGTGGCGACTGATCGAAGTCAGCCTTTGTTTTAAACTCTTTTCTAGAACGAAACTTACTTTATAATTTTTATTAGATGATGAATGATGATGACCCTTAAGACCTAATTTACATACTTTTAAACCTATTGGGATGATTTACTGACTTAGTAATATTTGACTTAGGTTAAGGACTTTCCGGACCTACATACTTGCTTACTTCCCGACTCAACTTTACTACTACTTTACCACTGTGAGTTATAGCATCCCTTTTTACTTTAACTATTTTGGGAACTGAGAATACATACACATTTTACATTTTACATACTAGGCACGAGTACTTAAACTTTATATATGTGTGGGTTATACAACGGCATAAACTTTCCCCTTAGCTCGGTAACGTTTAGTCATTGGTCTTTGAACCGGTGAACGCGAATCTTAGATATGGATCCATAGGGTTTGACATCCCCACTCGGGCTAGTAGCGCTAGCATTTAATGGGTGTTTAATACTTCGTAAATATACGCACTCACCAAGTGGACTTTTAGGGGGTGATAAACGTTAAGTTAGTTACCAAGTGCCCACGGTTAAACATATACTTTACATACTGTTTTGAAACGTTCTTTGTAGCACTGAAATCTCGTGGCCTACCTTACATACTGTTATACTTAAACTATAGCTCACCAACCTTTGTGTTGACGTTTTTAAGCATATTTTTCTCAGGTGTTTAATGTTGCTTCCGCTGTTGTACTAGTCATGCCTCGTAGACTTCCGCTGTGCTTTACTAGAGATGTCACCGCATGAAACACTTTATCTTGCATTCAAACTTAATTACTTTTGAAACAATGATTTGTAACGACCTAAGGGTCACGCACTATTATCTTTGCTTCTATTCATAGAAGCATACTTTTGATGTAAAACATTCGACGTTAGTTATGACGTCACCTTTTATCATGAATGCAAACTTGTTTTGAAAACGCATATAGTGTTTGACCTTGTAATGATCCTGTTGTTGATGGTCCGTACATGTTGATTTAGTACGGGGCATCACAACTTGCTAGTTTGTAGGGAATTAGGTTGCATTAGTGAGTCTAAGACCGACCCGAGTATGATTCACTAATAGGACTAATCTACAACTTGCTAGTTTACTTGTTTCTCCTGAACTTACTGCATGCTGCTGCTTACTTTTACTGCTATATGCCGTATGCTACTTGTTTTCACTACTGCATGCTATTATTTGCTTTCGATTGCATGATAGTTGTCGTTATTGCCATGCTACTTACTGTTACACATGACCTAGACTGTCATAGTTACTTTGCCTAATACGTACTTGCTTTATGACTTACTGACGTGGAAAAAGTTATTTTTCCTTGTTCAGATGTTGGATATTCCACCTGTCATCATTTTGGACAGTGACTCAGACTCGTCCGCCACTTCACCGACCGTTGTTGCTGATTCCCAGATGCCATCGTCGACACCCACCAGTGACCCTGGCGCTTCATCCTCTGGAGCCAGTAGTCATGCACCTGCCCCAGTGGTTACCTCTAACAGAGCCGAGGACCTCCAGGAGATTCCAGCTCCACTCGCCCCGGACCCTCGGAGCCACAGCACCATCCCGGTGGTGCTGTGATTCCCACGGATCTTGGGGAAGGTCTAGTCCGTAATGAGCATAACCATTGGTGCCGACTGTGACGATCCGGAAATTTCCGACTAAATTTAAACTTTATCTTTATATTATTCTGACACGATAAGCAATGTTTGTTAAGTTAAACCTCAATGATTTTAAACTATGTTTATACATTCATTTAAACCTCGACCAAATTCCAATGATTCACGAACCATTAAATGAACATATATGAATATGTATGTATATGTGTATATGTTATAAATTGAAAATGTCAACAAAGTATTTAAACGTATAATGCTTTATATGAACGTATTTGTTTCAATATGATTATCGACGAAATTAAAAAAATATATATTAAATGATTGAATTATCAGAAACATTGAATTATGATTACAAGTCTCTGTTGAGAGGTCCACTATGATTTGAGAAAATCTATTCCTCTTAACGATATTCGGAATAATTTGTAAAGCTATTTATAAATAAAAATAAAAAGTGTCATTTACCAAAGTTAGATAAAAGCTAGTGGAAAATTGGTTTCCATAATATTCTATTAATCTATTTTCAAACGTACAAAAACATTTTCAGTTTAAAAAGAACTTTATTATTAAAACGTATATAACTTTTATAAATATCTAGAATCACTTTTGACAACTCATTACTTAACCAGTAAAATAAATATAACGATATTTATATTTTATTTCATTAAAAATATATAACGATTTAAATTAATATTATATATATTTATACGCGTATTATACATACATAGTTTTTATACTTTTACTATACTTTAACTTTACCTTTACTTTACTTTTACTTTACTTTAACTTTAATAATTCATACTTTAATAATTCACTTTAATAATTCATACTTTAATAATTCACTTTAATAATTCATACTTTAATAATTCACTTTAATAATTCATACTTTAATAATTCACTTTAATAATTCATACTTTAATAATTCACTTTAATAATTCATACTTTAATAATTCACTTTAATAATTCAAAAATCTATTATAAATAGAATTCAATAGGTTTCATTATTTCATAGAAACTTGAAAATATATTCCTCTAAACTCTCTCAATCGATTTATATATATATATATATATATATATATATATATATATATATATATATATATATATATATATATATATATATATATATATATATATGTATATTTACTCTGTATTATTTCAAGATATTATTAGTATACATAAAATATTACGACGGAGTGATGTCCGAGTGATTTCAAAATAGTTTTTTGAATGAGTCGAAGCTAAGGAAATTATGGGTTATAGCTATGGAGGTGATGGGTATGGTTCATGGGTATGCTCGTGAGGTCAATCTAGTGTTTATCATCTCCGTTGCGTCTACGTACTTTTCTGCAATATTGAATCTCAATATTGATACGTGAGAACTCATAACTTAACTTTTATATATCAATAGTGTATCCCTGACTAGTGCTCGAGTATATAGGATTATGCATGCTTGTACATTCGATATTGTCCTTAGATAGGTTTGTTGAATCCTGAATTAGATACATATGCTACTGAGATATGGTATATGATATGCATGTCATTGGAAAGCTAGCGAAAAATTAAGAACTTTTCATTTAGATATCGAATGGTTTCGATGAACGGATTAGAAGTTATAGTCAACTGAATTTTAGTATTATTGTTAAAATGATTATTATTACTATCGTCGTTATTATTTTAATAGAAATATCATTGTTATTATAATATATCATTATTACTATTATGTTAGTATTATCATTTTATCATAATACCATTTTTAGTAAATATAAATATTGTTATAGAATAATAATAATTATTATTACAAAATAATACAACTTTTACTTATTATTATTATGATCAATATTATTTTATCAAATAAATAGGGGATACAAAGATATTTTTCACCACGCGTAATATAATTACATTAATAATACTTACCACTATAGTTTTACGATATTAAGTGAACTTTATAAATTTTACTACTTAGGATATATAAAAGTATATATTATATATAAAGGTTAATATAAATTTTTATTAATAAATGACTTTTATTATTATAAAATCTAATAAATATATTTAAATATATAAAACGACTATAGTTAAGTTATATAATAAACACGTATAAATTTTAGAAGTCATTTTGGGTCAAGTTGAGTTTTGTTGACTTTTGCGTATTAGTCTCGAGCATTAGGATTGTGGTACACTATGACTTGACCAAAAATTGTTAGACAAATATTGACCAACATATAAATATATATAATTAATATAGGTTCGTGAATCCGAGGCAAACCTTGCACTTGTTAAATGACGTTATATGTATTTTTACTACGAAATACAGTATGGTGAGTTTCATTTGCTCCCTTTTTAATTGCTTTTGCAATATATATTTTTGGGCTGAGAATACATGCGCTGTTTTATAAATGTTTTACGAAGTAGGCACAAGTACTAAAACTAATTCTATGTGGGTTTAAACCAGAAATATACCCTTAGCTTGGTAACATTAAACTACTTGTCTATGTACGGTAGGCGCGAATCCTAAAGATAGATCTATTGGGCCTGACAAACCCCATCCTGACTATAGGATGCTTTAGTACTTCGAGGTTATTTTAAACACACCTGATCTGGTGTACTTCAGAGGGTAAAATATGAACGTTAAGGCTTGTTACCGGGTGCCTACAACTTATAGAATACTTTTAAACACTTGCGAGTGTACGGATATTTATGGAAACTGAAATCTTGTGGTCTATTACTATTACGGAAATGATTGATTATGATAAACTAATAAACTCACCAACCTTTTGGTTGACACTTTAAAGCATGTTTATTCTCAGGTATTAAAGAAATCTTCCGCTGTGCATTAGCTCATTTTAAGGATATTACCTGGAGTCATTCATGACATACTTTGAAAGACGTTGCATTCGAGTTGTTGAGTTCATCAAGATTAATATTAAGTCAATTATAGTTGGATGTAATATGAAATGGTATGCATGCCGTCAATTTTTGATGTAAAGAAAGTTTGTCTTTTAAAAATGAATGCAATGTTTGTAAAACGTATCATATAGAGGTCAAATACCTCGCGATGTAATCAACTATTGTGAATCGTTTATAATGTATATGAACGAGTCCTTTCACCGACGCACTCCTGATGGACGTGCCGATCGGACCCGCCAGATACCGACAGATGGTGGCCGCCCGAGGAGAGCCAGTACAGCCACCCGTGCAGCCACCTCCACATGATTCGGACGACCCATCCTCCGCTGACTCTTTATCCGACAACACCTCCTCAGACGACTCCCGTGATGATAATTCTGATGAGGACCCTTATGATGCACCTGTACAGCCACCCTCCACCTCGCCGAAGAAGTGGAACCATTTCGATGGTACCGTCATTCCAGGGATTAATGGAGGTCGAGCATTCACTGACGCATATGGTCGGCGTCGTAGGGTTACCGCCCGTAAGCGGCTTGTGTCGTATCCTGCTGATCCCTTCATCCGTAAGCCTTACCGTTTCGCAGCCTTTACTTCTGGAGCCGGACCGTCTGCACCACCAGCTCCACCAGCACCACCCGTGCCGACTGCATCGCCTGCCCCACCATCTCCCTCTGTCGAGGAACTGATGAGGGAGGTGGAGATCCTCCATGCTCGAGTAACTGAGCTTGAGGACCAGATGTCCCACGTAATGGACATCCTACACCCAACGTCACCGTAGAGCTTTTGTAGTAGATTTCATTATGTAATCTAGTTGTAGTTTCATGTTTCACTTATGTATTGTACGAACCTATGCGAATGTATGCAACTTATTGTTATTAATGAATGGAACTTTGCGTTATTTAATTCTTGAACGATGTTCAATTTACGTTACTGTATGATTCTGTGGTATTTGTACCTGGTTGCATTACTTAATAAACATGTGATGTGTTGATTCCATGTTGGTTACCATATACTGTATTATTACTATTTGAATACCGTATTTTGACTTGAGTCAAAATTTTTGTTTAGAACATCATGGCCAACGGAAGATCAACACCGACCACAGTCCAAATCGAGGAAATGATTGCCGAACAGGTAGCCGCAGCCATTGCAGAAATACAACCCCAAGCTCCACCACCACCGGTTATCCAGTCCATTCGTAATGGGTGTACATACAAAGAGTTTCAAAGCTGCAAGCCCCATAACTTTAGTGGAACGGAGGGGCCAGTTGGTCTCACTAGGTGGTTTGAGAAATTAGAATCTGTGTTTCGAGTTAGTACCTACTCAGAGGCGAACAAAACCAAGTTTGCTTCATGTACGCTGTCAGACGGCACACTAACTTGGTGGAACACTTTGGCTCAAGCAAAGGGTATTGATGAGGTGTTTGCTATGCCATGGGAAGAATTCAAAGCGGCCATGATTGAAGAGTATTGTCCGAGAACTGAGATACAGAAGACGGAGATTGAGTTTATGCAGTTGAAGGTTGTGGGGAACGATCTCGATGGGTACAATCGTAGGTATTTGGAACTAGCCCTGATGTGTCCTACTATGGTCACCCCGGAATTCAAGCGTATGGAGAGATACTTGTGGGGACTTCCTAAGTCCATTAAGGGAAATGTCACCTCGTCTAAGCCACCTAATGTCCCGGAGGCAATGCGCATGGCGCATACTTTAATGAACCAAATCATCATCGATGAACCAGAGAAGGCTAAGTCTAAAGCGGGTAGTAGTGATAAGCGAAAGTGGGATAACAACAAGGGTAGAGCCTATGATCAAAACCCGACGAAGCGACATGAGGGTTTCAAAGGAAACCACAACAGTGGGAATCCCAATCCGAACAACAACTCGAACCCCAACTACAAAGGTACCCTACCACAGTGCAAGAGGTGCTACAAGCACCATACCGGGTACTGTAACGTTGTTTGTGAAAAATGCAAAAAGACCGGGCATATTGGCAGGGACTGCATGATCACCACCATGACTGGGAAGCCGAACCCCAATGGACCGAGAAAGTGCTACGAATGTGGACAAATGGGCCATTTCAGAAATGAGTGTCCCAACAAGCGAAAGGACGGCGGACCACCGCGTGGCATAGCTTTCAACGTTAATGCGAAGGACGCCCGTGAGAACCCCGACTTGGTGACAGGTATATTCACTATCAACAATCTATTAGCTTCTATCCTATTTGATACTGGTGCCGATAGAAGTTATGTATGTAGACACTTTTGCGATAAGATAAATTGGTCATTAGTTCCTTTAAAGGAGAGTATGCTTGTAGAGGTAGCCAATGGAAAACTTGAGAAAGTTGACCACATTAGCTGAGGAGCCATTATCAACATAGCTAGTATGGATTTCGAGATTGACTTAATACCTATCAAATTAGGAAGTTTTGACGTTATTGTCGGTATGGATTGGTTGACCAAAGTAAGAGCCAATATTATCTACGGAGATAAAGCTCTTCGTATACCACACGGTGACGGTGAGCCACTGATTATTTACGGAGAGAGATGTAGCTCGAAACTAAATCTCATTAGTTGCATGAAAGCGCAAAAGATCATGCAGAAAGGACGTCTTGCTGTTCTAGCACATGTGAAAACCTTAAAAA
Organism: Rutidosis leptorrhynchoides; assembly: GCF_046630445.1. Taxonomy (NCBI): domain Eukaryota; kingdom Viridiplantae; phylum Streptophyta; class Magnoliopsida; order Asterales; family Asteraceae; genus Rutidosis; species Rutidosis leptorrhynchoides. The sequence continues at coordinate 183,836,676 of NC_092339.1, forward strand.
CTGAGGTGAAGAGCGTGGATGATGTACGAATTGTGAACGAATTTTCCGATGTCTTTCCAGAAGAATTGCCTGGATTACCGCCACCGAGAGCAGTAGAGTTTCAGATCGAATTAGTTCCAGGAGCAGCACCTGTAGCTCACGCACCTTATAGACTCACATCTTCTGAGATGCAAGAATTACAGAGTCAACTACAAGAGCTGTTAGATCGAGGATTTATCCAACCAGTTTCTCGCCTTGGGGTGCACCTGTTTTATTTGTGAAAAAGAAGGATGGATCCTTCCGTATGTGTATCGACTACAGTAAACTCAACAAATTGACGATCAAGAATCGGTATCCTCTTCCCCAAATTGATGATCTTTTTGACCAACTACAAGGATCGAGCGTTTACTCGAAGATCGATTTGCGATCCGGTTATCACCAGTTGAGGGTGAAAGAAAGCGATGTAATGAAGACTACATTCAGAACTCGTTATGGTCATTATGAGTTTCTCGTGATGCCATTCGGTTTAACCAATGCACCTGCCGTGTTCATGGATTTCATGAATCGTGTCTGCAAGCCATACCTGGATAAGTTCGTTATCGTCTTCATAGATAATATCCTCATCTACTCCAAGAGCGAAGAAGAGCATGAACAACACCTCCGACTAGTACTTGAACTCTTGAGACAAGAACATCTTTATGCCAAATTCTCCAAGTGTGAATTTTGGTTGAAGGAAGTCCAATTTCTGGGTCATGTTGTGAGCGACCAGGGTATCAAAGTTGATCCCGCCAAGATTGAAGCTATCAGCAAGTGGGAGACCCGCACTACTTCGATGCACATTCGCCAATTTTTAGGTCTCGCCGGTTACTACCGCAGATTTATTGAAGGATTCTCTCTGATTGCGCGTCCTTTGACCCCGCTGACTCACAAAGGGAAGAAGTTCATTTGGGAACCCGCACACGAATCAGCATTTCAAACCTTGAAAAAGAAGTTAACCACCGCACCTATATTATCACTTCCTGAAGGCAGTGACGATTTCGTCATTTATTGCGATGCATCAAAAAGTGGTTTTAGTTGTGTACTGATGCAACGCACAAAGGTTATCGCTTATGCTTCCCGTCAAATGAAGATTCAAGAGCGGAACTACACTACTCACGATCTTGAACTTGGAGCCGTTGTCTTTGCGCTCAGATTGTGGACACACTATTTGTATGGAACTAAAAGTACTATCTTCACCGACCACAAGAGTCTCCAGCACATCTTCGATCAGAAGCAACTGAATATGAGACAGCGTCGATGGATCGAGACGCTGAACGACTATGATTGTGAACTTCGCTATCATCCTGGCAAGGCCAATGTTGTAGCTGACGCCTTGAGCCGAAAAGAGAGGATGGCACCTCTCCGTGTACGGGCTCTGAACATCACCATCTATTCAAATCTCAACAGCCAGATCCGAGTAGCCCAAGATAAGGCTCTCAAGGAGGAGAATATATCTCATGAACATTTGAACATTCTTGTTTCTCGATTCGAGGTTAGGGATACTGGACTCCGATGTTATGCCGGAAGAATTTGGGTACCTTGTTATGGAGATCTATGAAACCTTATACTTGATGAAGCCCACAAGTCGAGATATTCGATTCACCCCGGAGCGGGCAAAATGTACCACGATCTTAAGGAACAGTATTGGTGGCCCAATCTTAAGAAGAACGTTGCAACTTATGTTGGTAAGTGTCTGACTTGCTCGAAAGTTAAGGCCGAGCATCAGAGGCCCTTTGGATTACTTCAACAACCGAAAATCCTACAATGGAAGTGGGAAAGGATAACAATGGATTTTATCACCAAGCTACCAAAGACGGTGGGCGGATACGATACCATCTGGGTTATCGTTGACCGTCTTACCTAATCTGCACACTTCTTAGCGATGAAGGAAATGGATACGATGGAGAGACTTACTCAACTATACATCAAAGAGGTTGTATCTCGTCATGGTGTACCTCTATCGATCATCTCAGATCGTGATCCCCGTTTTGCTTCTAGATTTTGGCGTTCTTTGCAAGAAGCCTTGGGAACTCGTCTCGACATGAGTACTGATTATCACCCACAGACCGATGGTCAGAGCGAACGGACGATTCTGACTTTGGAGGAAATGTTGCGTGCATGTGTCATTGATTTTTGGAAGGCTTGGGAAAGGCATTTGCCGCTAGCCAAATTCTCGTACAACAACAGTTATCACTCGAGTATTAATGCCGCACCTTTTGAAGGATTGTATGACCGCAAGTGCCGATCTCCTATTTGTTGGGCCGAGGTAGGCAAAAAGTAAATCACCGGACCCGAGGTAGTCCATGAAACAACAGAGAAGATTACTCAAATTCAAGCGAGACTTAAGACGGCCTGTGATCACTAAAAGAGTTATGCAGACCTTAAACGTAAAGACGTTGAATTCAACGTGGGCGACCGTGTAATGTTGAAGGTTGCACCTTGGAAAGGTGTGATTTGTTTTGGAAAGCGCGGAAAGGGTGATACATTGGTCCTTTTGAAATTTTGGAACGTGTTGGACCCGTTGCTTACCGTTTGGATCTTCCAACACAATTGAGCTCAGTTCATCCTACCTTACATGTGTCAAACTTGAAGAAGTGTCTTGCTGCAAACGAACTCATCATACCACTGGAAGAACTTACGATTGACGATAAACTCCACTTCGTGGAAGAGCCTGTTGAAATTATGGACCGTGAGGTCAAAACTTTGAAACGCAACAAAATTCCGATCGTCCGAGTACGATGGAATGCCAAATGAGGACCCGAGTTTACCTGGGAACGAGAGGATCAAATGATGTAGAAGTATCCTCACCTTTTCCCGACTCCTCCATCTACCTCAGTTTAAAATTTCGGGACGAAATTTTCTTTAACAGGTGGGTAATGTAACGACCCTGGATTTTCCAACGTTTATTTATTAATATTTATTATTAATGTTTGCGTGTTAATGAATGTATTTTATTACATTTACTTGTTACCATACATGACTTTTAAATGCCCGACACGTCTTTGTGACACACGAACTTTTCACGAATAATATTTCGGATATTATTTACATTCATGATTAATTATTATTAGTCATTTTAATTAACTAGTGTTAATAGTTAATTACTTGGGCTTTGTTGGATTAATTTGTTAATTACTTGAACTTGGGCTTTTATTAATGTTAATGGACTTAGAAGCCCACCCTACTTATCTTAATGGATTAATTTAGGAGCCCTTTTGTTGTAAGTAGTCCGTTAAGACTTAACTAGTTAGTAAGTGCATATGGAATCTAGTTACAAGTTCACTTACACCATATTCCAACACCATGCAACCTTATTACCATCTTTTTGAGCCAAATACATGAAGTAACTAGTGAACATTTCCCTCCCCCACCCCCCTTGTTAAAAACCGTCGGCTTTTGTAGCTCATGGGGGAGTGTTTTGTTTCAAATTTTGGTTACTTATTCTCTCATTTTACTTCACATTTCACATACACTCTTACTTGCATTTTCATTTACTCTTCATTCTCTCTCAAACTTGTAAGTTACAAGGCTTCTTTTCCTTTTCTTTTCTCTTCAAAAACCGAAACCTTATATACATCATCATCATCATCATTTGCTTGTTTTAAATACTTGTTCTTTGTTGTTGTTTAATTACTTACTTTGTTAGTTTGTTGTTTGTTGTTGCAAAGAATCAAACTACCTAGTTTATTCTTCATATTATCTTGTATTTACAAGAACACACAAGAACCTAAACTTACTAGTTCATGGTTTAACACTTAAGGTTTTTAAAGAAAGAAAGTTCATGTTGTAAAATCATACTTGAAGTTCATGTTGTAAACTTAAGGTTTACTTTCTTAAAGATCAAAGCCTTGGCTTGAATCTTTAAAGTATGAACAACCATGAACTTGTTACTTGTAGATTTAATTTATTTCCTCATTTTATGTACTTTAAAGTTGAAATGTTGTTAATTTGGTCAAGTATTACTAGTTAATCTTGATCTCATTTTTCTTGAACTAAAAGTTAACTTCATAAGTTCAAGAACATAGAAGTATAACTTTCTAGTTATAACTTCATATACTTGTGTTGGATCTAAGTTTCTATAGCTTATGGTCTTCTTAATTTGTTGTAAATAAGAGCTTGTAAGCTTACATACACTTTACAAGATGAGAATCTAAGTTTCATAACTTATGGTTTCATTAAAGTAAAGATTCAAGTGTTATGACTTAGGATTTAACTTAGTAACTTTAGATCTAGACTTTTGGGTCTTGGATCTTCAAGATCTAACTAAGAACTATGTTCTACAACTAAAGATCTTGATTATTTAGTTTACTCTCAAGTTTGTAGCATAATATTACTTTTAGAGTTCATGTATGTGTCGGATCTAAGATCTTGATGTAACTTTGGTTCATCAAACTACTTGCAACACTTAATTAAGTTGTGCTACTTATCTTAGACTTAAACTTGTGTTATGATGGTCAAAACTTGGTAAAGATGATGTAAACACATCAACGAGTTGTACACTTGAAGCTATATGCATCAAGGATGAGAACAGTGATGAACATCAAGCACCAAGAACCCACCGGAACACACTGTTTACTGTTTTCTGGAACTGATCAGAATACCTGGGCTACTGTAAAGTTGATTTTCAGCTAGCTCTGTTCGAGTATATAATTTTTCATTTAAGACTCATCTTAATCCGAGTTACGGTTTAGGATCTATGGCCCTCCGAACGTCACTATGTCCTTTTAACGTTGTGCTGAAAATTCTGACCTACTCGCACTTAAACCGTTGCCACGGTCAAACGAAGACGATTTTGGTTCTGGAATTTTTACAGCAACTAAAGGACTTATATACAGAGCCATAGCCACTGGTCTTACCTCATTTCAGTAGGTATAGAGGCCGTGGCGACTGATCGAAGTCAGCCTTTGTTTTAAACTCTTTTCTAGAACGAAACTTACTTTATACTTTTTGTTAGATGATGAATGATGATGACCCTTAAGAACTAATTTACATACTTTTAAACCTATTGGGACGATTTACTGACTTAGTAATATTTGACATAGGTTGAGGACTTTCCGGACCTACATACTTGCTTACTTCCCGACTCAACTTTACTACTACTTTACCACTGTGAGTTATAGCATCCCTTTTTACTTTAACTATTTTGGGAACTGAGAATACATGTGCATTTTACATTTTACATGCTAGGCATGAGTACTTAAACTTTATATATGTGTGGGTTATACAACGGCATAAACTTTCCCCTTAGCTCGGTAACGTTTAGTCATTGGTCTTTGAACCGGTGAACGCGAATCTTAGATATGGATCCATAGGGTTTGACATCCCCACTCGGGCTAGTAGCGCTAGCATTTAATGGGTGTTTAATACTTCGTAAACATACGCACTCGCCAAGTGTACTTTTAGGGGGTGATAAACGTTAAGTTAGTTACCAAGTGCCCACGGTTAAACATATACTTTACATACTGTTTTGAAACGCTCTTTGTAGCACTGAAATCTCGTGGCCTACCTTACATACTGTTATACTTAAACTATAGCTCACCAACCTTTGTGTTGACGTTTTTAAGCATGTTTTTCTCAGGTGTTTAAGGTTGCTTCCGCTGTTGTACTAGTCATGCCTCGTAGACTTCTGCTGTGCTTTACTAGAGATGTCACCGCATGAAACACTTTATCTTGCATTCAAACTTAATTACTTTTGAAACAATGATTTGTAATGACCTAAGGGTCACGCACTATTATCTTTGCTTCTATTCATAAAAGCATACTTTTGATGTAAAACATTCGACGTTAGTTATGACGTCACCTTTTATCATGAATGCAAACTTGTTTTGAAAACGCATATAGTGTTTGACCTTGTAATGATCCTGTTATTGATGGTCCGTACATGTTGATTTAGTACGGGGCGTCACAGCTCCCTTCCAAAACCTAGAGGCAGCTCCCTTCCAAAACCTAGAGGGCAGCTCCCTTCCAAAACCTGGAGGGAGCTCAAGTCTTGCTGAAAATATACAATTCTTATGAGAATAAGAGTTATTTGATACGGATCCAATATGCGTATCATCAATATATATATATATATATATATATATATATATATATATATATATATATATATATATATATATACACACACACACATATATATACATATATATAAAATAAAAAGTTTTTAAGACTTGTGGTTGAAAGTTATTTATGAATTGTTATATGTATAGATTATATATATTATTTACAATTATTATTATTATTATATTATAATAAAATAAATATTACTCCGCATATTAAGGGAAATAGTGGTTTGCGATTTTCATTTTAATTCTGCACATCCATTATTAACTTGGGTATAATAATATAATAATTATTAAATTTTTGATTGTGAATTAATGTGTGAACGGTTCCCATTTAGTTTTCAATGATATTTTCTATATGTAGCCTTATATATAAAATATATTATATTAGGAATATATATTAAAATCCACCAAATTTTTTTAACGTTTTTATCTTTCTGTTCGCCGCGAGTTAGGTTCCACCGCCATCACCGTTCAATTCGAAATAATTTAACGAACAAAATGCAATAAATTGTATTCGAAACGGAGCTTCGATGCACGACCAATAGAGCATTTCTTTTTAGCAATAAATATGGAAGTGGTTTAAATTTACAGTTTAAGTGCTTAAAATATTTATGAACCCTTAAAGATATCTATTATAATATTAATTATACATGACGACTCCCCCGAGTACCATTATTTTGCTAAAATTACTAACACTTTTTTAAAATTAAACTCGCGGGTTACACTTTTATTCAAAAAATAATTCTATATAATAATTCTAAATAATATAACTTATACTTACTAATGTTACGTTTCATGGCAAATTTTTGTACTCTAAATATTACGTAGTATATAATTAATATATTAAAAAGATATTAAGGGTGAGAAAAAAAATTGTAGATATTAAGTTACTAACAGCATCCAAAACCACTTTTATATTTGTCAACACCACGAGCTTTTAAACTCAAAAGAACTTTTAAAATTCGTCAATACCACGCGCTCTTAAACTTAAAAGAATTTTTAAAATTTGTCAACATCACAGGCTCTTAAACTCAAAAGAATTTTTAAAATTCGTCAACACCACGGGCTCTTAAATAATTTTTATACTTTTTCTATTTTTTTAGTATCGCTATTTACATAATACTATGAACTGCAAATTACATTTTTTGCACGATTTTTTACACACTCGTGCAATGCACATGCTCAAAAACCTATAGTATATATATATATATATATATATATATATATATATATATATATATATATATATATATATATATATATATATATATATATATATATATATATATATATATATATATTTACAAAAATACAATAAATTTATAAAATATTATAATACAATACAAGAAAATAAACAAAATTAATAATCAAGAAGAAAAAGTTGACTTGAATTGGTTAAAAAACTTCTGGATCTCTTAACTTACTAATTCTTGGGCGTGACATCTTTTCTTTGGGCTGCTCAAATTCGACCATCGTATCATATTTACTTATCACCCGCGTCTTTGAACATGTAAAACTGCTTTACTCGTGATATTTCTACTAAAATTAAGGATTTATGTAATGGTATTAGCTAAGGATTAGTTGTAACTTATGTTTACTTATAACCTGCTTTCTAAGTTTGTGTATTAAAGTTTCTATTTTTTTTTATTAATGGCATTATTTAATTTCCTGAGTTTTAAGGAGGGTGTTATTGAAATTAGTTAATTGAGACCTTGAGTGGCAGGTGTGCTATGTATTTATTCATCTTTTGCATTTGGATATGTCTATTTTCAATAAAAATATATATTTTTGGGTGATGACTATATAAGACCACCTTGGTTGCTTTTTGTGACCACTCATTGCAAAATTGGTTGAGCTCTTAGAGCTTTGTTGCCAATCATTAGTCAATATGCACTCGTGAAGCAATTCGTCAATTTCAAACATTTTACATCACGAACTATTTGTAAAATTTTGTTGTATATTCCGCATTAAAAGTTATACTTTGTATTTATTAATTAATATAGTAGGTCCATTAATTTGAAGAAGTGTGATGATTGGGAGTGAAAGGTGATGAGTTAGTGATAGAAAAAAAATAGTGATGTGGTGCTAATGTGGTAGACTGGTAGTGTGTTAATTTAAAGAAGGACGTCATGATTGTGAATGATCTTATAGTGACATCCAATAGGCACTAATAATTATGATGGTAAGCAAACTGTTTTACGTGTTGTAGCTTTGCAAAGAACTGACAAGAGGGCATGTTATTGAGGGATGGAATGAAGCAGTTTCAAGTTTCCTCCGACATATAAGTATGAAGTTAATTCGGATCGATATGTGATTAGCATGGTAACTAATCAAACCATTTCTATACGTGAACAAGAATACTTCAAAATCTAACATTTCACCCTTCAATGAAAACTTCAAATTAATGATATGTTTACCTCGTGAACTTTCACAGATCGACTGAAAGAGGTATTGATGCTATAGTCTGAAGCATGGTAGACAATTACTTCTCGTGTATTTAAAATCAGCAAGAACATTTGTATTAAATTATGTCGCTTTCACCTTAAATTGTCACAGGATTAATTATTTGAAATGCACTATTTGTGTAGTCTTTGTTATGAATATGTGTTCAATACAATTGTGGTTGTAAGACATTGTCACATGCATGGAATTGGGTCATGCTTGCTCGGAGAAAACTCTCGGCTAGCTTCTGGAAAAAACTTGCATGTTGTGCTTGATCAATTATGTCTAAACTTTAAATACACTTTATTATTATCCTACATATGTAATAATTGTCAAATGAATTCATAACATTAACCGATTAGCTTACACTGGTATTTCAATATGCCTTTTAAAATTTTGCAAAATCGCGGGTATTAAACTAGTTATTTTAATAACGTAAATAAACCGTTGATTTTGTAGAAGCCTCTATTGCATTGTACTTGCATATAATAATATAACTAGTTTAGTACCCGCAACCTTGCAGGATCAGGATAGAACATATTTAATTAGGTTGAACATTATGATATTGGATACATAATACTTGATGTATTTATGCACTGTTAGATATATAATATCCGCAAACTTGCGGGAAGAGAGAAAATATTTACATTATTTACATACACATCAAGAATGATGTAGATCATGCAAATGTGTACAACACATAAAACAACCTAAATAGAAGTTATATATGAATAGAGGGAGCCATGTGTTTGTTCTTAAATAATGAGCTTTTTTACCTGATTCAACATAAACTTTCAATCTTCGAACACAATTGATTACACGTAATCAAACTAAGATAGCAGCAAGATGTCGCATCACATAAAGTTAAATTATACACATAAATATCATGATTGATAACAATACAAATTTATCAAGCTGAAAATGAAATTAGTGGCATGTACCATTTAACTCAAACACACCTTAAACGGAAACTTGTAACTATTTAAGGCTATGCATTCCATGTTTTGGTTGTTAAGTACTTCATATACATATATTAACTCTATGATAGCTTCATGTTTGTCACTTCAGCTTTTACCTCTTCCAAGGAGGTGTTAGTTGTTCTTAGCATTATATACCATTGTAGCATATCCTTTTGTCTCATTCCAGCCAGCTGTGAAAGAAGCCAAGCAGCTTTAAGTTTCGGAAATGTTTGTATAAATTTATAAAGTAATGTAAATTATGTTGCTAGATAAGGACATCTCGATCGAATTACTAATGAACGGGTTCGTGAGATTTCGTGGGATTTGGAGGGATTTGCATTTCAAATCCCATAAAATCTCATGTTTGGTTGAAGGGATTTGCATTTCAAATCCCATAAAATCTCATAGATGAAGGATTTGAAAATCCTTTGTATATATGAGGGATTTGAAATCTCTGTTCTAAGATTTTACATTTACGATTTACGTTTTGAGTTCAAGATCTGGGTTTGCATTTCGGATTCCCTTTCCGGGTCCGCGTTTCGGGTTCCCGGTTCGGGTTCGAGTTTCGGGTTCCCGGTTCGGGTTCGAGTTTCGGGTTTGTGTTTCGGGTTCGCGGTTCGGGTTCGCGGTTCGGGTTCGGTTTTCGGCTTCGCGTTTCGGGCTCGCGTTTCGGGCTCGCGTTTTGGGATCGCGTTTCGGGCTCGCGTTTCGGGCTCGCGTTACGGGTTCGCGTTTCGGGTTCGCGTTTCGGGTTCCATTTCGGGTTCGCGTTTCAGGTTCGCGTTTCGGGTTCGCGTTTCGGATACGCGATTCGGGTTCGCGATTCGGGCTCGCGTTTCGGGTTCGTGTTCCATTTAGGGTTCGCATTTCGATTTCGAGTTCGCATTTCGGTTTCGGGTTCGCGTATCACGTTTCGATTTTGTGTTTGCATTTTACGGTTGTGTTCCTGTTTCGAGTTCGTATTACAAATTATGAGATTTGAAAACCTCGAACCAAACAGAAGATAGGATTTCAAATCCGGTGGGATTTCAAATCCCATTGGATTTCAAATCCTGAAAATTGAAATCCTTGAACCAAACGCCCCCTAAGTTCATGGCTCATAAGTCCAATTGTAATTTAATGCATATATCTTGAAACATATATATAAATATAGTAAATTGTTTTGTTTAGATTTAATATGTAATGTCTGCTCCTCTCTATAACAATGATCAAATGTACATAATAAGTAACAAAGACGCAAACCTATTTCGGGTGATATTGATCCACAACTCGTTTTAACCCATAAAAATACTCATTTGACCACATTATAACCTGCTACCGAACCACCGGATGTGCACATTTTATTTTGCCATATCTACATGCTTATATTAATGTTTTACCCTCTTACACAACAGTTTCCACATGCTGTCTTAGACACATCCCAAGAGGTCGAGTTATCCGCTGAAAGTAATCATCAGGCATTGTAAGTTTCTTGGTCCTAGGCGCATATGCATTCCCTGAACATGGAAATCAGTCATTTTGTGACAACCCGGAAATCTCCGACTAAACTTTATCTTTATATTATTCTGACACGATAAGCAAAGTTTGTTAAGTTGAATCTCGAAAATTTTAAACTGTGTTCATACATTTAACCTCGACCAAACCCTGACGATTCACGAACCATTATAATTGGATAGGAATATATATGTATATATATTATAACTTGAAAACGTTAACAAAGTATTAGATATAATACTTTACATGATCATATCTGACGACGGAATTATAAGATAATATCAAATGATTGAATTATCAAGATACATTATGATATGATTACGGGTCTCTGTTGAGAGGTCCACTTTGATTTAGGAAATCTTTCCTTTTTAACGGTATTCGGAATAATTGGTGAAATAATTTACATGATTGGGATAAAGTGTCATTAACGAGTGTTAGTCAAAAGTGAGTGAAGATTCTCGATTAATTTTCAAAAGCATGCTTTACAGTGATTGTCTCGTGTCCCTTGATAAATTGATTATTTAGTTTTCATATTATTAAAAACATTATTTGATATAATAACTGCTATTATTTAAACGAGTTTAAATTATATAAAACGGACTTTGAAATATAACTGATTTTGAAAAATAAATATTATATAAATATTCCAATTATATATATAAGTTATATTCTAAAAAATAAATATTATATATATATATATATATATATATATATATATATATATATATATATATATATATATATATATATATATATATATATATATATATATATATATTTACAATGTAGTATTAATATAGTTATAAAACGTTTTGATTTAAGAAATATTTTAAATATATTATTAAATATATTTTAATAAACAACGAGAAGTTGATTTATAGAAGCAAATGACCAAAACACTTAAATATATAAGTTACACTTCATGTAATATAGATTATCAATGATTTTAGTCTATATTTTGACAAGGGTACGAATCACGAAACGTAAAGTGCTAGTTTCTTAAGCGTACGAAAGGTCATTCGATAAACCGGAACCGTGACATAAACCATTTTCCAACGTTCAAGTCATCGGAACTAAATTTACAATTTAACTATGCATGTAAATATAATATAATATATATATAATTATATATTAATTATATTAAATTAAATAATAATAAAAACTGTCGGCAGCCATGAGTTAAATATTTGAGTGCATGACAGCATGGCCATGCGATCGCATGACCATTGCACTCTAGACCCATGCGATCGCATGGAAGCAGGGGACAGGCCACATTATAAAGCTCGACCAGTTTTGGCATTCGACACACACACATATCACTCTATCTCTCTAATAATTATATTTATATTATTATTATTATTATTATTATTATTATTATTATTATTATTATTATTATTATTATTATTATTATTATTATTATTATTATTATTATTATTATTTTAAAGATTAATATTATTATTAATATTAATATTATTATTATTAGTATTATTATTATTTATACATAAAATACTACGACGAGGTTCTGCTCGCGTGTTTTCAAAATGGGTTTTTCGAGCGGGATAGAGCCAAGGAAATTGTGGATTATAGCTATGGAAGTTATGGGTATGGTTAGGGGGTATAACTCTTGAGGTCAACCTAGTGTTATCATCTCCGTTGCGTCTACGCACTTTCCTGCAATATTGAATCTCAATATTGATACGTGAGCACTCATATCTTATCTTTTATATATTAATAGTGTATCCCTGATTAGTGCTCGAGTATATATGTTTACGCATGTTTGTATACTTAATTTCGTCGATTAGATAGTTATGGTGAATTGTGAATTTAATACGTATGCTACTAAGATAAGATATATGATATGCATGTTGTTGGAAAGCTGGCAAAAAATTAATAACTTTTTATTTAGGAATCATGTGATTTTGATGAACGGATTAAAAGATATGGCCAACTGAATTTTTGTATTATTATTAAAATGATTATTATTATTACTATCGTCGTTATTATCGTCGTTATAATAATAATTATTATTATTATTAATATATGGTATTATCATTAAAAACTGTTATTGTTATTAGTATCGTTATTATCATTAAGGTTATTATTAATAATTATCATTATCATTATTATTATTATTATTATTATTATTATAATTATTATTATTATTATTATTATTATTATTATTATTATCATCATCATCATTAGTATTATTATTATCATTATTATTATTATCATTAAAACTAATATTAGTATTATCTAATTATTATGAATAATATTATTATCATTATTATAAATGCGTTATAAAAGAGGAATAAAAGCTATTAATCGAATCGATTAGAAAATAATGAGTATAAGTATTATGATAAAATTAAAATATTATAAGATATTGATTTAGATAAAAATATCGTTTTTATTATTTTTATCATTAAAAGTATCATTAATATTAAAACTATCATTTTTATTAAAATTAGCATTTTAATAGAAATATCATTGTTATTATAAAATATCATTATTATTATCATTTTAGTATTATTATAATTAAAAATTATCATTTTTAAATAAAATCATTATTTTTATAAAAAATTATTATTATTAAAGTTAATATTAAAAAGTATCGTTATTTTAAATTTACCTTGATTATCATTTTATCATAATTAATATCATCATTAGTAAATATAAATATTGTTATTATTGTTGGTAGAATAATAATAATAATTATTATTATTACAATATAATACAACTTTTACTTATTATTATTATCAATATTATTTTATCAAATAAATATGCGATACAAAGATATTTTTACTACACGTAATATAATTACATTAATAATACATACTACTATATTTTTATGATATTAAGTGAACTTTATAAATTATATTACTTATGATATATAAATGTATATTTTATCATATATAAATTTTAATATAAATTTTAACATAAATCTTTATTTATTAATAAATGACTTGTATTATTTTTACTCTAATAAAATCTGATAAATATATTTAAATATATAAAATGACTATTTAAGTTATATAATAAACATGTATAGATTTTGTAAATCATCTTGGGTCAAATTGACTTTTGTTGACTTTTGCATATCGATCTCGAGCATTAGGATTGTGATACACTATGACCTGACCTAAATTGTTATACAGATATTGACCAACATATAAATATATATACTAATATAGGTTCGTGAATTCGAGGCCAACCCTGCACTTGTTCAGTGCCGTCATATGCATAATTGTTACGAAATACAGTATGGTGAGTTTCATTTGATCCCTTTTACTCTTTACATTTTTGGGCTGAGAATACATGCAATGCTTTTATAATTATTTTACTAAATGGATACAAATACTAAAACTGATTTTGCGTGAGTTTCATTACTCCCTTTGTAAATGCTTTTCCAATATATATTTTTGGGACTGAGAATACATGCGCTGTTTTATAAATGTTTGACAAAATAGACACAAGTACATGAACTACATTCTGTGACAGAATTATCTAGATTCAATGGTTCGATTTCTATAAAGATTGCATTAGCTACCATCGGTGAGATTATTTTGCATTTTGATTGCATTAGCTACCGTTGGTGAGATTGTTTTGCACTTTCCGTATTCCCATCAGGTGTTCTTCATATGAATGATTTTTAGCCGTGAGCAGACCGACATATTATTTGAAAATGAAATCTTGTGGTCTATTAAAATTTTGAAATGATTATTTATGATAAACTAATGAACTCACCAACCTTTTGGTTGACACTTTTAAGCATGTTTATTCTCAGGTATTAAAGAAGTCTTCCGCTGTGCATTTGCTCATTTTAAGATATTACTTGGAGTTATTCATGATATATTTCAAAAGACGTTGCATTCGAGTCGTTGAGTTCAACAAGATTATTATTAAGTCAATTATAGATTGGATATATTATGAAATGGTATGCATGCTTGTCAACTTTCGATGAAATGAAAGTTTGTCTTTTGAAAACGAATGCAATGTTTGTAAAATGTATCATATAGAGGTCAAATACCTCGCAATGTAATCATATGTTATTGTATTCGTCCTTATGGATTAGGACGGGTCGTCTCATGTGGTATCAGAGCGGCGGTCTTAGCGAACCAGGACTTGCATTAGTGTGTCTAACTGATAGTTATTAGGATGCATTAGTAAGTCTGTACTTCGACCTTAGCTGCATGTCAAAAAGTTTTGCTTATCATTTTTGTCAGAAATTACATGCTTATCATTCTTAGTCTAGACACATCTTACTGCATTGATTGCATAAATAGTGTATAGATAAAATTCATATCTTAGCTTATCTGCTAATTCATATCTTAGCGTATCTGTTACTGTAAACTTTGCCTGGCATATTCCGTAAATCCCTCTGTAATCTACGAAATCTTTTGTTCTATATATATATATATATATATATATATATATATATATATATATATATATATATATATATATATATATATATATATATTCTATGTAATTAGAATACCATCCGATAACCAGAAATCATTTCATAACAAAAAATCCTTTGTTCAATCGTACGAAATTGAATTCGCCACTAGTTCAAGTCCCTCGGATTCCGATATGGAGTTTCACTCGAGCTCCGAAAGCAGTGTGACCGGAATGGATCAACCAATTAGCCATCATCTATTCTAGATGAATTGGGGATGGGTTCGTAGTCTACTTAATCATTGGAGACAAGAAGAAGGCGATCCCTTCCATCCACCACTTTTCCCTCTTGGCGAAGAACCTGAAGCACTTACCGGCGAACCTGTTCGAGAAACCATTTTTTCTCTCTCATTTTCAGAGTATCTCGTCATGACTATATACTATCTCGAATTTTAGATCGTATTCATCAGCTCGTCCGAACCGACAATCACCCTGGTGTAATAGAAGAAGTCAACGAGCTTCGCTCTCGAGTATTGGCTTTGGAGGATATGGTGCGAAGATTACAAGCACCATCAGCAACACCAGTACCACCAACAACATCCACATTGCAAGCCTCAATACCACAGACACCAGCAGCATCACCGGCATCAACAGTACCACAATCACCAACACCAACAGTATCATTATCACCACCAACAACAACATCCGCATCCCACATCTCAACATCACAATCTGTACCTCGAGCAACAACGTCATACACACCATAGATACCAAGGAGTACCAACAACAATAACCGATGAAATATTAATTCATAACTTCATTGGAGAAATATTCTGCGGTGATTATGTAATCTCCAAAGTCTTAGAGATTATCCATTCTAGCCCGAACCATAAATCAGATGAGTGAACCAAAATGATAGAAGGAAGAGTAGAAATCCTGACAAGAATGGTGCGTGATTTACAAGCTAGAATTGTTATACCAGTAGCATCAATAGTACCCTCAGCATCATCAGCACCAGCATCACCATCAGTATCACCAACACCAGCAACACCTGCAGCACTACAAGCTCCACCAGTAACATAACCACCAACGATATCGACAACACAATCACCAATAGGTATATTGAAATAACAAGTTATGGAGTATTAACTCATTAATTCCAAAGAATTATATATATATATATATATATATATATATATATATATATATATATATATATATATATATATATATATATATATACATATATATATATATATATATAAATTTTGGAAACCTTAATATATCTTTTCGTACTAAGCTATTACGTATTAATGATACGCATATCCGCAGGACAATGTGGATGCGCATCCAAAGCCCTAAACTGCACGCAAAACTGTCATATCAGAGATATGGCACGGGCATAGCCGCACTCTATGCGCCTATACCATCTGATGCGAGTTTCGTATACTTGCATAAGGGTCCAGTACATTTTAGAAGAATGTACGGTATAATCAATTCGGATTCTTTTCCTTAAATAACGAAAGTTAGTTGGGATAAGATTGCATTTAATTAGGGAAAAGATTCTACCGAAACCCTAATTCGTGAGCCTATAAATACATAGCTCATAAACCCTAAAAACATATATACATTCATTCGTTTACTCATACGTAAACCACAGCATACAAATCTTCGTCGTACGAACAAAGCTTCATACGATCTCTAAGACTTTCAGGTATGTCTCAAACTATAAAACCTTCATGTCTTTGGGCCACTCAACCTAGTATGCTAGGTTGTTGGTGGACTCTCAAACTGGCCACCCTGTCGGAATTGAAACGATACCGATATGGGTTATCCACGACTAAATGTCGGAAGTCCGAATGTTGTTAGTCCTTAAACCCTACTATGCACTCAAGCGTAAGTTCACCTTGACCTCGTGGAAATATGCTTGATCATTTGGCGCCATCCGTTGGACGGGTCATATGAAACAAATAAGATTGGAATTTACGTTGTGTATGATCTATTATACGTATCTTTTTTCCATAAAACTTTTTTGTTTAATTAATCGGTCACTTTCAGGTTTTAAATTGTCAGCAACAATGGGTGGAGGAAATAGGAGTGGCAAAAATCAAGGGTGATCGGACTCTCCAGTAAGTCCAGGGTTTCAAACACCTACGGCGACTGTTACGAATACACCGTCGACGCCACCAGCACCAACCAAAGGCGCATCAAAGCCTCCATCAACATCAAATGTTGGAACAGGGCCGGTTACGTCAGAAACGGTCCTGAAAGAATCATCTAAGATTTGGTGGCACTCTCCCGATGGAAGTTTACTAGAAACAGGAACTAGCTTCAAACCATTCGAGGATCTGCCGCCAAAAAATCTGAGCTTCGGTTCTCCAAGCGAAACCATTTCACCGGGTTTCAAAGTTAAAACTACCTGTGTGGGCACCATACCGATTATCACCTCGATTGAACCCGAAACTCCTATTGAAAGGGTTACTACCGAGAAGGCTCAGGAAAGAATCAGGCAGATGGGTTGAGAAATCCAGATGGTTCATATATCATGCTGACACCACAACAAGGGTCAACGGCGTATGCTGAAATGTCCCGTTCATATTGATTATAAACGTTCCATATTAATTGATTTCGTTGCGAGGTTTTGACCTCTATATGAGACGTTTTTTCAAAGACTGCATTCATTTTTAAAACAACCATAACCTTTATTTTATCAATAAAGGTTTCAAAAGCATTACGTAGATTATCAAATAATGATAATCTAAAATATACTGTTTACACACTACCATTACATAATGGTTTACAATAGAAATATATTACATCGACATATGTTTTTTGAATGCAGTTTTTACACAATATCATACAAACATGGACTCCAAATCTTGTCCTTATTTTAGTATGCAACAGCGGAAGCTCTTAGTATTCACCTGAGAATAAACATGCTTTAAACGTCAACAAAAATGTTGGTGAGTTATAGGTTTAACCTATATATATATCATATCGTAACAATAGACCACAAGATTTCATATTTCAATACACATCCCATACATAGAGATAAAAATCATTCATATGGTGAACACCTGGTAACCGACATTAACAAGATGCATATATAAGAATATCCCCATCATTCCGGGACACCCTTCGGATATGATATAAATTTCGAAGTACTAAAGCATCCAGTACTTTGGATGGGGTTTGTTAGGCCCAATAGATCTATCTTTAGGATTCGCGTCAATTAGGGTGTCTGTTCCCTAATTCTTAGATTACCAGACTTAATAAAAAGGGGCATATTCGATTTCGATAATTCAACCATAGAATGTAGTTTCACGTACTTGTGTCTATTTTGTAAATCATTTATAAAACCTGCATGTATTCTCATCCCAAAAATATTAGATTTTAAAAGTGGGACTATAACTCACTTTCACAGATTTTTACTTCGTCGAGAAGTAAGACTTGGCCACTGGTCGATTCACGAACCTATAACAAATATGTACATATATATCAAAGTATATTCAAAATATATTTACAACACTTTTAATACATTTTGATGTTTTAAGTTTATTAAGTCAGCTGTCCTCGTTTGTAACCTACAACTAGTTGTCTAACGTTAGATGTACAGAAAAAAATTGATATATATTATCTTGAATCAATCCATGACCCAGTGTATACACGTCTCAGGCTAGATCACAACTCAAAGTATATATATTTTTGGAATCAACCTCAACCCTGTATAGCTAACTCCCTCATTACTGCATATAGAGTGTCTATGGTTGTTCCAAATAATATATACACATGGGTCGATATGATATGTCAAAACATTTGCATGCGTGTCTATGGTATCCCAAGATTACATAATATATTAGAATACATGTATAATACAATATAAGTTAGCTAGGATATGATTAATATAGATTTGTTACCAATTTTCACGTTGCTACAACAAGAAAAATTATCCAATCTTGTTTTACTCATAACTTCTTCATTTTAAATCCGATTTGAGTGAATAAAATTGCTATGGTTTCATATTGAACTCTATTTTATGAATCTAAATAGAAAAAGTATAGGTTTATAGTCAAAAATATAAGTTACAAGTCATTTTTGTAAAGGTAGTCATTTCAGTCGAAAGAACGACGTCTAGATGACCATTTTAGAAAACATACTTTCACTTTGAGTTTAACCATGATTTTTGGATATAGTTTCATGTTCATAAGAAAAATCATTTTCCCAGAAGAACAACTTTTAAATCAAATTTTATCATAGTTTTTAATTAACTAACCCAAAACAGCCCGCGATGTTACTACGATGGCGTATGTCCGGATTTACAGTGTTCTTCGTGTTTCCAGGTTTTAAATTATTAAGTTAGCATATCATATAGATATAGAACATGTGTTTAGTTGATTTTAAAAATCAAGTTAGAAGGATTAACGTTTGTTTGCGAACAAGTTTAGAATTAACTAAACTATGTTCTAGTGATTACAAGTTTAAACCTTCGAATAAGATAGCTTTATATGTATGAATCGAATGATGTTATGAACATCATTACTACCTCAAGTTTTCTGGATAAAGCTACTGGAAATGAGAAAAATGGATCTAGCTTCAAAGGATCCTTGGATGGCTTGAAAGTTCTTGAAGCAGAATCATGACACGAAAAACAAGTTCAAGTAAGATTTCCACTCGAAATAAGATTGTTATAGTTATAGAAATTGAATCAAAGTTTGAATATGAGTATTACCTTGTATTAGAAAGATATCTTACTGTAAATAAGAAAGATTTCTTGAGGTTGGATGATCACTCTACAAGATTGGAAGTAAGCTAGCAAACTTGAAAGTATTCTTGATTTTATGAAACTAGAACTTGTAGAATTTATGAAGAACACTTAGAACTTGAAGATAGAACTTGAGAGAGATCAATTAGATGAAGAAAATTGAAGAATGAAAGTATTTGTAGGTGTTTTTGGTCGTTGGTGTATGGATTAGATATAAAGGATATGTAATTTTGTTTTCATGTAAATAAGTCATGAATGATTACTCATATTTTTGTAATTTTATGAGATATTTCATGCTAGTTGCCAAATGATGGTTCCCACATGTGTTAGGTGACTCACATGGGCTGCTAATAGCTGATCATTGGAGTATATATACCAATAGTACATACATCTAAAAGCTGTGTATTGTACGAGTACGAATACGGGTGCATACGAGTAGAATTGTTGATGAAACTGAACGAGGATGTATTGTAAGCATTTTTGTTAAGTAGAAGTATTTTGATAAGTGTCTTGAAGTCTTTCAAAAGTGTATGAATACATATTAAAACACTACATGTATATACATTTTAACTGAGTCGTTAAGTCATCGTTAGTCGTTACATGTAAGTGTTGTTTTGAAACCTTTAGGTTAACTATCTTGTTAAATGTTGTTAACCCAATGTTTATAATATCAAATGAGATTTTAAATTATTATATTATCATGATAATATGATGTATGAATATCTCTTAATATGATATATATACATTAAATGTCGTTACAACGATAATCGTTACATATATGTCTCGTTTCAAAATCATTAAGTTAGTAGTCTTGCTTTTACATATGTAGTTCATTGTTAATATACTTAATGATATATTTACTTATCATTTAACATAATTAACCAAGTGTATCAATATATTAATATGATTCATATGTACCTAGTAAGACGTTGTTATAACGATAATCGTTATATATATCGTTTTCGAGTTTCTTAAATTAATAGTCTCATTTTTATGTATATAACTCATTGTTAAAATACCTAATGAGATACATACTTATAATAAAATCATGTTAACTATATATATAACCATATATATGTCATCGTATAGTTTTTACAAGTTTTAACGTTCGTGAATCACCGGTCAACTTGGGTGGTCAATTGTCTATATGAAACCTATTTCAATTAATCAAGTCTTAACAAGTTTGATTGCTTAACATGTTGGAAACACTTAATCATGTAAATAACAATTTCATTTAATATATATATAAACATGGAAAAGTTCGGGTCACTACAGTACCTACCCGTTAAATAAATTTCGTCCCGAAATTTTATGCAGTTGGAGGTGTTGACGTATCTTTTGGAAATAAATGCGGGTATTTCTTCTTCATCTGATCTTCACGCTCCCAGGTGAACTCGGGTCCTCTACGAGCATTCCATCGAACCTTAACAATCGGTATCTTGTTTTGTTTAAGTCTCTTAAACTCACGATCCATTATTTCGACGGGTTCTTCAATGAATTGAAGTTTTTCATTGATTTAGATTTCGTCCAACGGAATAGTGAGATCTTCTTTAGCAAAACATTTCTTCAAATTTGAGACGTGGAAAGTGTTATGTACAGCCGCGAGTTGTTGAGGTAGCTCCAGTTGGTAAGCTACTGGTCCGACACGATCTATAATCTTGAATGGTATAATGTACCTTGGATTTAGTTTCCCCCGTTTACCAAATCGAACAACGCCTTTCCAAGGTGAAACCTTAAGCATGACCATTTCTCCAATTTCAAACTCTATATCTTTTCTTTTACTGTCCACGTAGCTCTTTTGTCGACTCTGGGCGGTTTTCAATCTTTGTTGAATTTGGATGATTTTCTCGGTAGTTTCTTGTATTATCTCCGGACCCGTAATCTGTCTATCCCCCACTTCACTCCAACAAATCGGAGACCTGCACTTTCTACCATAAAGTGCTTCAAACGGCGCCATATCAATGCTTGAATGGTAGCTGTTGTTGTAGGAAAATTCTGCTAACGGTAGATGTCGATCCCAACTGTTTCCGAAATCAATAACACAAGATCGTAGCATGTCTTCAAGCGTTTGTATCGTCCTTTCACTCTGCCCATCAGTTTGTGGATGATAGGCAGTACTCATGTCTAGACGAGTTCCCAATGCTTGCTGTAATGTCTGCCAGAATCTTGAAATAAATCTGCCATCCCTATCAGAGATAATAGAGATTGGTATTCCATGTCTGGAGACGACTTCCTTCAAATACAGTCGTGCTAACTTCTCCATATTGTCATCTTCTCTTATTGGCAGGAAGTGTGCTGACTTGGTGAGACGATCAACTATTACCCAAATAGTATCATAACCACTTGCAGTCCTTGGCAATTTAGTAATGAAATCCATGGTAATGTTTTCCCATTTCCATTCCGGGATTTCAGGTTGTTGTAGTAGACCTGATGGTTTCTGATGTTTAGCTTTGACCTTAGAACACGTCAAACATTCTCCTACATATTTAGCAATATCGGCTTTCATACCTGGCCACCAAAAATATTTCTTAAGATCCTTGTACATCTTTCCCGTTCCAGGATGTATTGAGTATCTGGTTTTATGAGCTTCTCTAAGTACCATTTCTCTCATATCTCCAAATTTTGGTACCCAAATTCTTTCAGCCCTATACCGGGTTCCGTCTTCCCGAATATTAAGATGCTTCTCCGATCCTTTGGGTATTTCATCCTTTAAATTTCCCTCTTTTAAAACTCGTTGTTGCGCCTCCTTTATTTGAGTAGTAAGGTTAGTGTGAATCATTATATTCATAGATTTTACTCGAATGGGTTCTCTGTCCTTTCTGCTCAAGGCGTCGGCTACCACATTTGCCTTCCCCGGGTGGTAACGAATCTCAAAGTCGTAATCATTCAACAATTCAATCCACCTACGCTGCCTCATATTCAGTTGTTTCTGATTAAATATGTGTTGAAGACTTTTGTGGTCGGTATATATAATACTTTTGACCCCATATAAGTAGTGCCTCCAAGTCTTTAATGCAAAAACAACCGCGCCTAATTCCAAATCATGCGTCTTATAATTTTGCTCGTGAATCTTCAATTGTCTAGATGCATAAGCAATCACCTTCGTCCGTTGCATTAATACACAACCGAGACCTGGCTTTGATGCGTCACAATAAATCACAAAATCATCATTCCCTTCAGGCAATGACAATATAGGTGCCGTAGTTAGCTTTTTCTTCAATAAGTGAAACGCCTTCTCTTGTTCATCCTTCCATTAAAATTTCTTCCCTTTATGCGTTAATGCAGTCAAGGGTTTTGCTATTTTGGAGAAATCTTGGATGAATCTTCTGTAGTAACCAGCCAATCCTAAAAATTGACGTATATGCTTCGGAGTTTTTGGGGTTTCCCACTTTTCAACGGTTTCGATCTTTGCCGAGTCCACCTGGATACCTTCTTTGTTCACTATGTGACCGAGGAATTGAACTTCTTCCAACCAAAATGCACACTTTGAAAACTTAGCGTACAGTTTTTCTTTCCTCAATACTTCTAGCACTTTTCTCAAATGTTCTTCGTGCTCTTGATCATTCTTTGAGTAAATAAGTATGTCATCGATGAAAACAATGACAAACTTGTCAAGATATGGCCCACACACTCGGTTCATAAGGTCCATGAACACAGCTGGTGCGTTAGTCAATCCAAACGGCATAACCATAAACTCGTAATGACCATAACGCGTCCTAAAAGCATTTTTTGGAATATCATCCTCCTTTACTCGCATTTGATGATATCCAGAACGTAAATTGATCTTCGAATAAATCGACGAGCCTTGTAGTTGATCAAATAAGTCGTCAATTCTCGGCAGTGGATAACGGTTTTTGATGGTAAGTTTGTTCAACTCTTTGTAGTCAATACACAACCTAAATGTACCATCCTTCTTCTTGACAAACAAAACAGGAGCTCCCCATGGTGATGTGCTTGGTCGAATGAAACCACATTCTAATAGTTCTTGCAGTTGGCTTTGCAGTTCTTTCATCTCGCTGGGTGCGAGTCTATAAGGAGCACGAGCTATTGGTGCAGCTCCTGGTACAAGATCTATTTGAAATTCAACAGATCGATGTGGAGGTAGTCCCGGTAATTCTTTCGGAAATACATCGGGAAATTCTTTTGCGAAGGGAACATCATTGATGCTCTTTTCTTCAGTTTGTACTTTCTCGACGTGTGCTAGAACAGCATAGCAACCTTTTCTTATTAGTTTTTGTGCCTTCAAATTACTAATAAGATGTAGCTTCATGTTGCCCTTTTCTCCGTACACCATTAAGGGTTCTCCTTCTTCTCGTACAATGCGAATTGCATTTTTATAACATACGATCTCTACTTTCACCTTCTTCAGCCAGTCCATGCCAACTATTACATCAAAACTCCCTAACTCTACTGGTATCAAATCAATCTTAAATATTTCGCTACCCAGTTTAATTTCTCGATTCCAGCATATATTATCTGCTGAAATTAATTTACCGTTTGCTAATTCGAGTAAAAATTTACTATCCAACAGCGTCAATGGACAACTTAATTTAGCACAAAAATCTCTACTCATATAGCTTCTATCCGCACCCGAATCAAATAAAACGTAAGCAGATTTATTGTCAATAAGAAACGTACCCGTAACAAGCTCCGGGTCTTCCTGTGCCTCTGCCGCATTAATATTGAAAACTCTTCCGCGGCCTTGTCCATTCGTGTTCTCCTGGTTCGGGCAATTTCTAATAATGTGGCCCGGTTTTCCACAATTATAACAAACTACATTGGCCTAACTTGCTCCGACACTACTTGCTCCGCCATTACTCGTTCCGACACCATTTGTTCCTTTCGTTCTGTTAACCCCTGGTCCGTAGACCTCACACTTTGCCGCGCTATGACCATTTCTTTTACACTTGTTGCAAAATTTGGTGCAGAACCCCGAGTGATACTTTTCACACCTTTGGCATAGCTGCTTCTGATTATTGTTGTTGTTGCGGTTGTAATTGTTGTTGGGATGATTGTTGTAGTTGCTGTTGTTGTTGTTGTTGTTGTTGTTGTTGTTGTTGTTGTTATTGTTGGGCCGTTTGTTGTAGTTGCGATTGATGTTGCGATTGTTGGGATAATTGTTGCGATTATTATTGTAATTGCTGTTGTTGTTGTATTGGTGATTCTTATCACCGTTTTCCTCCCACTTTCTTTTGACTTACTTCACATTGGCCTCTTCAGCCGTCTGTTCTTTAATTCTTTCCTCAATCTGGTTCACTAGTTTGTGAGCCATTCTACATGCCTGTTGTATGGAGGCGGGCTCGTGTGAACTTATATCTTCTTGGATTCTTTCCGGTAATCCTTTCACAAACGCGTCAATCTTCTCTTCCTCATCTTCGAACGCTCTCGGACACAATAGGCACAATTCTGTGAATCGTCTTTCGTACGTGGTAATATCAAATCCTTGGGTTCGTAACCCTCTAAGTTCTGTCTTGAGCTTATTGACCTCGGTTCTGGGACGGTACTTCTCGTTCATCAAGTGCTTGAATGCTGACCACGGTAGTGCGTAAGCATCATCTTGTCCCACTTGCTCTAGATAGGTATTCCACCATGTTAACGCAGTACCTGTGAAGGTATGCGTAACGTACTTCACTTTGTCCTCTTCAGTACACTTACTTATGGCAAACACCGATTCGACCTTCTCGGTCCACCGTTTCAATCCGATCGGTCCTTCAGTTCCATCAAATTCCAAAGGTTTGCAGGCAGTGAATTCTTTGTAGGTGCATCTTACACGATTTCTTGCGCCGTTAGCTGCATTGCTAGATTCGGAGTTATTGTTGGTATGTAGCGCAGCCTGTACTGCGGCTATGTTTGCAGCAAGAAAGGTACGAAATTCCTCTTCGCTCATATTCATGGTTTGTCGAGTAGTCGGTGCCATTTCCTTCAAATAGTCAAATGAAACAAGTTAATCATATAGAATATTAAGAGTAGTCAATAGTATCTAGTAGCATAATATGAACTCATTTATAAAAGCTTTTTCTTCATATTAGCGTTTTATAAGTTTAAATTCGGGTAGTACCTACCCGTTAAGTTCATACTTAGTAGCTAATATACAATTCAACTACTACAATTCTATATGAAAAACTGATTATAATAATATTTCGCGTTCAAACTTTTTCACAATATTTTACAAACTTACAATACCGCTTATTTTACATATAACATGAAATATAGCACACAATAACTTTGATACAAGATAGTTGTGAAGATAATTCTAGCTAGTACACAAGTCGTTCAGCAAAGGCAATAAAGACACGTAATTCATACGTCCAGAAACAAGTCATGCATTCTGGTTTTACTAGGACTACTTCCCATCCTTGGACTTGTGGAACACAACTGTTATGGCCGTTGATAAGACAGCGTGTTGTAACGTCGTCAAAGGGACGAGGGTTACGTAATGACCAACAGTCTCGTAATAACCTAAAAACCTCATTTCTTACCCCAATTACCGACTCCGTCACTTGTGGGAACGTTTTGTTTAATAGTTGTAGCCCGATGCTCTTTTTCTCACTTTGGTGAGAAGCGAACATTACTAACCCGTAAGCATAGCATGTGTCATAACCCGTCCTTAACCGTAAGAACGTGTTAGATAACGTATGATTTCATTGCGAGGTATTGACCTCTATATGCGACATTTTTAAAAGAAAACTGCATATATTATACATTACAAACCATGATTCTTATTTTTGATACAAGCTTTGGACGAAATAAAGATGATTATCGTTTAGCGATAATCTTCGACTTACAAACTTTACAAATGATGATAACAACACGATTTCTAGCATATTTTACAACACAAGTTCTTGGATATGCAGTCTTATTTTTGACACAAATATGCGTACGCAAGATCCTGCTCAAATTCAACATAATGCAGCGGAAACTTCTAATTATCACCTGAGAATAAACATGTTTAAAACGTCAACATAAAGTTGGTGAGATATAGGTTTAGTGCCGGCAGCAATATATATATAGACCACAAGATTTCGTATATAAACAGTTTAATAAAAATATTCTAAGTGGTTGAGCACTTGGTAACCATACTTAACAATTAATCACGTCGCATATTCCCTTTAATATGAAATCTTACTACACTGTACCAAGTGTAGTCACGAAACGAAGTACTGTGCAACCGTTGAATACTGGTCGTCCAGTCCGGTTGGGGTTGTCAAGCCCGATAGATCTATCAACAGGATTCGCGTTTACAATACCGCTGTAAATATTAGTTACCAAGCTACAGGGAAGTATGCCAGTGGTACAACTCAACGTAGAATATATTTTTCAGTTACTTGTGTCCATAACGTAAAACATAAAATACATGTATTCTCATCCCGAAATATTTAAAGTTTAAAAGTGGGACTATATACTCACTTTCGTCTTGAAGATATATATATTTTGACTTGGTCTCCCGGTTGATATCACGAACCTATCCATATATAATATATCAATACCTTTTCTTTTTAAACAACGTCACATATATATTCTTGTTATACTTTTAATACTTTTTATAATTCCTTAGTCCGTAGTTAGCAGTTCGTTGTTAGTAATTCAATTTTAATGGTTCATATTTAGATGTTTAATAAACCCCCAACGAAATAAATAAAACCCCCAACGTATATGTATTGGTCGAGATTAATCTTGACCCACGGTACCGGTGTTGTCAAATGACGTGTTGCGTACATAAAGTACCGGTGTTGTCAAATGACGTGTTGCGTACAAACATGGGATCTTATGATTAATCTTCTCGTGTTGTTTACGGGTGATCCTGAACCATATAAAATTGAATTATGAGTACATATATATAAAATATCATGTTATCTTAAAAAGATGTGATTTATTTTAATTTTCTCCAATTAATCCCGAAGTTAAACTAGTCTTGGATAGCCAATTTTGTTTCGGTCATAGTTTCTTCGTTACAACTCCGTTTTCGTTGATTCAACTTGCCATCTCCTTGGATCGAGTTCCTCTTTAAGACTATGAACTGTAAATATCTTAGTTTGTATTCAAAATCACACGGCATAGGTGAAACTTTAGTGAAACTTATGAAGTTAAACCTTTTCCTTTATGTAGGCAACCTTAAATGATTATTTTTCTAAAAATACTTATACTTTGAATTAAATCATGAAATTTTTATGTGTTACCATATTCATAGTAAAAATCATTTTTCCAGAACATAAACCTTCAATTCAAAGTTTAAGATGGTTTTTAATTATCCAACCCAAAACAGCCCCCGGTTACACTCTGACGTCGTAAAAACAGTTTTTAAGGTGTTCTTTGAAAAACCAAGTTATACCTTGTTAAATTAGCATATATTTAAGTTATATTACAGGTCTTGAAGTATTTTAAAAGTTAAGTTAGAAGGATCTATTTAGTTTGCAAACAAGTTTGAAAACATTCAAACTATGTTCTTGTTGTTAAAATTGTATACCACAAAATATGATAGCTATATATATATGAATCGAATAAGGTTATGAACATAGATACTACCTCAAGTTCCTTGGACAAGGTTTCTGTAAAAGAGGAGTAAGAACCTAGAACCAAAAGGGTGATGGAATTGGATGAAAGATTGGAAGTAAGTTTGTGTTCTTGGAAGGATTTCTTGAAGTGTTTTTGTAAGGTTTTCTTATGAGATTTAAGTGTTGTTTTTGAAGCTAAATGATGGAGAAAATGCTTGGAGATGATCAAGTATGAAGTTAAGAGTATTTTGAGAGAGAAATGGAAGTGTAAGTATGAGAAAATGGGGTGAAGAAATGGTGTGCATGCATAAAAACGTTTTTAGGTTATAAAGGAAAAAAAAGATACCTAACTTTGTTTTCTTGCTAAATAATTCATGCTACTTGACAAATGGTTGGTTCCACATGTTTCTTAATCATTTAAGGCTGCTAAGGAGCAGATTTTTATTGGTATATACCAATAGTAAATACATCTAGAAGCTGCGTATGATACGAGTACATATACTCTAGATATACGTATAGAAATTTTGTGAAAAATGGAATGAGGATTCAAATATAGCTATCTTTTGTGAATACACTTATATGGTTTTATGTATTTAAGTTCTTAAAAGTGATTAAATTCATTACTTATACGATATATGTATAAACATTATAGGTCATAAGTATTTAAGTCAAATAACGTTGCGTATGGTTATCGTTTTGAAAACTTAAGTTAGTAGTTTCAAAATATACATATAACTTATTGTTATTAATACAAAATGAGATATTAAAACATTCTTAGATCATGTTAAATATGTATATATACATATATATACACAAACGTATAATTATCATATGTTATATAGTTCGTGATATCATCGGTCAAACTAGACGGTCAAACGTTGTGTAAAACTCTTTTCAAAAACATAAATCTCAACAATTTGGATTGCTTATCATGTTGGTAAGGTTTAATTTATGTAACTTTTAATCTTACAAGTATAGAATGATCGAAAAAGTGCGGGTCATTACAGTACCTACCCGTTAAATAAATTTCGTCCCGAAATTTTAAAATTGTACCTATTTTGCGTCATCGGGAAACAAGTGTGGATACTTTTGTTTCATTTGATCCTCTCGTTCCCAAGTAAACTCGGGACCCCTTCGAGCATTCCAACGAACCTTAACGATAGGTATGTTGCTCTGCTTGAGCCGTTTAACTTCACGATCCATGATTTCGATTGGTTCTTCGATGAATTGTAGTTTCTCGTCGACATGGATTTCTTCAAGAGGAATGGTGAGGTCTTCCTTTGCAAGACACTTCTTAAGGTTTGAGACGTGAAAGGTATTATGTACTCCGGCGAGTTGTTGCGGTAACTCGAGTCGATAAGCTACCGGTCCAATGCGTTCGATGATCTTGAACGGGCCTACATACCTTGGGTTTAGTTTACCCCTTTTTCCAAAACGTATTACACCTTTCCAAGGTGACACCTTTAACATAACCATGTCACCGATCTGAAACTCTAATGGTTTCCTTCGAACATCGGCGTAGCTCTTTTGGCGACTACGGGCTGTTTTCAATCTCTCCTTGATTTGTACTATCTTCTCAGTCGTTTCGTGTATGATCTCGGGACCAGTTAATTGTCGATCTCCTACTTCATTCCAACAAATAGGAGATCTACACTTCCTTCCGTACAATGCTTCGAATGGCGCAGCTTTAATGCTCGCATGATAACTATTATTATACGAGAATTCTGCTAATGGTAGATATTTATCCCATCCGTTTCCAAAATCGATCACACATGCCCTGAGCATGTCTTCAAGAGTCTGAATCGTTCTTTCACTCTGCCCGTCGGTTTGCGGATGATACGCGGTACTCATATCCAAACGAGTTCCTAGGGCCTCCTGTAGTGATTGCCAGAACTTTGATGTAAATCTACTATCACGATCGGATATAATGGAAATAGGTATTCCATGCCTTGAAACAACTTCCTTTATATACAATCGTAATAGTTTCTCCATTCTATCCGTTTCCTTTATAGGCAAGAAGTGTGCAGACTTGGTGAGACGATCAACAATCACCCAAATGGTGTCGTATCCCCAGGCAGTCTTTGGTAACTTCGTGATGAAATCCATGGTAATACCATCCCATTTCCATTCTGGGATTTCTGGTTGTTGAAGTAACCCTGACGGCTTCTGGTGTTCAGCTTTGACTTTGGAACAAGTTAAACATTCCCCAACATATGTTGCAACGTCTGTCTTTAAATTAGGCCACCAATAATGTGTCTTAAGATCTTGGTACATCTTTCCAACTCCAGGATGTATCGAGTATCTTGTCTTATGTGCCTCATTTAATATCAACTTCCTTAATCCACCCAACTTCGGTACCCAAATACGATTTGCAAAATATCGAATTCCATCTTCCCGCATAACGAGTTGCTTCTCATACTTCTTCATTATTTCATTTCCTATATTTTCTTTAGTAAGTGCTTCTCGTTGAACTTCTTTGATTTGTGAGTTGAGATTCATGCGAATTTTTATGTTCATCGCTCGTACTCGAATTGGTTCTCGTTCCTTTCTGCTTAAAGCATCGGCCACCACGTTCGCCTTCCCGGGATGATAACGAATTTCACAATCATAGTCGTTTATTAACTCGACCCACCTACGTTGTCTCATGTTCAGCTGTTTCTGATCAAAAATATGTTGAAGGCTTTTATGATCAGTAAACACAGTGCATTTAACCCCATACAAGTAGTGTCTCCATATCTTCAATGCAAACACGACTGCTCCCAGTTCTAGATCATGCGTCGTATAATTCCGCTCGTGAATCTTCAATTGTCGGGATGCGTATGCAATAACTTTCTTTCGTTGCATAAGAACGCAACCAAAACCTTGTCGCGAAGCGTCACAATATATTTCAAAATCATCGTTCCCTTCTGGTAACGATAAAATAGGCGCCGTAGTTAACTTCTTCTTTAGTAATTGAAATGCACTCTCCTGCTCAGAAGTCCATTCATATTTCTTCCCTTTTTGCGTTAACGCTGTCAACGGCTTAGCTATTCGGGAAAAATCTTGAATAAACCTTCTATAATAACCGGCTAAACCTAAAAATTGGCGTATCTGCGTTGGTGTCTTAGGAGTCTCCCATTTTTCAATGGCTTCAATTTTTGCTGGATCAACCTGAATTCCTTTGCTACTAACAACGTGGCCAAGAAATTGCACTTCTTTCAACCAGAAAGCACATTTAGAAAATTTAGCATATAGCTGTTCTTTTCTCAACAACTCTAATATCAACCTTAAATGCTGCTCATGCTCTTGCTCACTCTTGGAATAGATAAGAATATCATCAATGAAAACGATAACAAACTTATCTAAATATGGACTACAAACTCGATTCATGAGGTCCATGAATACAGCTGGCGCATTTGTCAACCCAAACGGCATGACCAAAAATTCGTAATGACCATAACGTGTCCGAAAAGCAGTTTTCGGAATGTCCTCTTCTTTGACACGTAATTGATGATAGCCCGACCTTAAGTCAATTTTTGAGTACACACATGATCCTTGGAGTTGATCAAATAATTCGTCAATTCTCGGTAGTGGATACCGATTCTTGATAGTTAACTTATTTAATTCACGATAATCTATACACATCCTAAAAGATCCATCTTTCTTTTTAACAAATAGAATCGGAGCTCCCCACGGTGAAGTACTTGGTCGTATGAATCCATGATCCAGTAATTCTTTTAACTGACACTGAAGTTCTTTTAACTTGGACGGTGCAAGTCTATATGGAGCACGAGCCACTGGTGCAGCTCCTGGTACTAAATCTATTTGAAATTCTACAGATCTAAATGGAGGTAATCCCGGCAACTTTTCCGGAAAGACTTCAGGAAAATCTCTTGCCACAGGCACGTCATTGATGCTCTTCACTTTTTCCTTTGTTTCGACTTTATTAACATGTGCTAAGATAGCATAGAACCCTTTCTTCAAGCACTTTTGAGCTTTCAAATAACTAATGAGTTTTAGCTTTGAGTTACCCTTCTCTCCATAAATCATTACTGGCGTTTTATCCTTACGAGGAATGCGAATTGCCTTCTTGGCGCACACAACTTCAGCTCCTATTTTGGACATCCAGTCCATGCCGACTATTACATCAAAACTTCCTAATTCTACGGGTATCAAGTCAATTTTAAACGTTTCTCCGGCTAAATTTATTTTACAATCACGGCAAATTTTATCGGCTTTAATTAGTTTACCATTAGCTAACTCAATCATGTACTTAGCATCGAGAGGTAATGATGAACAATTCAATTTAGCGTGAAAGTCTCTACACACGTAACTTCTATCAGCACCAGTATCAAATATAATAGATGCGGATAAGTTATTAATGGTAAACGTACCCGTAACAAGCTCCGGGTCTTCACATGCCTCTTTAGCATTAATAACAAATGCTCTTCCACGTGCAGGTCCGATATTATTCTCTGGATTCGGGCACTGGCTCTTATAGTGACCTTGTTTTCCACACCCAAAACAAGTAATGGTAGCCAAAGCAGTTCTATTTGCATTGGTGGCAGGAGTCTTGGTACCATTTGTATTTGTAACGAGAGCCCTACAATCTTCAGCAAGATGACCCTTTCGATTACATTTGTTGCATACCACATTACAGTAACCAGAGTGATGTTTGTGGCATCGGTTGCATAAAGGATTTTGTCCTTTATAACCAAAGCTTAAACCACTACCCGTACCTTGCGTGTTTTCTTGTTTCTTAAAAGATTGTTGTTGGTTACCTCGATCATAATTTCCATTCCACTTTCTTTTGTTACCTGATACCTTCACATCAGTATTGGATACTTTCTTATCCATGATGACCTGATCCATTAGCTCGTTTGCCATGGTTATAGCTTCATGAATTGTCTTAGGTTTCGATGCTGTAACATTTGCCTTGACCTTTTTGGGCAAACCATCTTTGTACATTTCAATCTTCCGTTCTTCGGTTGGAACCAATTCAGGACATAGCAAAACTAATTCCATGAATCGCTGATTGTAGTTGGTGATTTCAGTACCAATAACCTTCAGACTTCGTAACTCATCTTCCAACTTCCTAACCTCGTTCATTGGACAATATTCATTGATTAACATTGTTTTGAATTCTTCCCACGGAGTATCATAAGCTACATCTCCTCCTACAGCCTTCACATAATTTTTCCACCACGTGAGTGCACTATCTTGTAAAGTGCACGATGCGTATTTGGTCATGTCCTTTTCAACACAACCACTGATTTTGAACACAGTTTCCATCTTTTCTATCCACCGGGTTAAACCGATCGGTCCTTCTGTTCCACTGAATGATGAGGGCTTGCAAGCTTGAAAAGTTTTGTAAGTGCACCCCACACGAGGATTTGGGTTAACTGCAGCACCTCTTGCAGCCTCGACCCATAACATTCTGTCGTTCACTCGCTGATTGATGAGTTCCTGGATTTCTTGTTCCGTCATTCGGTTCAATCGCGCCATATTCTTCTATAAGAATGAAAAGAAAATAATTATTCACATGGAATATTATAGATGTAGTGTATATTTACAGTACATTATAGCTTATTAATAATATGAACCAGGTATTATTATAAAAGCCTTTTCTTCTTATTAGCGTTTTATAATTATATCTAGGGTAGTACCTACCCGTTAATGTCCATACTTAATAGCTTAGTACAGAATCAATTACTACCATCTAAATAATACTTAACCATGGAAAATTATTGCATTTCACACTTCACTATTTTACATATGCTTATCTTACATCGAACATTAAGCAAACCACACTAATAATATTATACAAAACATTATATGATCCCATGGTTTAATACGGCAGCGCATCATTTGGTCTACTTTCTAGGACGTTTAGGTTCAAAGAATCGCTTAACGCTTATCCTGGCTGTCTGCCTATATTTTGGCTGTGGGACTGAAGAACTGGATGCCGGGATAGAACGAATAGGAATAGCGGGAATAGGGGTGGTAGTGTCTAGTGGAGTTGGTGCCACATCATCCTTATTAAACTCAGGATTTGAATTTTCTAATTCATTAGCCTTTCGTTTCTTTCCTAGTTCGAACTCTTCTTTTGTAATTTCCTGTATTTCTTCCTCGGGTTCACTTTCCTCCTCGGGTTCACTTTCCTCCTCGGGTTCACTTTCCTCCTCGGGTTCACTTTCCGGGTTCTCTATAGTCGGTTCATCCGGAATTTGTGAGTCTTCCCCAAAGATATTATTTTCGTCATCGGATAGGTTAATGACTGGAACACCATCTGAAGATTCTGGTTCGGAGTCGCTGAATGTGATAACAAGTTTTGAGCCCGACATCTATCACACAACAACTAACCCATTAGTACTACATAATATTTACATATAAATTTTAACCAACAATGATAAGCAATGGTTTTTAAATCAGACCCGGTCAAAGTCCAGACTTACTAATGTATCCTAACGACTTATCAGTTAGACACACTAATGCAAACCTGGTTCGCTAAGACCACCGCTCTGATACCACATGTCATAACCCGTCCTTAACCGTAAGAACGTGTTAGATAACGTATGATTTCATTGCGAGGTATTGACCTCTATATGCGACATTTTTAAAAGAAAAACTGCATATATTATACATTACAAACCATGATTCTTATTTTTGATACAAGCTTTGGACGAAATAAAGATGATTATCGTTTAGCGATAATCTTCGACTTACAAACTTTACAAATGATGATAACAACACGATTTCTAGCATATTTTACAACACAAGTTCTTGGATATGCAGTCTTATTTTTGATACAAATATGCGTACGCAAGATCCTGCTCAAATTCAACATAATGCAGCGGAAACTTCTAATTATCACCTGAGAATAAACATGTTTAAAACGTCAACATAAAGTTGGTGAGATATAGGTTTAGTGCCGGCAGCAATATATATATAGACCACAAGATTTCGTATATAAACAGTTTAATAAAAATATTCTAAGTGGTTGAGCACTTGGTAACCATACTTAACAATTAATCACGTCGCATATTCCCTTTAATATGAAATCTTACTACACTGTACCAAGTGTAGTCACGAAACGAAGTACTGTGCAACCGTTGAATACTGGTCGTCCAGTCCGGTTGGGGTTGTCAAGCCCGATAGATCTATCAACAGGATTCGCGTTTACAATACCGCTGTAAATATTAGTTACCAAGCTACAGGGAAGTATGCCAGTGGTACAACTCAACGTAGAATATATTTTTCAGTTACTTGTGTCCATAACGTAAAACATAAAATACATGTATTCTCATCCCGAAATATTTAAAGTTTAAAAGTGGGACTATATACTCACTTTCGTCTTGAAGATAAATATATTTTGACTTGGTCTCCCGGTTGATATCACGAACCTATCCATATATAATATATCAATACCTTTTCTTTTTAAACAACGTCACATATATATTCTTGTTATACTTTTAATACTTTTTATAATTCCTTAGTCCGTAGTTAGCAGTTCGTTGTTAGTAATTCAATTTTAATGGTTCATATTTAGATGTTTAATAAACCCCCAACGAAATAAATAAAACCCCCAACGTATATGTATTGGTCGAGATTAATCTTGACCCATGGTACCGGTGTTGTCAAATGACGTGTTGCGTACATAAAGTACCGGTGTTGTCAAATGACGTGTTGCGTACAAACATGGGATCTTATGATTAATCTTCTCGTGTTGTTTACGGGTGATCCTGAACCATATAAAATTGAATTATGAGTACATATATATAAAATATCATGTTATCTTAAAAAGATGTGATTTATTTTAATTTTCTCCAATTAATCCCGAAGTTAAACTAGTCTTGGATAGCCAATTTTGTTTCGGTCATAGTTTCTTCGTTACAACTCCGTTTTCGTTGATTCAACTTGCCATCTCCTTGGATCGAGTTCCTCTTTAAGACTATGAACTGTAAATATCTTAGTTTGTATTCAAAATCACACGGCATAGGTGAAACTTTAGTGAAACTTATGAAGTTAAACCTTTTCCTTTATGTAGGCAACCTTAAATGATTATTTTTCTAAAAATACTTATACTTTGAATTAAATCATGAAATTTTTATGTGTTACCATATTCATAGTAAAAATCATTTTTCCAGAACATAAACCTTCAATTCAAAGTTTAAGATGGTTTTTAATTATCCAACCCAAAACAGCCCCCGGTTACACTCTGACGTCGTAAAAACAGTTTTTAAGGTGTTCTTTGAAAAACCAAGTTATACCTTGTTAAATTAGCATATATTTAAGTTATATTACAGGTCTTGAAGTATTTTAAAAGTTAAGTTAGAAGGATCTATTTAGTTTGCAAACAAGTTTGAAAACATTCAAACTATGTTCTTGTTGTTAAAATTGTATACCACAAAATATGATAGCTATATATATATGAATCGAATAAGGTTATGAACATAGATACTACCTCAAGTTCCTTGGACAAGGTTTCTATAAAAGAGGAGTAAGAACCTAGAACCAAAAGGGTGATGGAATTGGATGAAAGATTGGAAGTAAGTTTGTGTTCTTGGAAGGATTTCTTGAAGTGTTTTTGTAAGGTTTTCTTATGAGATTTAAGTGTTGTTTTTGAAGCTAAATGATGGAGAAAATGCTTGGAGATGATCAAGTATGAAGTTAAGAGTATTTTGAGAGAGAAATGGAAGTGTAAGTATGAGAAAATGGGGTGAAGAAATGGTGTGCATGCATAAAAACGTTTTTAGGTTATAAAGGAAAAAAAAGATACCTAACTTTGTTTTCTTGCTAAATAATTCATGCTACTTGACAAATGGTTGGTTCCACATGTTTCTTAATCATTTAAGGCTGCTAAGGAGCAGATTTTTATTGGTATATACCAATAGTAAATACATCTAGAAGCTGCGTATGATACGAGTACATATACTCTAGATATACGTATAGAAATTTTGTG
Organism: Rutidosis leptorrhynchoides; assembly: GCF_046630445.1. Lineage (NCBI taxonomy): Eukaryota > Viridiplantae > Streptophyta > Magnoliopsida > Asterales > Asteraceae > Rutidosis > Rutidosis leptorrhynchoides. Next base: position 183,874,247 of record NC_092339.1, read on the forward strand.
AAAAATGGAATGAGGATTCAAATATAGCTATCTTTTGTGAATACACTTATATGGTTTTATGTATTTAAGTTCTTAAAAGTGATTAAATTCATTACTTATACGATATATGTATAAACATTATAGGTCATAAGTATTTAAGTCAAATAACGTTGCGTATGGTTATCGTTTTGAAAACTTAAGTTAGTAGTTTCAAAATATACATATAACTTATTGTTATTAATACAAAATGAGATATTAAAACATTCTTAGATCATGTTAAATATGTATATATACATATATATACACAAACGTATAATTATCATATGTTATATAGTTCGTGATATCATCGGTCAAACTAGACGGTCAAACGTTGTGTAAAACTCTTTTCAAAAACATAAATCTCAACAATTTGGATTGCTTATCATGTTGGTAAGGTTTAATTTATGTAAATATTAATCTTACAAGTATAGAATGATCGAAAAAGTGCGGGTCATTACAGCATGCTTCTTTATGTTGCATGTTAGCCGCTTTTTCTAAATCATGAAGTCCTATATTCGGATACATTGAGTCAAAATAATTTCTTAACCAGTTGCGTAAAATAGCATTTGGGTTCCCCGCAATATATGCGTCAAAGTAAACACGTCGTAACTTATGGGTTTCCCAATGTGATATCCCCCATCTTTCAAACGAAAGTCTCTTATAAACCAAGACATTCTTGGAACGTTCTTCGAATGTCTTACAAACTGATTTCGCCATAAATAGTTGTGCCGAAGAATTCTGACCGACTCTAGACAAGATTTCATCAATCATGTCTCCGGGTAGGTCTCTTAAAATATTGGGTTGTCTATCCATTTTGTGTTTTTATACTGTAAAATAGACAAGAGTTAGATTCATAAAAAAAAAATACTTATTAATACAAGCAATTTTTACATATATCATAAAGCATAAGCACACTATATTACATATATTACACCACACGAATACAACTATCTTATTCCGACTCGCTCGTTTCTTCTTCTTCGATTTTGGTTCGTTTTGCCAAGTTTCTAGGGATATATGATGTTCCCCTAATACGAGATGTCGTTTTCCACAACGGTTTAGAAAAACCTGGTGGTTTAGAGGTTCCCGGGTCATTGTTACAACTTAAGGGCTTCGGGGGTTGACGATACATATAAAGTTCATCGGGGTTGGAATTAGATTTCTCTATTTTTATGCCCTTTCCCTTATTATTTTCTTTTGCCTTTTTAAATTCAGTTGGGGTAATTTCTATAACATCATCGGAATTCTCGTCGGAATCCGATTCATCGGAGAATTGGTAATCCTCCCAATACTTTGCTTTCTTGGCGGAAACACCATTGACCATAATTAACTTTGGTCGGTTGGTTGAGGATTTTCTTCTACTTAACCGTTTTATTATTTCCCCCACTGGTTCTATTTCTTCTTCCGGTTCCGATTCTTCTTCCGGTTCCGGTTCTTCTTCCGGTTCCTCTTCGGGAACTTGTGAATCAGTCCACACATCATTCCAATTTACATTTGACTCTTCATTATTATTAGGTGAGTCAATGGGACTTGTTCTAGAGGTAGACATCTATCACATAATATCAAACACGTTAAGAGATTAATATATCACATAATATTCACATGTTAAAAATATATAGTTTCCAACAAAATTTGTTAAGCAATCATTTTTCAAGTAAACACGGTCGAAGTCCAGACTCACTAATGCATCCTAACAAACTCGATAAGACACACTAATGCAAAATTCTGGTTCTCTAAGACCAACGCCCGGATACCAACTGAAATGTCCCGTTCATATTGATTATAAACGTTCCATATTAATTGATTTCGTTGCGAGGTTTTGACCTCTATATGAGAAGTTTTTTGAAAGATTGCATTCATTTTTAAAACAACCATAACCTTTATTTTATCAATAAAGGTTTCAAAAGCATTACGTAGATTATCAAATAATGATAATCTAAAATATACTGTTTACACACGACCATTACATAATGGTTTACAATAGAAATATATTACATCGACATATGTTTTTTGAATGCAGTTTTTACACAATATCATACAAACATGGACTCCAAATCTTGTCCTTATTTTAGTATGCAACAGCGGAAGCTCTTAGTATTCACCTGAGAATAAACATGCTTTAAACGTCAACAAAAATGTTGGTGAGTTATAGGTTTAACCTATATATATATCATATCGTAACAATAGACCACAAGATTTCATATTTCAATACACATCCCATACATAGAGATAAAAATCATTCATATGGTGAACACCTGGTAACCGACATTAACAAGATGCATATATAAGAATATCCCCATCATTCCTGGACACCCTTCGGATATGATATAAATTTCGAAGTACTAAAGCATCCGGTACTTTGGATGGGGTTTGTTAGGCCCAATAGATCTATCTTTAGGATTCGCGTCAATTAGGGTGTCTGTTCCCTAATTCTTAGATTACCAGACTTAATAAAAAGGGGCATATTCGATTTCGATAATTCAACCATAGAATGTAGTTTCACGTACTTGTGTCTATTTTGTAAATCATTTATAAAACCTGCATATATTCTCATCCCAAAAATATTAGATTTTAAAAGTGGGACTATAACTCACTTTCACGGATTTTTACTTCGTCAAGAAGTAAGACTTGGCCACTGGTCGATTCACGAACCTATAACAAATATGTACATATATATCAAAGTATATTCAAAATATATTTACAACACTTTTAATACATTTTGATGTTTTAAGTTTATTAAGTCAGCTGTCCTCGTTAGTAACCTACAACTAGTTGTCCAACGTTAGATGTACAGAAAAAAAATTGATATATATTATCTTGAATCAATCCATGACCCGGTGTATACACGTCTCAGGCTAGATCACAACTCAAAGTATATATATTTTTGGAATCAACCTCAACCCTGTATAGCTAACTCCCTCATTACTGCATATAGAGTGTCTATGGTTGTTCCAAATAATATATACACATGGGTCGATATGATATGTCAAAACATTTGCATACGTGTCTATGGTATCCCAAGATTACATAATATATTAGAATACATGTATAATACAATATAAGTTAGCTAGGATATGATTAATATAGATTTGTTACCAATTTTCACGTTGCTACAACAAGAAAAATTATCCAATCTTGTTTTACTCATAACTTCTTCATTTTAAATCCGATTTGAGTGAATAAAATTGCTATGGTTTCATATTGAACTCTATTTTATGAATCTAAACAGAAAAATTATAGGTTTATAGTCGGAAATATAAGTTACAAGTCATTTTTGTAAAGGTAGTCATTTCAGTCGAAAGAACGACGTCTAGATGACCATTTTAGAAAACATACTTCCACTTTGAGTTTAACCATGATTTTTGGATATAGTTTCATGTTCATAAGAAAAATCATTTTCCCAGAAGAACAACTTTTAAATCAAAGTTTATCATAGTTTTTAATTAACTAACCCAAAACAGCCCGCGGTGTTACTACGACGGCGTATGTCCGGTTTTACAGTGTTCTTCGTGTTTCCAGGTTTTAAATCATTAAGTTAGCATATCATATAGATATAGAACACGTGTTTAGTTGATTTTAAAAATCAAGTTAGAAGGATTAACTTTTGTTTGCGAACAAGTTTAGAATTAACTAAACTATGTTCTAGTGATTACAAGTTTAAACCTTCGAATAAGATAGCTTTATATGTATGAATCGAATGATGTTATGAACATCATTACTACCTCAAGTTTTCTGGATAAAGCTACTGGAAATGAGAAAAATGGATCTAGCTTCAAAGGATCCTTGGATGGCTTGAAAGTTCTTGAAGCAGAATCATGACACGAAAAACAAGTTCAAGTAAGATTTTCACTCGAAATAAGATTGTTATAGTTATAGAAATTGAATCAAAGTTTGAATATGAGTATTACCTTGTATTAGAAAGATATCTTACTGTAAATAAGAAAGATTTCTTGAGGTTGGATGATCACTCTACAAGATTGGAAATAAGCTAGCAAACTTGGAAGTATTCTTGATTTTATGAAACTAGAACTTGTAGAATTTATGAAGAACACTTAGAACTTGAAGATAGAACTTGAGAGAGATCAATTAGATGAAAAAAATTGAAGAATGAAAGTGTTTGTAGGTGTTTTTGGTCGTTGGTGTATGGATTAGATATAAAGGATATGTAATTTTGTTTTCATGTAAATAAGCCATGAATGATTACTCATATTTTTGTAATTTTATGAGATATTTCATGCTAGTTGCCAAATGATGGTTCCCACATGTGTTAGGTGACTCACATGGGCTGCTAAGAGCTGATCATTGGAGTATATATACCAATAGTACATACATCTAAAAGCTGTGTATTGTACGAGTACGAATACGGGTGCATACGAGTAGAATTGTTGATGAAACTGAACGAGAATGTAATTGTAAGCATTTTTGTTAAGTAGAAGTATTTTGATAAGTGTCTTGAAGTCTTTCAAAAGTGTATGAATACATATTAAAACACTACATGTATATACATTTTAACTGAGTCATTAAGTCATCGTTAGTCGTTACATGTAAGTGTTGTTTTGAAACCTTTAGGTTAACGATCTTGTTAAATGTTGTTAACCCAATGTTTATAATATCAAATGAGATTTTAAATTATTATATTATCATGATAATATGATGTATGAATATCTCTTAATATGATATATATACATTAAATGTCGTTACAACGATAATCGTTACATATATGTCTCGTTTCAAAATCATTAAGTTAGTAGTCTTGCTTTTACATATGTTGTTCATTGTTAATATACTTAATGATATATTTACTTATCATTTAACATAATTAACCAAGTGTATCAATATCTTAATATGATTCATATGTACCTAGTAAGACGTTGTTATAACGATAATCGTTATATATATCGTTTTCGAGTTTCTTAAATTAATAGTCTCATTTTTATGTATATAACTCATTGTTAAAATACCTAATGAGATACATACTTATAATAAAATCATGTTAACTATATATATAACCATATATATGTCATCGTATAGTTTTTACAAATTTTAACGTTCGTGAATCACCGGTCAACTTGGGTGGTCAATTGTCTATAAGAAACCTATTTCAATTAATCAAGTCTTAACAAGTTTGATTGCTTAACATGTTGGAAACACTTAATCATGTAAATAACAATTTCATTTAATATATATATAAACATGGAAAAGTTCGGGTCACTACATATGCGTCTTCGCAACCAGTCCATACTGTTGCAAGCAACCAATATAGCGGGACGCACTATGTCGCAACTCAATCAAACAACTTCATATCTCAATTGCAGCAAGTCGCGCCACCACACTTGGCACCAGCTTTTAATGAGCCAGCACAGGTACAAGAATTTATGAACAATTGGTTCGCGGTGACGCAAGGGCAAAAAGCTAAGCAAAGCCTTGAATTAGCTTCCACAACTGAAAAGTTTGTTCCACATATTGCCAATCATCCCTTCACAGTCGCACCTGTGTTGCCTCTAACACTCGAAAGTTATGATGGGTTATCAGATCCAGACGACTTTTTGAAAAAATTTGAAGGAACTGCCAGAACACACAGCTGGGGTGATGCAGTAGCATGCCATATGCTACCAATAGTGCTGTAAGGAGTAGCAAGGGAGTGGTTCAATAATTTGCCAGCCCAAAGCGTTACAGGTTTTGCAAATTTGCGCTCAAGATTTTTATTATACTTCCACACCTTGCGCGCACGCAAAAGAACACATGTCGAATGCCACGACATTAAGCAGAAATCGAAAGAAAGCTTAGGAGAGATAATAGACAGATACACCAAGGAGGTGGCCAAAATACAAGACTTTACAGAAAGCCAGAAGGTGTCCGGCTTTATACATTGTATAGATACCGACAGACACCTATCTTTATGGCAGCGGTTACGCAGAAGAGTGCCAGAAACTTTCGCAGAAGCCGTAAAAGAAGCACATGATTACATGCGGGCACAAGAAGATATAAAACATAATTTCGGAAATACCTCTTCAAGTATGGACGTCGACGACGATTATTATCGAATGCATGGAAGAGGATCAGAGTCTGGCAGGCGTTATGGTAGTAATGGGCAACCCAGGAGTGGTAACTATCATAATGACAAGTATCGCAAATTCAACAACAACAAAGGGGGAGGAAGTCAGAGGTTTAAAAGCAGCCACACCGAGAATGTTGCGTTAATAAAAGACCTCACAAACACACCAAAAGAAATTTTGGCTACGGAGGCAGTATGTAAAAGCTTCGACCCCCAGTGCCTTTGTCAAAGTATGGGAATAGAGACAAAAGCAAATTTTATGATTTTCACGATGATTATGGTCATGAAACCAACGAATGTCGGCATCTAATCGAAAAGGTAGTTGCTGAACTCAAAAAAGGAAGATTGCAACACCTGAAGAAAAGTAGAAGAGCACCAATCGATAAGAGAAAAGGAGAAAAGGAATATCTGTGGCAAAAGAAGAATGAGGGAAAGGAAACGGATAAAACCATAAATATGGTAACCAGCGGACGAACAAATCAGAGACGCAATTTAGAAGTATCTGAAGAATGGGAAAACACTCCCATCATGTTCCCGGCCATAGCACAGGAACCCTCGGATGCGCCCATCACAATTAAAGGACGTGTTAAAAGCTGCGGGTACATCATCAAGCGACTGCATATAGACACCGGTTGCGGTGTTGATATAATGTACGAACATTGTTTTCGCTTGCTGCCAGGGGCTGTATGAGCCAAGCTAGCGGCGCCTAACACCGCATTATCAGGATTTTCTGGGGAGTCCGCATGGCCAATCGGGATCATTGAATTAGAACTGGAGCTGGTAGATGACGATAATAAGGAGTTAGTAAGAAATACAACAGTAGAATTTGCTGTCGTAAGGTCTTACTCAAAATATAATGCGCTTTTAGGACGCACGACTTTGCAAAAGCTAGGAGCTGTCCCTTCCACAGTGCATGGCCTCATCAAGTTCCAAACACCATTAGGAATTGCAACGATAAGGTCAGAAAAACACGATGCAAATGTTGCAGCTGTAGTACAAGCAGAAAAACAGCCAAGCGAGGCAGAACAACTTCGAAGCTGCATGATTATCGCAAACCCGCGATATCCAGAGCAAAAAATCAAAATCGGTGGAGGATTATCCGATGAGACAAAGTTTAAGCTTCGTAATATACTAGCTTCTAATACGGATGTCTTTGCATGGAAAGAAGCAGACATGACTGGCGTACCAAGAGAAATTGTAGAGCATAAACTTAATACAAATCCAAGTCTAACGCCAGTACGACAAAAGAAACGTGGTATGGCACCATAAAGAAGCGAATGGTTGAAAGCGGAAGTTGACAAGTTGGTCAAAGCAAATATATTACGAGAGGTAAGGTACCAAACGTGGGTAGCAAACCCGGTACTGGTAAAGAAGCCTGATGGGTCGTGGCGTATATGTGTCGACTTCACGGACATTAACAAAGCCTGTCCCAAAGACAATTATCCTCTACCCGAAATAGACTGGAAAGTCGAGTCGCTGGTAGGCTTCCGATATAAGTGTTTTCTGGATGCATACAAAGGATACCATCAGATACAAATGGCAGCAGATGATGAGGATAAAACTGCTTTTCACACAAGCCAGGGAATATACTGCTATACCAAGATGCCATTTGGTCTAAAGAATGCGGGAGCAACATACCATGGTGAAATAGATAAGGCTTTCAAATGTCAGATTGGCAGAAATTTGGAAGCATATGTTGATGATTTGGTGATAAAAAGCACAACAGAACAAGGTTTGTTGGAAGATGCATTAGAAACGTTTGCATCGTTGAGAAAAATAAATATGAAGCTCAACCCGTCGAAGTGCAGTTTTGGAGAAGAGGAAGGAAAGTTTCTTGGTCATATAATAACTGAGCGCGGGATACGCGCAAATCCAAAGAAAATAGAGGCAATCGAACATATGCCGTCACCCAGAAATAAAAAAGAAGTGCAAAGCTTAACGGGTAAATCGGCGGCATTAAAAAGGTTCTTATCAAAATCCGCAGAGCGATCGCTCCCCTTTTTCGGGACATAAAAAAATTGTTTAAAGAAAACGGATTTCAAATGGACAGAGGAAGCAGAAGTGGCGTTTCAGGAAATGAAAAAGTTGTTAAAAGAGTTTCCAACAATGACTGCGCCGATCGCGGGAGAAACATTGATACTATACTTAGCAGCATTAAAAGAAGCAATAAATTTAGTATTGATAGCAAACAGGGGTCAGGTACGCGCTTCAAATCAAAATCTAGTCGTTTCTTATTCAATAGTCATTTATCATATATATATTATGATGTGCAGACAGGTACAAATGCATTTATATTTTGTTAGCAAAGCTTTAACAGGAAGCGAATTAAACTACCCTGCAATTGAAAAACTGGTTTATGCGCTCGTACATACGGCTAGACGCTTAAGGAGATATTTTCAAGCGCATCCAATAATGGTCCTAACAGACCAGCCAATAAAGCAGGTATGAAAAAAAACAACGTATTGTCAAAAAACTTAAAATTGCTTGATAAATTCTAGCAAGTTTACATTCGCTGACACTTGTTGAGCAGGTACTATATAAACCAGAAAATTCTGGTCGCATGGCCAAATGGGCTATTGAATTGGGTGAGCATGAGATAAGCTTCTCACCAAGAAGTGCGGTAAAAGGGCAAGTCCTAGCAGATTATCTGGCTGAAACAGCCGGAGATATCGAAGTCTCGCATGAGTCAAAAGAGATACCACCCCGCCCGAACAGCTGTGGGAAATGCACACAGATGGGGCTTGTGGTCCAGAAGGCGCAGGGGCAGGAATAGTCCTAAAAAGTCCAGAAGGAGAAGAATATACCTTCGCGCTGTGATTTAGCTTCCCCGTCATAAACAATGAAGCTGAGTATGAAGCATTGTTATCTGGAATGCGGGTAGCAAAATATCTGGAAGTAAAAGAACTGTCAGTATATGTTGATTCGCAGTTAGTTGCAAACCAATTCAACGGAATATTTGAAGCACATGATGAATCGATGCAAAAATATCTAAAACTTGTGCAAGAACTAGCGGTAGACTTTGACTTATTCCAGATAACTCAGGTTTCAAGAACGTTGAACAAAAAGGCGGACGCACTCAGTAAGTTAGCCGCCTTAACATTCAGCCATTTTAAGAAAGAAATTTGGGTTAAGAAAGTTAAAGTAAAATCTATTGAGGAAGACGGTGTATCCGCCGCAGTTGAAGAAGAGGAGCAGAGTTGGATGACACTAATAGTAGAATTTCTAAGCAAAGACACATTGCCAATAGATTCAATTGAAGCAAGAAATATTAAGATGAAAGCACCAATGTATTTGTTAGATAAAGGAGTTCTATACAGAAAGTCTTTTCTGGGACCCCATTTGCGGTGTCTTAATCCAACTCAAGCAGAGTCAATCATACGGGAAGTGCAGGAGGGAATGTGCGCTTTGCACTCAGGACACAAGGCAGTTGCGTCCAAAATAATGCGGCTCGGATACTACTGGCCGTCAATGTACAGGGATGCCGTAGAAGTGCAAATGTCAGTCATGTCAGCTTCACGCACCGGTAAGCAAGGCTCCGCGGCATCCATTGATACCGGTCGCGTCCCCATGGCCATTCTGCAAATAGGCAATTGACATAGTGGGGCCATTTCCCGCAGGACCAGGAGGTGTAAAGTTTCTGGTGGTGGCCATTGATTATTTTACAAAGTGGGTAGAAGCCAAACCGCTGAAAACAATTTCGGGCAAGCAAATTCGAAATTTCGTATGGGAAAACATCGTCTGTCGGTTTGGAATACCAAATGAAATAGTAAGTGACAATGTAACACAGTTTGAGGGTAATCCATTCAGCGATTGGTGCCAAGAGCTGAACATAAAGCAAACATTCACATCAGTTGCACACCCCCAGGCGAACGGTCAGTGTGAGGTCACAAATCGGGATATCGTGTTAGGAATTAAAGCAAGGCTTGGATTGTGCCGAAGGGGTTGGATAGATGAACTGACAAATGTACTGTGGGCGCACCGCACAACTCCGAAAGCCGCGACCAATGAAACACCTTTCAGTTTGGTGTACGGGTCCGAGGCTGTAATACCAGCTGAAATAAATGTGCCAACTATGCGCATAGATTCCTTCGATGAAAGTAGCAATAGCGAAGAACTGCGTGAAAATCTAAACTTAGTTGAAGAGCGCAGGGAAATGGCGGCCATAAAAGAAGCAATCAACAAATAAATAATCGCAAGCTAGTATAATAAGCGCGTACAACCATTATGTTTCCAATTGGATGACTTGGTATGGCGAAAGAATGAAACAAGCAGAGCAGAAGACACGGGTAAACTCGGACCTAAATGGGAAGGACCATACAAGGTTATTGGTGTAAGCGATACAGGGGCGTATCGGCTAGCAAGTTTAGATGAAAAAGCAATAAAACGCACCTGGCATGCCCAAACACTGAAACGATGCTACATATGAAAACACTGCAGAGGGATTGAGCACCCCAAATAACTATTTTAAGTTTTTATTATGTAAAGTTTTTATTTTCCATTGTAAACATGACAACTAAGTGTTGGTCAAGTGATATGTTTGAAATAAATTGAATCATGCAATTTAAGCCAATAACTTGTGCATTTTTTAAAATTTGTTGACTGCATGCACCTTAAGTTGCACATGGACACACTCCGAGTCTCAAGTGGCATAGTTTAGTTTGGTTACTAATACTATTTTTAATGGTGACAGTAGTAAAACATTAGTTTGTTTCAAATGCTCGTACACCGCGCAAGACGGAGACTTGCACAGTCTAGACTATAAAACACAAGTTTGGTTTACTTGTTTAAATAACCCGGACATTGGCGTGGCCGGAAGACTCTTGAGTATAGACATTGGTTTGTCTATAGTACGGGTAATTTACATTGGATTGTATACGCGTACGTACATATAAAATTTTTTATAAAAATCTTGAGTATAAACTTATAAGCATTGGTTTGCTTACTGGTGTGGACAACATTGGATTGTTGGTGCAAGAATAAAAAGATCATGAAACGATTGAAGGGTCGCTCCCTTCATGAAGTCATGGCATTTATTCTACATAAGAGTTATTGAATACATAATATTGTAACAAATCATTATAACCGCCGTAGTGATTTCGTAAAAACATAATAAATGCACTTTAACTAAAAAAGATGTCGAATTATATTCAATCAAAAGCTAACAAATTACAGTTAGATAATATCAAATGATTGAATTATCAAGATACATTATGATATGATTACGGGTCTCTGTTGAGAGGTCCACTTTGATTTAGAAAACCTTTCCTGTGACGACCCGACAATTTCCGACCAAATTTAAACTTAATCGTTATATGTTTTCGACATGATAAGCAAAGTCTGTAGTATTGAGTCTCAAAAATTTTGAAATGTTTTCATAACTGCACATGACCTTTGACTATTCCCGACGATTCACGAACAATTGTGTGTAAATAAAAATGTAAATATATATGAATATAAATATTAGTGAATATATAATGTTTTTGAATAAATAAAAATACACTTAATCAAATAAAATTAAAAATGTAAAATAATAAATAAATTAAATAAATTACTATAATGTGTGTGTGTGTGTGTGTGTGTGTGTATATATATATATATATATATATATATATATATATATATATATATATATATATTTATATATATATATATATATATATTATTAACTGTGATCTATATAAATGAAGTCTATAAGTAATTATTGTATTATATAAAGATTAAATATTCAAAAACATATTTTATATATATATATATATATATATATATATATATATATATATATATATATATATATATTAAAAAGGATATATGTAATGATAATTTCAAGTTTAAAACTAGTGTGTTATCAATGTTATTAATATTACCCTCAATTTTTTTATTTAACATTAATATTAACATTATTAATTGTATTACTAATATTATTATAACATATTATATATAAATATGAAAGATGAAACCGGTAACTTGTTATATCAAAATTATTACATGTATTACCACTAGATATTATATTCATTAAAAATCATTATTTTTAATATTATCATTTATAATATTATCTTTATCATTTTAAAATTATTATTATTATTAATGTTATTATTATTATTATTAATAAAATTATTGTATTATTAATATTATTGGAATCATTATTATTTCTATTACCATTAACAAAATATTATTAATAATTATTATTTATATTATTATTATTTAGTATTAATATAATTATTATATTAGTTATTAATATTAATTATATAAAAACCATAAATTCGTACGAATTGGTTATAGGTTGCAATCAAACTTTATCCAAATTTGTTTTTGGTCTACAATATGGTACGATTCAGTTCGAATAAGTCACAATAACATCCAAAAGCTGTTAGAAATTAATAATGCTAAAAACGAACATATATTTCATAGAATTATCCCTCAAGAAAGACAAGCTTTTAGTTGCAATTGTTCTATTTACAAGTGATATTCGTTTAAATAATAAAAGGTGAAGACAAAAGACAGATTCGAGGAATTGAAGACGCAAACGACCAAAAAGCTCAAAAGTACAAAATACAATCAAAGTGGTTCCAATTATTGATTAGAAGCGTCTCAAAATTACAAGAGTACAAGAAGCAAAACACAAAATACAAGATATTAAATTTTACGCAAGGACGTTCGAAAAACCGAAACCGAGACCAAAGTCAACTCTCAACGCTCGACGCAACGGACTAAAAATTACAAGTTAACTATGCACATAAATAAAATATAATATTTAAATAGTTCTTATAATTATTTATATATTATATTATATTATTATTTATAAACGTCGGCAAGAAAGAAAACAAAGACATGTGACTTCTCCCAGCTGGCCATGCGATCGCATGGCCTGGAGGCACAAAAGCCATGCGATCGCATGGCACCCTTTTTCAGCTCTGGTCCTATAAATTTCGCAGTTTTGTGATCGAATTCAACATCTTTTTCTTTCTCTCTATCATACGATATATATATATATATATATATATATATATATATATATATATATATATATATATATATATATATATATATATATATATATATATATATATATATATATATATATATATATGTATATATTATATTTTAATTTTAATTTTAATTTTAATTTCTAATAATAAAGGTATGTTAGCGAATGTTGTAAGGGTGTAAGTAGAAATTCTGTCCGTGTAACGCTACGCTATTTTTAATCACTGTAAGTTATGGTTAATGTTATTTTTAAATTAATGTCTCGTAGCTAAGTTATTATTATGCTTATTTAATACCAAAGTAATCATGATGTTGGGCTAAATATTAAAATTGAGTAATTGGGCTTTGTACCATAATTGGGGTTTGGACAAAAGAACGACACATGTAGAAATAAGACTATGAGCTATTAATGGGCTTTATATTAACTAAATGATACCTCGTTAATTTAATATATAGACTTATAATTTGACGTATTTATATATAACCACATACGCGTGACTGGGCACGGTGGGCGGGATATCTATAAATACCAATAATTGTTCATTTTACCGGACACGGAATTGGATTAATAGTTAATAGACTTGTTGAAACAGGGGTGGATTACATTCAAGGGTAATTGGTGTAATTGTTAACAAAGTAGTAAAACCTTGGTTTACACGCAGTCGATAACCTGGTGTATTCATTAAACAAAGTATTAAGACCTTGTTACAATTCGAATCCCCAATTAGTTGGAATATTTGACTTCGGGAATAAGAATAATTTGACGAAGGCTTTCGCACTTTATATTTATGACTGATGAACTATTATGGACAAATCCGTATGGACATATTGAATAATCCAGGACAAAGAACAATTAACCCATGGGAATAAACTAAAAATCAACACGTCAAACATCATGATTATGGAAGTTTAAATAAGAATAATTCTTTTATTTCATATTTAATTGCACTTTTAATTATCGCACTTTTATTTATTGTCATTATATTTAATTGCACTTTTAATTATCGTACTCTTTAATTATCGCAATTTTATTTTATCACACTTTTATTTATCGCAATTTCATTATCGTTATTTACTTTACGCTTTAAATTAAGTTATATTTATTTTTAATATTTTACATTAGGTTTTAACTGCGACTAAAGTTTTAAAAATCGACAAACCGGTCATTAAACGGTAAAAACCCCCTTTTATAATAATAATATCACTTATATATATATTTGTATTTTTATATAGCGTTAAGCTTGTTTAAGAGTTCCCTGTGGACGAACCGGACTTACTAAAAACTACACTACTGTACGATTAGGTACACTGCCTATAAGTGTTGTAGCAAGGTTTAGGTATATCCATTCTATAAATAAATAAATATCTTGTGTAAAATTGTATCGTATTTAATAGTATTTCGTTGTAAAAATAATACTATTTCCTAGTACACCTCGCACACATCAAGTATTTTTGGCGCCGCTGCCGGGGACAATTCTGCTTAAACGCCGGAAGCGCAACGCTATATATATAAAAAAAGATTTTTATTAATTTTTAGTTTACTTTTATAAAAATACGCTTTTGTAAAAATACGTTTTAATACATAAATATAAAAAGAAAAACAAAAATATAAATATTTTTAAGAGTTTGTTAAATATAAAACTATAAAGTTTCTTTATTTTTATTTTGTAAAAATATAAGTTTATTTAATTTATATAAATATATTATATAAATATATAAATCAGAAAAAAAAAATATAAAAACACTCGGCCCGTACTGTAGCAGCCCAAAGTCTGGCCCGAATTCGCAGACCATGCTATCGCATGGTATTACAACGTACAGCTCATGCGATCGCATGAGCTGATTTGACAGGACTGGTAACCTCAGCCGCCGAGTTTAGGGTTTAATTAATTAATAATTATTATTATATAAACCCTAATTAGGGTTTAGTTATTAATTATTTAGTTTAGTTTTTAGATTTAATTTGTTTTATTTAGTTTATTTAGTTTTAATAAATTATAAAATTAATTGTTTTATAAAATAAATAATATAAAAATAATATTTTTATAAAAATTGTACTTTTTACAACTTTAAGATTATTTTTATATTTTGTAACTTTTTATTTGTTTTAGCATAATATTTGTATTTTTCGCTCGTATTTAATTCTAAGATATAGTTTTTGCCATAGTTATTTTTATTTTTAGATTTCTAGGCTTTGCCGTAAAATCCCTTAAGTGCTTTTTCTTTAGACTAAGATTTAGGTGCTTTAGAATTTTGCGACGCCGTTTTTTTTATATTAGTACCTTTTTAAGTTATTGCCATTTGGGATATAGTTTTTCTTTTAAGCTTTAATATTTTTAGACGCAACTTTTAATTCTTAGTTTTTAGTGCCTTTTAAGTTACGACGCGCTACTTTCTTATTTTTATTTTTCGACGCCTATTATTTTTCGACTTTTTATTTTTCGACGTTTTTCGACGCGCTCTTTTTCTTTCTTATTTCTCGACGCTCTAGTTTTTAGGACTTAGATTTTTTCTATTTCTTATCTTAAATTTCTTTAAATTTAAACGAAAAATTATTTTAAGTGGTTAAATTGATAGACATCAAAATTTTCTGGTTCGTAGTAATAGCTGGATTTGTACGTGGACCGGGTTATTGGAGCCAAACAGTACTCAATTATATTGAGACCAAACGAATCCAGCCCCTCTGCTGCATCTTTTGGCTATTCGAAACGTGGGCAAAATCAGAAAAGTCTATTAATTGGATAACTTATATAATTTTTCTTTCTTTTTAAAAACTAATAGGATATTCAGTGAATGCACCGAGCAAAACGATCACCACCTTTTGTACGTTCACCACCTGTAACCAGATCAAGACATCTAGCAAATATTGTCGCCGTTGATTTTTCTTTAGAATCGTCATTCAGTCGACCAAGTACTCCAATTCATATTTCCGATAATCCATTTTTTGAACCCGACCTCACAATTGAGAATCCGGAGAATATTCAGGGACAATTCATAGATCCTGAACCATTAATCTTTCCTCCGGAACCACCAATCATTCAAACAGAGATTGTTGAGGAACCAACCATTAAATCAGAATCCTCTAGTGATTCAGATTCAACAAATTCAATTATGGAAAATCTGGAACCTCTAAGTATGGAAGACCGAATGCGAGCTAAACGCACTGGCCAAGGTCACGCAATTACTCAACCAGACATAAATGCGCCAGATTATGAAATCAAGGGACAAATTCTACACATGGTAACAAATAAATGCCAATTTAGTGGTGCGCCGAAGGAAGATCCAAATGAACATCTTCGTACCTTTAATAGGATCTGCACACTATTTAAAATAAGAGAAGTGGAGGATGAACAGATCAATCTCATGTTATTTTCCTGGACTCTAAAGGGAGAAGCCAAAGATTGGTTAGAATCGTTACCTGAAGGGGCGATTGATACATGGGACGTTTTAGTTGAAAAATTTCTTAAACAATTCTTTCCGGCATCTAAAGCCGTGAGACTTCAAGGAGAAATTGTTACGTTCACACAGAAGCCAAATGAAACTCTATATGAGGCTTGGACCATCTTTGGAAAGTTATTAAGAGGATGTCCGCAACATGGTTTAGAAACTTGTCAAATAGTACAAATATTCTACCAAGGATGCGACATCACTACAAGGAAAGACATCGATATAGCAGCTGGTGGTTCCATTATGAAGAAAACAGCAACTGATGCTTACAAAATTATTGATAACACTGCTTCCCACTCACATGAGTGGCACCAAGAAAAAGATATCGTTAGATCATCTAAAGCAGCTAGAGCCGATTCTAGCCATGACTTAGATTCCATTTCTGCAAAGATAGATGCTGTTGAGAGACGAATGGAAAAGATGACTAAAGATATCCACTCAATACGAATTAGTTGTGAGCAGTGTGGAGGACCACATTTGACAAAAGATTGTCTCAGTATTGAACTAACAATGGAACAAAGAGAGAATGTTTCATACATAAACCAAAGGCCTTGAAATAATTATCAGAATAATTATCAACCGCCAAGACCAATCTACAATCAAAATCAGAATTATAACTGAAATGTTCCATACAACAACCAACAAGGTCCAAGCAATCAACAAGTATCCAATAATACTTACAACCAGCAAAGACCTATTTTTCAAAACAAACCACCACAAACCGATGATAAAAAGCCAAATTTAGAAGATATGATGTCAAAGCTAGTTGATTCTCAAACACAATTTTTCACATCTCATAAACAAACGAATGAACAAAATGCTCAAGCATTTAGAAATCAACAAGCTTCTATTCAAAATTTGGAACAAGAAGTAAGCAACCTAGCAAGGTTGATAGGTGAAAGAAAACCGGGAAGTCTACCTAGTGATACTGATGCTAACCCCCGGAATGAAACAGCTAAAGCCATTACCATAAGAAGTGGTATTACACTTAAACCACCTGAAATACCTGTAATTTCTGATGAAGCTATTCCTACTCCACAAGAACCACAGTCTGAACAAGATAAGGAAAAAGAACCGGTAGTTGAAAAGGTTAATGAAGATAACACAGTTAAAGCTAAACCTTATGTTAAACCATACCAACCACCACTTCCTTACCCAAGTAAAATGAGAAAAGAGAGACTTGAAGCCGAGCAATCCAAATTCTTGGATATGTTTAAACAGATAAATGTAGATCTTCCTTTCATTGATGTGATTTCAGGAATGCCTAGATATGCTAAATTTCTGAAAGATCTAATCACAAATAGAAAGAAAATGGAAGAACTCTCGGCTGTTACTATGAATGCTAATTGTTCTGCAGTGCTGTTGAATAAGATACCAGAAAAATTATCAGATCCAGGAAGTTTCACAATTCCATATTTTCTGGGTAGTCTTAGTTCAATAGAAGCATTGGCAGACTTAGGTGCTAGTATAAATTTAATGCCGTATTCACTATACGCTAAACTAGGCCTTGGAGAATTGAAACCAACACGAATAAGTATACAACTAGCCGATCGATCAGTAAAATATCCTAGAGGGATAATGGAGAACATGCTAGTTAAAGTTGGTACTTTAGTATTTCCAGTAGATTTTGTTATTCTGGACATGGAAGAAGATTCTCGAGTACCTCTCATATTAGGAAGACCATTCTTAAACACGGCTAAAGCAATAATAGACGTGTTCGGTAAGAAACTGACCCTAAGTATAGAGGACGAGAGTGTTACCTTTTCAGTTGATAGAGCCATGCAACAACCGCAATCTGCAGATGATACATGTTATTATATTCAAACTATAGAATCACATGCAGAGTTGTTAGAAGAATTTCCAGAATTACAAGGAACAGGAGAATGTTCTTTAGGAGAAGGAACTGAACCAATTGATGAAACTGAAATGTTAGCTACACTTATGGCTAATGGATATGAACCAACAACAGAAGAAATTCAAATGCTAAAAGAAGAAGACAGATATCGATATAAATCATCGATAGAAGAACCACCGACATTAGAGTTAAAGCCACTTCCAAACCATTTGAAATACGCTTATTTACATGGTGAATCTGAATTACCTGTAATAATATCGTCTTCTCTTACTGAAAATGAAAAATCTAAACTCATTTCTTTGCTAAAAGCTCATAAACCAGCTATTGCATGAAAAATTCATGATATTAAAGGAATAAGTCCTTCGTATTGCACACATAAAATCCTTATGGAAGAAGGTCATAAAACGTATGTGCAACGCCAACGAAGACTAAATCCTAATATGCAAGATGTTGTTAAGAAAGAAATAATTAAACTGCTTAATGCAGGTTTAATTTATCCAATTTCTGATAGTTCATGGGTAAGCCCAGTTCAATGCGTACCTAAGAAGGGTGGCATGACTGTCATCACAAATGAGAAAAATGAGCTTATTTCTACTAGGACTGTAACAGGATGGCGTGTTTGTATTGATTATAGAAAATTAAATGACGCCACCAGAAAAGATCACTTTCCCTTACCTTTTATTGATCAAATGTTGGAAAGATTAGCCGGAAATAGTTACTATTGTTTTCTTGATGGTTTTTCCGGATATTTTCAAATTCCAATAGCACCCGAGGATCAAGAGAAAACGACATTCACGTGCCCTTATGGTACTTTTGCTTACAAACGCATGCCATTTGGACTTTGCAACACCTCTGCAACCTTTCAAAGGTGCATGATGGCGATTTTTCACGACATGATAGAAGAATGCATGGAAGTTTTCATGGATGACTTTTCAGTCTTCGGTGATACTTTTGAAACATGTCTAGTTAATCTTGAACGAATGCTTATTAGATGCGAACAATCAAATCTAGTACTTAATTGGGAGAAATGTCATTTCATGGTTAAAGAAGGCATCGTTCTTGGACATAAAATCTCAAAGGAAGGAATTGAAGTGGATAGAGCTAAAGTAGATGTAATTGCTAAACTTCCACATCCCACCAATGTTAGAGGAGTTAGGAGTTTTCTAGGACATGCCGGTTTTTACCGACGTTTTATAAAAGATTTTTCTAAAATTGCCACTCCTATGAATAAACTCCTTGAAAAGGATGTTCCATTTATCTTTTCAGATGAATGTATCAAATCTTTTAATATTCTTAAAGAAAAACTCACTAATGCGCCGATCATGATAACTCCAAATTGGAATCTACCGTTTGAACTTATGTGCGATGCAAGTGATTTTGCAATGGGAGCCGTTTTAGGACAAAGGATTGAAAAACGATTTCAACCCATTTATTATGCTAGTAAGACGTTACAAGGAGCACAAACGAACTACACAACAACTGAAAAAGAACTCCTTGCTATTGTCTTTGCTTTTGACAAATTTCGATCATATCTCGTTCTAGCAAAAACGGTGGTCTATACCGACCATTCTGCTCTTAGATACCTATTTTCAAAACAAGATGCTAAACCACGATTAATCCGTTGGATCTTACTCTTACAAGAGTTCGATATTGAAATTCGAGATAAAAAGGGAGCAGAAAATCTCGCCGCTGATCATCTTTCTCGTCTTGAAAATCCCGAATTAGAAGTTTTAAATGAATCGGCCATACAAGACAACTTTCCTGATGAATATCTATTGAAGATAGATTATAGTGAAATTCTATGGTTTGCAGACTATGCAAACTATTTAGTATGTGGATTCCTTGAAAAAGGATTATCGTACCAAAAACGAAAGAAATTCTTTAGTGATATAAAACACTATTTCTAGGAAGATCCACATTTGTTTAAAAGTTGTCCCGATGGAATAATACGCCGATGTGTATTCGGAGATGAAGCTAGTCAAATCTTAAACCATTGTCACACAGGACCAACAGGAGGGCATTATGAGCCTCAACTCACAGCAAGAAAAGTTTACGATGCTGGATTCTATTGGCCTACAATTTTCAAAGACGCATACCTTCTTTGCAAATCCTGTGATGCTTGTTAATGGGCCGGAAAAATAAGTCAACGTGATGAAATGCCACAAAATGTCATTCAAGTATGTGAAGTATTTGACATTTGGGGTATTGACTTTATGGGCCCATTTCCAAAATCTCATAATAATCTCTACATTCTCGTTGCCATTGATTATGTATCTAAATGGGCGGAAGCACAAGCTCTCCCAACTAACGATGTACGAGTTGTAGTCAATTTTTTAAAACGTCTTTTTGCTAGGTTTGGAACACCGAAAGCTTTAATAAGTGATCGGGGTACTCATATTTGTAACAATCAACTTGAGAAAGTTCTTAAAAGATATGGAGTAACTCATAAAATCTCCACCGCATATCATCCACAAACAAGTGGACAAGTTGAAAATACCAACCGAGCATTAAAACGTATTCTAGAGAAAACCGTAGGATCAAATCCGAAGGAATGGTCCATGAAATTGGAGGATGCACTCTGGGCATTTAGAACAGCCTACAAAACTCCAATTTGAACAACACCTTTTAAACTTGTTTACGGAAAAGCATGTCATCTTCCAGTAGAAATTGAACACAAAGCATTTTGGGCTTTGAAGACATGTAATCTTGATTTACATGAAGTTGGACGTCTACGGTTAAGTCAACTAAACGAATTAGAAGAATTAAGACATGAAGCATACGAAAATTCGTTAATCTATAAAGAAAGAACGAAGAAATGGCATGATAAAAGAATCAGAAGTTCAAAAGAATTTAAGGAAGGAGACAGAGTTCTTCTTTTCAATTCACGATTCAAGCTATTTCCTGGAAAATTGAAATCAAGATGGTCTGGACCATTTATAGTCAAAAGAGTTTTCCCATACGGAACAATAGAGTTAATAAATTCAAATGGAATTGAATTTAAAGTTAATGGTCACAGAGTTAAACATTACATACATGGTCCGATGGAAGTTGACAATGAAGTCAATCATAATTTCACCACCCAAGAAAACCTTCAAAATGAAAACATAAATATGTTATCAACAACATATGAAAAATCAAAATTGGAAAATAGGGAGGATTCAAATTGGAGTGATGAAGAAGAATTCTTATACAAACCTCCCATTCCAAGAAACGAAGAAAAATGTGAACAAGAAGTTCAAATAGAAGTGAAAGAACCAAGAAAAAAACATCCGAAAAAGGTTTACAAACCAACTCGACTTACTAAAGCAGGAGACCCGGGTGAATTTATCATTTCTTGCTTGCTTAATGATGGTGCTGTATATAATGGACTCGCAGATTTAGGAGCAAGTGCAAATATTATGCCTCTTTCCTTATACAAAAGATTAGGTATGGGTAAATTAAAACCAACCAAAATAGGTGTTCAATCATTTGACCAAACCATTAAACACCCGGTTGGAATAGCAAATAATTTACTTGTTAACGTGAGAAGTTTGACCTTTGTTGCAAACTTCATAGTGATTAATATGAAGGAAAACCTTGATATTCCTCTAATTTTAGGTCGCCCATTTTTAGCAATCACCGAGGCATTCATTGAAGTAAGAGAAGGTAGAATGAAACTTAGGGACGGTGATAAATCAATCACCTTTGTGAATCAAAAGTTTAGATCTCCACCAACCAAAACTGTTAAACCAATAAAAACGCATAAGTGTGGGGAAGATGAAGAAACACTTAATGATGATCCGATCACAAAGAACCCCGTTGATGATAAGAAATTAGATGAAACCGTTTTTAACAGTTCAACGAAGAAACTTTATAAACGGATTCACGATGCTAAGATTAAGGGAAACTTTAAGTTATGTAACCGATTAATATCCAATTTATCGCCAAAAGAAAAGGCGATGTTAGTTGAATTTGTGAAAGTTACGGAGGAAATCAACAAATAGATTGAAGTAAAAGTCAGAGATATACAAGTTGTTGATGATCCAATTGAAAATAACGTTAATCACAATTTCAACTAAGTGTGGGGAGGTTCGAATCTTTTTAGGGTAATATAGAGTTAGATTTTCTGTTTTCGTGTAGTTCTCGAGAATGGAATCTGAATGGTCTTTCCCTAGCAGACCCTAAAGAACTAGTCTTCTCCCCCCATTCTGAATTTTTATTTTTTTAGGTTTTACGAGATGAAGACTTCCTGTGAACTAAACAATGGTCTAATGCTACACGCTTTGATCACTAAACGTAATAATGACACCCTTCCAAGTGAAATAGTATCATTAATCAGAGGTAAATTGGACGGAGTAAGAAAAGAATCCATGAACGAAAATAATAAGTTACAGTTTGGTAAAGGAAAATCAAAATCCGCAGCGAAAAGAAGAGCACGACACCTTGAAAGATGTCACAAATGCGGAAAATGGTCACACGAAGGAAAATGTTCGACGAATCAGACATATTCCAATACCGAATTTGTTACTTTATGCAGAGATGGACCGTTCATATGTTTAGAAGAAAAAACATTAAATGCTCGAGGTTACGCCTATGTAGCTATGGAAAATCAATTAGTCCGACTATCTTATGAGTGGGCTAAAGCATATCACTAAGAATACTATCTCACAGGTAAGTATGTACAGTTTTTATTTTTATTTTTATTTTTAACCTTTTGATAATAAACGCTAATTTGTTCGCTATATACTATTAAATTGGTATTCGATAAAATTAGGTATGCGCGACCGAAATTATTGATATCATACAAAAATTTATTACATCACTACGAAATTTACCGTTTATTCTTAAGGTATAAATATCTTTAATCAATCAACCCAAAATATTTCAGAAATTCGTCAGGAGTAAAACTAGGTAATATAGCCGAAATTACTTTACCGAAAAGAGGGGCGTATATTTTTTATAATATTTGATTAATTAAAGTGGGATAAAAGACCAAAAAGATTTTTAATTTTAATTTTTACCATGTTTTTAAAATTAATATTTAAAAATTAAATTAATATTGTGAACCTTTTTAAAATCAATATATTTCAATTTGTAAATATTTGAAAAATTAATATTTTTAATATAAGTTTGTATGTATAAAAACAAAAATATAATTTAAGTTTGGTGTGAATTTTTAATATGAATTTTTAATTTTATGCATTTTAAATTTAAGTTTGGTGTGAATTTAAAAACAAAAATTTATTTTATTTCGTTAAGTTAAAAATTTGATTTTTAAAATTCGTCGTGAGTTGAAGACTAGGTCGTTGAACCGAAATTGCTCTACCCAAGGGAGGGACGAGAACTTTTATTATCATTATTTTTAATCTTATTGAATTAAAGTATGCAAAAAAAAAAGCCAATGGTACTGTACCCGGACCCCCATGCGATCGCATGGGAAGTGAACTCCAACCTCATGCGATCGCATGAGGCTGGAAAACAGGCCAGATAGAAAAAGCAGCGAGCTGTTCTGCCTCACTCCACACATACACAAACACACGAATATACACACACAAACCTCTCAAAATTCATCATTTGTTCATCAAAATTCATCAAATTTCTCGCTACAATCCGCTCTAAACATGAATTTGATAAGGAGTTTATCAAAAAGGGTAACAATTTCACCCCTAAATCTCTTTAAATTTGATTTTTAAGTGTTCTTGAGCTATATTTTTCATAATTTGATTTTATTATATTCTAGTGTAATTAGAGTTAAATTGTTAGTATTTTATGCATGTATAACCTAGATTGATGCTATTTAACATAATTTGAAGCCAAAAACTTCAAAAATTTTAGAAATCTAGGGTTTGTGTTCTTGAGCAATTTGGGACTTTTTGATATAAACAGGTTATGGCCGATTTTTGTCATGAATTGTTGCTAAATTAAGTAGTATAACATATTTAGGTAGTTAAATGATCCAAACTTTGATCCTAAACATGATTTTTGAAGATTAAAGTGGACTTTTTAGTTGCAAAATTCATGAACTTGATTAATTTGATATAATTGCCAATTGAGACTTGTTTAATTGTTAGTAATGACTATTTTGACATGTTATTTGAGTTAAATGCTTATGAACTTTGTCTACATTTTCATATGTGCTTATTTGAAAAAGTGTAGAATTGTAAAAATTGTGAAAATGTGTATAAGTTTAATTTTGATTTAACATGTTATTGTGATTGTTTTAAGTTGTTATTTTGCTAACACTAATGCATATTTGGATGCACAAATTTTGTGTTTAATGTGTTTTGCAGAGAGCCGATACTGGAGGTTCATCATCATCATCATCATCTAGACGACCTGCTCCAGAACCTGAACCTGAACCTGAACAAGTACCACAACAGGAACAACATCAGCTTGATCAACACGTACCTTATTATGATCCACTACAGTTTGTTAATGAATTCATAGTATTTCCGATGCATCCACCTGTAGAATACCCAATGATTTCTGAACACACGTTGCATCCTAATCTGATATTCGATAGACGATGGAGAGATTACCTGGCATATCAAAGTAATAAATTCAAATTAGTAACAAAAGAGGTAGAGGTGCCTAGGGTAATTGATTGGGATCCTTTGGAAAGGGTCCAACTAGCTGACCGTGTTAGGGAGCATCTGATTCAAAGGTATGGCAGTTCTTCTTTTACCGATTGGGAAAGCTTATTCACCATTCGTAGACCTGTATATAAGGAATGGTGTGTTGAGCTGATGAGTACTATAGCATTAAATGTAGATGTAGATAGATTAGATGATAGAAGTTTTCTTAGGTTTATACTTGGCAGTAGGATGTACAGGATGTCCATGCTGGACATGGCCAGGGCATTACAGATATATACGCCCGCTGAATTACTACTACCCGATTGTATGAATTTGATTTATCGTGGTGAAAGGGTAGATAGGAATTTTGACGCGAACGCCGTTTGGAGGCGTATGTATGATTATAATGTTTTTGGGCGGGGAGGAACACATGCCTACTTACATATTAACATAGCCGAACTTCGTATAATTCATAGATTTTTGGCTAACTCGATTACACAGAGAGGTCACAACAAGGAAAAATTGACCTTACATGATTTATTTTACCTAAAGTGTATTCGAGACCCAAGAGGCTTTGTTAATATCCCTTACTGTGTTGATTTTTATTTATCTAAGATGGTTGAAGGAATACAGGAAGGGGGGATTATAGGAGGAGGTATTTTTGTTACTCTCATTGGAAAGTATTTAGGTGTAGATAAGAACCAAGGGGTCCACTTTTGAAATGTAGGGAACAGGTTGAGCTTTTAAGATTGAGGGTTTATGCGGGTGCTAAGGTATTGAAGAGTAGACGCAACCAGGCAATACCCTATGTAGGTAGTCATCCGCAGGTAGAAAGAGGATCAGACGAGGAGATGGAGGAAGAGGATGACATTAGGGATGTCATTCGGGAGGCTATGACTGATGTCTACCAGCGTGTAGATGAGGTAGATATGACAAACGCGGAGAGATTTAGACGGATGGAGCAGTGGCAAGCCCGGAATGATTACGAGCATTCCAGGCAAAGACAGCATGATAGATGGGACTATCATCAGCGTCAGATTATGAGCCGGCTGTCACCTCAGGAGCCCTACATCCCGACCAGACCAGCTTACTATCCTCCACACCAGCCCGAGATGAGACCGCCTTATACTCTCTACGACCCTAACCAGGCATACCAGTACACCTATCACCAACCATGGAACCCGGATGACGACATGAACTGGAACGCCTATCCAGATTGATTTAGTTCCGGTTGGTAATTTATATGATTTTTAATTTTTATTATTTCTGTTTATTTATGTTTAAACACATTATATTATGATACTTTTATTGTAATGTTTAATATTTTTATTATGTTGTACTAATATTTCATTTTTGATTTGAAAGTGGAATTTTAAGTCCCATTTCAAATTGCCATGCATGTTTATATTTGTATGTATGTATATTTTCAATTGTACAAAACAGGGTAAAACAGCGCATTTCAAAGACTGGCATTAAGTTCAGCAAAAGCTAGTACTTTTGACGACAAAACGAAAAACAAATGTGATGTAACAACAAGACGGAATGAACAAATGATATGCACCATTTATCATTCAGCAAACAAACGCCAATATGTTTGGAAACTTTGGTAAAATTTAATCATTTTTCTACGCTAATCACCCTCAATAATTTAAATTGTTACTGATTTCTTGCAAATGAGGGCATTGCAAGATTTAAGTGTGGAAAGGGGTTAAATTCTTTCGGATTTTAAAAATTTTTAATTTAAACACTTGGTTACCATTAAAAATACTAGTAAAGCAGTAGTTGTATTAGAATCTAGTGCTCTTTGATAATAAAGAACAGCCCTAGCCTTATATACTGACTACCCAATTCTAGTAAAATTTTTCAAAATTTTCAATTAAATGAACTCAAAATCATGTTTATACATATTTATGAACGATAAAACTAGGTGTTAAACACCGAAATTATTGTTACCTCGAAAAGGACATAAATTGAGAAACAAACCAAAATGTTAGAATTCATTTAAAATGGAATAGAGGACAATAAAAAGGCAAATAAAAGGAAATAAAAGCCAAGTGTGGGAAAATTTACCAAGTTATTTAAAACATATATCACATATTTTTGTACAAATAACTGAAGATACTTTTGCTTTGGACTAATCTAAACAGTTTTACCCAATTTACTGTAATACATTTAAAAGAAAGATGGATCTACACGATGAATCAATTTCATCATTAAAAGGAAGTAAAGTCTTCCGAAAAAGACACGCGCTTCTTGATTTAGGTCATGAAGTTGTTGTCCAGACCAGCTGTAGGTTGACGAAAAATCTAGAAAAGTCATCACTAAAATCAGCAGGAAATCCACGGACCTCAGCATCAAACAGGGTCGCTCAGTGGTCAGACTTATCCTAACCATGAGAGGATCTGTCTCGTAAAATGGAGAGGACGCCGTGCAAATTAGCTGGATAAGACTAATGAATCAGATCCCCAGAAAGGATAATCTCCTTAAAGATCAAAAATCAGCTTTTAAGCCTGATATTACTCAATCCTAGAGATTGACCTTAAAGATTGAGAATTACAAACTCATGGAATTCAATGATATCTAAACTCGAGCTTGAACGAGAAAATATTTTGATCAAAATTACAAACCGATTTGTTTTCTGAAAACCCATTTTCAATGCGTTCATTACTATTGAACGTAAAATCCTAGGAATTCACTTGGAATTCATTAGGTCACCTGAACCAAATCGGGTGTCAACCGTAAGAACGGTGGTTGCATAGCATGGTCAAAGACAGGACCTTGTGCCAGACCGAAAAATTATAAGGGTGAGCTTTACTATTGCTCCTACCAAGGATAGTAATTGCATCCGACACGTTATAGACCATAATTAAAAGCATGTCAGGGGACATTGCCTTAACAGTTGCTTGTTCAACGCTTTCCTTTACAACCGGACGGTAGTTTACCAAAAAGTAATATACGGAACAAGTATACTGGACGTGTTGATTTCCTAATACAAGGTTAGAAAGTGGGTGACACAAAACCGTAAGTTTTGAGCTAAAATTTTCAAATCTGAAACCCACCAAACCCACAAAAATAATTTGCAAACACCGGTGAAGGGTTATTCCGGAAAACTTATCTAGGGTAAAAGCTAGATTAAATTTTTAAAAGATCAAATGTTTTCATAAAGATCCAATTTCCTTAAAGGATCTAAATTTTTATAGTCATGTGGGACTGTAAACCACATCGTTACTACCATTGTTTATACCGCCGTATAGAAATTACTGATGTACAAAGTGTGAAGAATAAAGAAGTGATTCTAGTATTTTTATTTCAAGACTATATTGCTTGAGGACAAGCAACGCTTAAGTGTGGGAATATTTGATAATGCTAAAAACGAACATATATTTCATAGCATTATCCCTCAAGAAAGACAAGCTTTTAGTTGCAATTGTTCTATTTACAAGTGATATTCATTTAAATAATAAAAGGTGAAGACAAAAGACAGATTAGACGAATTGAAGACGCAAACGACCAAAAATCTCAAAAGTACAAAATACAATCAAAGTGGTTCCAATTATTGATTAGAAGCGTCTCAAAATTACAAGAGTACAAGAAGCAAAACACAAAATACAAGATATTAAATTGTAGGCAAAGACGTTCGGAAAACCGGAACCGAGACCAAAGTCAACTCTCAACGCTCGACGCAACGGACTAAAAATTACAAGTTAACTATGCACATAAATAAAATATAATATTTAAATAATTCTTATAATTATTTATATATTATATTATTATTTATAAACGTCGGCAAGAAAGAAAACAAAGACATGTGACTTCTCCCAGCTGGCCATGTGATCGCATGGCCTGGAGGCACAAAAGCCATGCAATCGCATGGCACCCTTTTTCAGCTCTGGTACTATAAATTTCGCAGTTTGGTGATCGAATTCAACATCTTATATATATATATATATATATATATATATATATATATATATATATATATATATATATATATATATATATATATATATATATATATATATTATATATTTTAATTTTAATTTTAATTTCTAATAATAAGGGTATGTTAGCGAATGTTGTAAGAGTGTAAGTCGAAATTCTGTCCGTGTAACGCTACGCTATTTTTAATCACTGTAAGTTATGGTTAATGTTATTTTTAAATTAATGTCTCGTAGCTAAGTTATTATTATGCTTATTTAATACCAAAGTAATCATGATGTTGGGCTAAATATTAAAATTGGGTAATTGGGCTTTGTACCATAATTGGGATTTGGACAAAAGAACGACACTTGTGAAAATTAGACTATGGGCTATTAATGGGCTTTATATTAACTAAATGATACCTCGTTAATTTAATATATAGACTTATAATTTGACGTATTTATATATAACCACATACGCTTGACTGGGCACGGTGGGCGGGATATCTATAAATACCAATAATTGTTCATTTTACCGGACACGAATTGGATTAATAGTTAATAGACTTGTTGAAACAGGGGTGGATTACATTCAAGGGTAATTGGTGTAATTGTTAACAAAGTAGTAAAACCTTGGTTTACACGCAGTCGATAACCTGGTGTATTCATTAAACAAAGTATTAAGACCTTGTTACAATTCGAATCCCCAATTAGTTGGAATATTTGACTTCGGGAATAAGAATAATTTGACGAAGGCTTTCGCACTTTATATTTATGACTGATGAACTATTATGGACAAATCCGTATGGACATATTGAATAATCCAGGACAAAGAACAATTAACCCATGGGAATAAACTAAAAATCAACACGTCAAACATCATGATTATGGAAGTTTAAATAAGCATAATTCTTTTATTTCATATTTAATTGCACTTTTAATTATCGCACTTTTATTTATTGTCATTATATTTAATTGCACTTTTAATTATCGTACTCTTTAATTATCGTAATTTTATTTTATCGCACTTTTATTTATCGCAATTTCATTATCGTTATTTACTTTACGCTTTAAATTAAGTTATATTTATTTTTAATATTTTACATTAGGTTTTAACTGCGACTAAAGTTTTAAAAATCGACAAACCGGTCATTAAACGGTAAAAAACCCTTTTTATAATAATAATATCACTTATATATATATATTTGTATTTTTATATAGCGTTAAGCTTGTTTAAGAGTTCCCTGTGGACGAACCGGACTTACTAAAAACTACACTACTGTACGATTAGGTACACTGCCTATAAGTGTTGTAGCAAGGTTTAGGTATATCCATTCTATAAATAAATAAATATCTTGTGTAAAATTGTATCGTATTTAATAGTATTTCGTTGTAAAAATAATACTATTTCCTAGTACACCTCGCACATATCAGAAATCGTTATCCAATCTTTATTCTATTTTTTATTTTTTTTGTTCTTGACAATAAAATCTGTCGACCTGCAATTCATATATAATCTAATCAACTTCAGTGTTATTCAAGGAATACGACCTCCAATCATCTATTAAAATTTATACATTTCAATTATTTACTTCCACATGGGCGAATTTAATCAGAAAAACCAAGTCAGAATTCAAGAAAACAGACCCGGTACCCTGCTTCCCAATTTTTTTTGTCAAACATCGAATTTGAGATTTATTTTAAAATCTATTAATGCAGTTCTGTTAGTAATCCCTTATGAAAACTAACTGTAAAAGCTCAAATCCCAACTTTATCTATTGAGTAAGAATTTCCGAGTCAAAGTTCATATTCTAAAAAGTCAACCGAAGTGTTCATCATAAAATTAGGGTTCATTTTGATGTTTTAATTTAAATTGAAAGTCCGGAAAGGTTCTAATGATGTTTTAAAACCTTTTTCATGAAGGAATGTTGGTCTATAACGGCTTCTAAATTCGAGTTTGATTTTAAGTCAAAAATGTTCTTCAGTGTAATATAATTTGATTTTATTTTCTGTTTTAATTAATTTAAACGATCTATAAATAGTTCTGTACAATTTGTAAATCCTAAAAACTAATTGATAACTCATTTTATTATTGGTATCGACCTCTGGTCACTTGATTTCGAAACTGGAGAAGAAAGGGAAGCAGATAGGAACTAGATAAATATAATTTGAATTTAATATAACTGAGAAAAATAGAATTGGTGCCATGGTCGAGGTTGTTGGGTTGTGAGCGGGAGGTCAGGGGTTCGAGCCCGGCTCAGGACATTTTTTTTAAAAGGGCTCCAAAGGTAGTTTCATTTTTTTTTATTATTATTATTATTATTATTATTATTATTACTAATTATTATTATTATTATTATTATTATTATTATTATTATTATTATTATTATTATTATTATTATATTGTTATGTTGATTATTATTATGAGTATCATGATTTTTATTATCATAGATTACATCATTATCATTTATATAAGTATTATAATTATTATTATTATCATGAATCTAATTAATGATATTATCGTTATTGTTGTTACTAGTATTATCATTATGTATTATTATTACTATTATCATTATTATTAGGATTGTTATTATTAGTGTTTTTATGACAAGATAACACAAGTTATTATTATTTTCATTGATATTATTATTAGTATCATTTTATAAGTATTAGTATTATTATTATTAAGTGTTATAAATAAATTGGTTATTATTATTATTATTATCACAAATAAGTTGTATTATTATTATCATTATGATTAGGATTATAAATATGAAAATAATGCAAGTTACCATTATTTTAGTATTAGTATCACTTTTGTAACTATTAATATAATTAGTATTATTATTAAACAAAAGTATCGTTAATAACAATATCATTATTATTAATATTATCGTTTTAATAAAGTTATTATTAATATTAGTAGTAAATCAGTAATATCAAAACTATCATTTTTTAGACAAATAAATATTTTATACATAAAACATATTATTTACATATATATTAATATTCTATATATAAATTCTATTAACATTATATATATAAATACCTACATACAACAAATTAAGTATTTTTTTTTATATAATACTAAATATATATAGAAATCAACATAACTATATTAATCACTTTAATTATATATACAAAATAAATATATACAACATAAGATTTAAGATATAAAATAAAGTATATATTTTTTTAATGGAATTTAGTATAAATCTTATAAAACTACAAAATATATATAAATAATATATTAATAAATAAAATTCTGAGATTTCAATTATATGTTTTAATATATATAATTGATAATTGATATAGGTTCGTGAATCCGAGGCCAACCCTTCATTGTTCAGTTGTTCAATATAGTCATATGTATTTTTACTACAAAATACATTAGGTGAGTTTCATTTGATTCCCTTTTACTCTTTACATTTTTGGGACTGAGAATACATGCGCTACTTTTACAACTGCTTTATTAAATGCTTTTGAAATACATTTTGAACTGCGAATACATGAAATGCTTTTATAAATGTTTGACGAGATAGACACAAGCAAAACATTCCTCGAATGAATTATGTGGACGTCATAATTGCCACCATTGAATTATGTAGACGTGATAATTGCCACAATTGATATGAATATTTTTTCCCTGATTATTATTGCTTGGTAACCTAAGAATTAGGGAACATCACTAATTTTGAGAATTAGTGCACACCTAATTGACGTGAATCCTAAAGGTAGCTACCGGGTTTAACACCCCCACCCAGAATGTTCACTGGACGGAAGGGCTAGTGGGCGTGGTGTTTAGTACTTCGAAGTTTATATGATTATTATACAGACGAGATGTTCTGTTTTGGGGATATTATTATGCGCATTATATGTTAAGGTCGCTTACCAAGCCAAGCTATGAAAGCAATGAAAAGTGAATGTTATGTATCGAGAGAATGATTTTATACACAGGTTATGTGTATGTTATTTTTGTGCACGAGATATGTGTACGGTTACTAAGATTTATGAAAGATGATTTCGTACACGAGAAAGGTGTACTGTATTTAAAAGATATCGCATGTACATTACATGTGGGTATAGGATTCGGGCCCATTTGTACCATGCAGCATTTAAATCTTGTGGTCTATCAAAATGATGAATTTTATTGTTTTATGATAAACCTATGAACTCACCAACCTTTTGGTTGACACTTGAAAGCATGTTTATTCTCAGGTATGAAAGAAATCTTCCGTTGTGCATTAGCTCATATTAGAGACATTACTTGGAGTCATTCATGACATATTTCAAAAGACGTTGCATTTGAGTCGTTGAGTTCATCAAGATTATTATTAAGTTAATTATAGTTGGATATATTATGAAATGGTATGCATGCCGTCAACTTTCGATGAAATAAAAGTTTGTCTTTTAAAAACGAATGCAATGTTTATAAAATGTATCATATAGAGGTCAAGTACCTCGCAATGAAATCAACTATTGTGAATCGTTTATAATGTATATGAACGGGTCCTTTCAGTTGGTATCAGAGCGGTGGTCTTAGCGAACCAGGTCTTGCATTAGTGTGTCTAACTGATAGTTGTTTAGATGCATTAGTGACTCTGGACTTCGACCGTATCTGCATGTTAAAAGTTTTGTTTATCATTTCTAGTCGGAAATCATCTGCTTATCATCCTTAGGAAATTACCTGCTTATCATTCTTAGTCTAGACACATCTTACTGCATTGACTGCATGTTTAGTGTATAGACAAAACTCATATCTTAGCGCATCTGTTGCTGTAAACTTTGCCTGACATATACCGTAAATTCCTCCGTAGTCTACGAAATCTTTAGTACTATATATATATACATATTCTATGTAGTTAGAATATCATCCAATATTCGAAAATCATTTCATATCGAAAAATCCTTTATTCAATCGTACGAAATGGAATTCGCCACTAGTTCAAGTCCCTCTAATTCCGATATAGAATTTCACTCGAGCTCCGAAAATAGTGTGACCAGAATGAACCAGCCGATTAACCATCATCTATTCTGGATGAATTGGAGACGGGTTCGTAGCCTACTTAATTATTGGAGACAAATCCACCATATTGCCCTCTCGGCGATGAACCTGAAGCACTTACCGGCGAACCTATCCTAAACACCATTTTCAGCCTCATTTCTAGAGTACCTCGCCACGATTATATTCTATCTAAAATTCTAAACCTTATTCATTCACTCATTCCGACCTACAATCATCCCGGAATAATAGAAGAAGTCAACGAACTTCGCGCTCGAGTAATCAATTTAGAGAATATGGTGCAAAATTTACCAGCTTCAACAACATCACCGACATCAACAGAACCACCAGCAACAGCACTCGTACCATCAACAACACACGCCTCAACATCTCATTCTGTATCTCGAGTATAATCATCGTTCTACGTATCTTTCTACATCAATTACCTTCGTTCTTCATGGCGATTATGTAATCTCTAATGTTTTAGAGATTATGTATTCTAGATCTAGCGATAAATCAAATGAGATTAATATCATATTGACTCATTAAAATTCATGATTACATCTGAAGAAAATATATATATATGTATATATGTTTTCATAAAGATTGTAATTAAAAATTCTTTTGTACAAACTGTTGATGGTGAAAATATTTTAACGGGTAGGTAATACCCGATGAATATTTAGATTTCACATTAATAAGTTACACTGTACATTCTTCGAATCTGATTCAACGGTCGTTTACTATCCTACTTACATCCACCAACATACGTATCCGTTCACCGCAGAATAACCATTTTTATTTAATTTCATATTTGGATTTTGACTTACCAGAATCCAACAAGTGGCATAATGAAGAAAACATTTGACATAATAAAATTTGTTAGAAACAAACAAATTAACTATGAGAAATTCTGTTAAGATTCCACGCTAACAAAATCCTAGCTAACTGTTCCTAGCTAACTGTTAATTCCTTATTACATTTATCGCAATTTAATTATCGCAATTTTAATTCTCGCAATTTTATTTATCGTCATTTAATTTCTGTTATTTATTTTACGCACTTTAAATATCGGGACACGTATACAAGGTTTTGACATATCATATCGACGCATCTATATATACTATTTGGAATAACCATAGACACTCTATATGCAGTAATGATCGAGTTCTCTATACAGGGTTGAGGTTGATTCTACAATAATATATATACTTTGAGTTGTGATCGAGTCTGAGACATGTACACGAGTCACGATACGTATTAATTAATTCGAATATTATATATTAAACTATATATGAATTATTGAATTGCTAACTGTGGACTACCAACTGTGGACTACCAACTGTGGACTACCAACATTGAACAATTAAAATAAATTAAAATATTGATTATAACATATGAAACTAAACGATTCTTCAAGTTTGCCACTTGATTTCATCTTAAACCTCATTTGTATCTTGACGATTACAATCTGCGTTCACACCTTTCATAATCATTGAAAACACCTCAATCTAGAGGATGCACCAACCGCACTTCATCTACGGGAGAAAAGATTTATGCATATAGTTATACACCTGAAAACACTCGAAACTTGATTAAACATTTAACACGTAGCTGTGTTAACTCCTTCGGC
This sequence comes from Rutidosis leptorrhynchoides, assembly GCF_046630445.1. Classification (NCBI taxonomy): domain Eukaryota; kingdom Viridiplantae; phylum Streptophyta; class Magnoliopsida; order Asterales; family Asteraceae; genus Rutidosis; species Rutidosis leptorrhynchoides. The sequence continues at coordinate 183,909,715 of NC_092339.1, forward strand.
GTTGTTATTACCGAAAATAACTTTGCAATTCCTTTTCAAATTAGCCAATTTTATCACAGCTCCAGCGAGTCAACTTCAACTTTTTGTTCGAAACAACCTTATTATAACCTTGATATATATGCGTGCTCTTTATTGTTACCGGAGAACCGTTTATATTCCACCGCATTAGCAGTAAACTTACCAGCAACTTCATTACTCATTGACTTAAGTCTCTCCGAAGAACCATTATATTTGTTCATTAACACTCTATCATATACTCATCCACATCTTATAACGAGAATTTCCATACTAGTTACTAGGAATTAGCAATCAGTATTTTGAATCTCGCAGCGGTTCTACATCAACAATTATATGTATACATATAACATTTATCTCTTGGAATCATGATCTTCCATCCTGAAATTCTGAAAAAGAACACCAAGTCTACGAATCAATACTCTGAATTCTGAAAAAGCTGAATACAGCAGCAAAAACTGTACACGACCTTAACAGTCGAAGGTATAAAGATAAGGAATAGTATGTGGGCAAAGCTCAGAAAAGTTGGAACTGAAAAACGGATTGCGCAAACTATAAAGGAGACTGTGGACAAATCACAAGGACTAAACCTGTACTTAACTCTGTATCTGATGAACTCTTCAGCGAATATACTCCTTATTTATTCTAAATCCTTGCGAAAGGATTTTCTTCATCAACCTTCGATCTTAGAAATTCTAAAATATCGTCATAAATATCTTCGATATTTCTGAAGATATTTTCATAACTATCCCAATCTAAAATCAGTTATTTTTTCACGACATCTGTATTACACCCTAAAGGAAACTGTTTAGTTTCTATATTTTGTAAACCTTCAAGTTTAAATTATGAATGATTTTGAAGTAGTGTTGGGAACTGAAGCATGAGTTAGTATAATATAATGACACTTGATAATGCTAAAAACGAACATATATTTCATAGCATTATCCCTCAAGAAAGACAAGCTTTTAGTTGCAATTGTCCTATTTACAAGTGATATTCGTTTAAATAATAAAAGGTGAAGACAAAAGGCAGATTCGACAAATTGATGCAAACGACCAAAAAGCTAAAAAGTACAAAGTACAATCAAAGAGGTTCAAATTATTGATGAGAAACGTCTAAAAATTACAAGAGTACGAGCCGTAAAACGCAAAGTACAAGATATTAAATTATACGCATGGACGTTCGAAAATCCGGAACCGGGACCAAAGTCAACTCTCAACGCGCGACGCAACGAACCAAAAATTACAAGTCAACTGTGCACAAGAATATAACATAATATATAATTAATTATATATATTATTATATATATTAATTAAAAGCCGCCCACGTTTTGGAACATAATGTGAGCTGTATTTAAGACATCCGCACTCGCGGAGTTAGGAAGAACAAAAGCTCCGCACTCGCGGAGCTGCACAGTAAAATGTGGGCCTATAAAAGCCATCGAATTCTGCACAAAAAAAAGCATCTTTTTCTTTTCCTTACTCTATCTCTCAATATATATATTTATATTTATAATTTATAATTTTAATTTAATTTAATTTTAATAATAAGGGTATGTTAGCGAATGTTTTAAGTTTGTAAGTCGAAATTCTGTCCGTGTAACGCTACGCTATTATTAATCATTGTAAGTTATGTTCAACCTTTTTAAATTAATGTCTCGTAGCTAAGTTATTATTATGCTTATTTAATGCCGAAGTAATCGTGATGTTGGGCTAAATATTAAAATTGGGTAATTGGACTTTGGACCATAATTGGGGTTTTGGATAAAAGAACGACACTTGTGGAAATTAGACTATGGGCTATTAATGGGTTTTATATTAACTTAACGATACCTCGTTAATTTAATATAAAGGTTATAATTTGACGTATCTATAAATAACCACTTACGCTTAATCGGGTACGGTGGGCGGGATATCTATAAATACCAATAATTGTTCATTTTACCGGACACGGGATTGGATTAATAGTTAATGGACTAGTTAAAACAGTGGTGGATTACATTCAAGGGTAATTGGTGTAATTGTTAACAAAGTATTAAAACTTTGGTTTACACGCAGTCGATAACCTGGTGTATTCATTAAACAAAGTATTAAGACCTTGTTACAATTCGAATCCCCAATTAGTTGGAATATTTGACTTCGGGTGTAAGGATAATTTGACGAAGACTCTCGCACTTTATATTTATGACTGATGGACTATATTGGACAAAACCGTATGGACATATCGAATAATTTAGGACAAAGAACAATTAACCCATAGTAATAAACTAAAATCAACACGTCAAACATCATGATTATGGAAGTTTAAATAAGCATAATTCCTTTATTTCATATTTCATCGCACTTTTATTTACTGTTATTTTATTTAATTGCACTTTTAATTATCGCACTTTTTAATTATCGCAACTTTTATTTACTGTCATTTTATTTTATCGCACTTTAAATTATCGCACTTTAATTATTGTCATTTACTTTATGCTTTAAATTAAGGTATATTTTTTTTACATTGGGTTTTAACTAAGACTTAAGACATAAAATCGACAAACCGGTCATTAAACGGTAAAAACCCCTTTTATAATAATAATAATCCTTCTTATATTTATATATATATTTATATACAAATTTAGTTTTAAAAATATAGCGTTAAACTTGGCTAGTTCCCTGTGGACGAACCGGACTTACTAAAAACTACACTACTGTACGATTAGGTACACTGCCTATAAGTGTTGTAGCAAGGTTTAGGTATATCCACTCTATAAATAAATAAATAACTTGTGTAAAATTGTATCGTATTTAATAGTAATTTCCTAGTAAAATATTATAGTATTTAGTACCCCTTCGCTTTAACATCAAGTATTTTTGGCGCCGCTGCCGGGGAACAACACTTAACGCCGAATCGAGACGCTATTAAAAAAAATAGTTTTTAAGTTTTTTTTACATAAGTTTTAAATATCAAAAATATAAAAACATAAAAAATATATATCTTTAAGTCTTTAAAAAAATATATTTTTAGTTATAAAATACTAATAAGTGATTTTTATTTAAAATATAAGTTTTAGTTATATTATAAAACATTTTCTATAAAATAAAAACAGAAAATTAAAAACAAAACAAAAAAGGTAAAAAAGTAAAAAAAAAATATAACTGAACCTGTAATTTTTTGACCTGCACTTCAACTGAACCTGCATACTTCGCACTCGCGGAGTTTTTGAACTGAGGATATCCGCACTCGCGGAGGTCTCTGACAGGTCAAACATTGCAGTATTAATTACGAAATTAGGGTTATTTAATTAATTATTATTATTAATTAGGGTTTAATTAAAATATTAATTAGTTTTAGTTAATTAAATTTGTATTATTAAGTTTTATTTAGTTTTATTAATATATAAATTAATACTTTTATAAAATATAATATAAAAATAATATTTTTATAAAAATTGTATTTTTATAACTTTAAGTTCATTTTTATTTTGTATTTTTTTATTCGTAATTTGTATTATTATCGTTCGTAATTAGTTTTAAGACTAGTATTTGCCGTAGTTATTTTTATTTTTAGATTCTTAGGATTTGCCGTAAAATCCCTTAAGTGCTTTTTCTTTAGACTAAGATTTAGGTGGTTTAGAATTTTGCGACGCTGTTTATAAATTTTAAGTTCCTTTTTAAGTTTCGACGCGCTACCTTCTTATTATTTTTCGACCTCTTATTTTTCGACGCACTTTTTCTCTTTCTTTTCGACGCTCTAGTTTTTAGGACTTAGAATTTTCTCTACTTCTTCTCTAATAATTCAAAACGAAAAATTATTTTAAGCGGTTAAATTGATAGACATCCAAAATTTTCTGGTTCGTAGTAATAGTTGGATTTGTTAGTGGCGAGTTGTGGGCTTCCGATTTAAAGGGTCCTGGCTACCTGCTGCATCTATTGGCTATTATTAATAAAATTCTTGTATTATTAATATTATTGGAATCATTATTATTTTTATTACCATTAACAAAATATTATCAATAATTATTATTTATATTATTATTATTATTTAGTATTAATATAATTATTATATTAGTTATTAATATTAATTATATAAAAATCATAAATTCGTACGAATTGGTTACAGGTTGCAATCAAACTTTATCCAAATTTGTTTTTGGTCTACAATATGGTACGATTCAGTTCCAATAAATCACAATAACATCCAAAAGCTGTTAGAAATCGTTATCCAATCTTTATTCTATTTTTTATTTTTTTTCTGTTCTTGACAGTAAAATCTGTCGACCTGCAATTCATATATAATCTAATCAACTTCAGTGTTATTCAAGGAATACGACCTCCAATCATCTATTAAAATTTATACATTTCAATTATTTACTTCCACATGGGCGAATTTAATCAGAAAAACCAAGTCAGAGTAAAAGAAAACAGACCCGGTACCCTGCTTCCCAATTTTTTTTGTCAAACATCGAATTTGAGATTTATTTTAAAATCTATTAATGCAGTTCTATTAGTAATCCCTTATGAAAACTAACTGCAAAAGCTTAAATCCCAACTTTATCTATTGAGTAAGAATTTTCGAGTCAAAGTTCATATTCTAAAAAGTCAACCGAAGTGTTCATCATAAAATTAGGGTTCATTTTGATGTTTTAATTTAAATTGAAAGTCCATAAAGGTTCTAATGATGTTTTAAAACCTTTTTCATGAAGGAATGTTGGTCTATAACGGCTTCTAAATTCGAGTTTGATTTTAAGTCAAAAATGTTCTTCAGCGTAATATAATTTGATTTTATTTTCTGTTTTAATTAATTTAAACGATCTATAAATGGTTCTGTAGAATTTGTAAATCCTAAAAACTAATTGATAACTCATTTTATTATTGGTATCGACCTCTGGTCACTTGATTTCGAAACTGGAGAAGAAAGGGAAGCAGATAGGAACTAGATAAATATAATTTGAATTTAATATAACTGAGAAAAACAGAGTTGGTGCCATGGTCGAGGGTGTTGGGTTGTGAGCGGGAGGTCAGGGGTTCGAGCCCGGCTCATGACATTTTTTTTAAAAGGGCTCCAAAGGTAGTTTCATTTTTTTTTTATTATCATTATTATTATTATTAATACTAATTATTATTATTATTATTATTATTATTATTATTATTATTATTATTATTATTATTATTATTGTTATGTTGATTATTATTATGAGTATCATGATTTTTATTATCATAGATTACATCATTATCATTTATATAAGTATTATTATTATTATTATTATTATTATCATGAATCTAATTAATGATATTATCGTTATTGTTGTTACTAGTATTATCATTATGTATTATTATTACTATTATCATTATTATTAGGATTGTTATTATTAGTGTTTTTATGACAAAATAACACAAGTTGTTATTATTTTCATTGATATTATTATTAGTATCATTTTATAAGTATTAGTATTATTATTATTAAGTGTTATAAATAAATTGGTTATTATTATTATTATTATTATCACAAATAAGTTGTATTATTATTATTATCATTATGATTAGGATTATAAATATGAAAATAATGCAAGTTACCATTATTTTAGTATTAGTATCACTTTTGTAACTATTAATATAATTAGTATTATTATTAAACAAAAGTATCGTTAATAACAATATCATTATTATTAATATTATCGTTTTAATAAAGTTATTATTAATATTAGTAGTAAATCAGTAATATCAAAACTATCATTTTTTAGACAAATAAATATTTTGTACATAAAACATATTATTTACATATATATTAATATTCTATATATAAATTCTATTAACATTATATATATAAATACCTACATACAACATATTAAGTATTTTTTTTATATAATACTAAATATATATAGAAATCAACATAACTATATTAATCACTTTAATTATATATACAAAATAAATATATATAACATAAGATTTAAGATATAAAATAAAGTATATACTACTATATTTTTTTAATGGAATTTAGTATAAATCTTATATAACTACAAAATATATATAAATAATATATTAATAAATGAAATTCTGATATTTCAATTATATGTTTTAATATATATAATTGATATAGGTTCGTGAATCCGAGGCCAACCCTGCATTGTTCAGTTGTTCAATATAGTCATATGTATTTTTACTACAAAATACATTAGGTGAGTTTCATTTGATTCCCTTTTACTCTTTACATTTTTGAGACTGAGAATACATGCGCTACTTTTACAACTGCTTTATTAAATGCTTTTCAAATACATTTTGAACTGCGAATACATGAAATGTTTTTATAAATGTTTGACGAGATAGACACAAGCAAAACATTCCTCGAATGAATTATGTGGACGTGATAATTGCCACCATTGAATTATGTGGACGTGATAATTGCCACAATTGATATGAATATTTTTCCCCTAATTATTATTGCTTGGTAACCTAAGAATTAAGGAACATCACTAATTTTGAGAATTAGTGCACGCCTAATTGACGCGAATCCTAAAGGTAGCTACCGAGTTTAACACCCCCACCCAGAATGTTCACTAGACGGAAGGGCTAGTGGCCGTGGTGTTTAGTACTTCGAAGTTTATATGATTATTATACAGACGAGATGTTCTGTTTTGGGGATATTATTATGCGCATTATATGTTAAGGTCAGTTACCAAGCCAAGCTATGAAAGCAATGAAAAGTGAATGTTATGTATCGAGAGAATGATTTTATACACAGGTTATGTGTATGTTATTTTTGTGCACGAGATATGTGCAACAAGGTTCAATGGACTTGGTCACTCTCAAGTCTACCTTCTTGGCAAAGACTCGTTTTTGTCTGGAATATGTTGGTGACGATCACAAGCTAATGAAAGATTTCTACCGTACCATGAATGATGAGTATAAGGGTAAGATTAGTCGAGGAGCGGCTAAGTCTTTTGAAGAGTTATTTGAATTGGCTCGGGGTTTTGAGCCGGAGGTTCCAAGAAAAAGCGATTTCACTTTTTATAAAAGAAAGTTTGAAGGTTCTAGTCATTCTAACTTTTCCAACAAGAAGAGCAAGAACAAGAAGGGTTCCGAAAGTGTAAATAGTGTGAAGAAGGGAGGTTTCGGGAACTTTATCCCTACTTGCTACAATTGTGGGGTACGAGGTCATTTGGCTCGGGATTGTACCAAACCTCCTTCAACAAACAAGCTCACTTGTTTTAATTGCAACAAAGAAGGACACCGAAGTTCGGAGTGCCCCGACTTGAACACCGATCATGTTAAACGGTTGGAGAAAGCGGCAGGCACGGCTAGGGGTCGCAACTATTTGATGACGAATGAGGAGGCCAAGCAATCCAACGAAGTCGTTTCAGGTACTTTCATGGTTAACTCTAATCCGGCACGAATCCTATTTAATAGTGGTGCCAATTTATCGTTTGTTTCTCCAAGATTCGTGCCTAAGTTAAATAAACCGCTAGTTAAGTTAAGTCGTCCGGTAGAAGTTGAAATAGCGGATGACAAGACGGCGCTAGTGGTTGATGTGTGTAAAAATTTTAATGTTGTGTTTGGTGCCGAAAATTTTAAAATCGATCTCATTCCGATGACTTTGGGTGATTTTGATATCATCGTTGGTATGGATTGGCTCGATCATAATAGAGCCGATATTGCATGCCATGATAAGTTTATTCGGGTAAAAACCCCAAGTGGGGGAGAGTTAATTATTCACGGTGATAAACGAAGAAGACTTGTGCCGATATGCACTTTGCACGGGCACGTCGTTTCCTTGTTAGTGGTGGCATGGCTTTTCTAGCCCATGTTGTTGATACTCGAGATGAGCCACCCTCCATTCGTGAAATTCCGGTGGTAAATGAGTTTGAAGACGTTTTTTCGGATGAGTTACCGGGTGTTCCGGCGGAAAGACAAGTTGAATTTCGCATTGAGTTGGTTCCGGGAGCTACTCCCATTGCTAAAACTCCTTATCGTTTAGCGCCGACGAAAATGCAAGAGTTGTTAAATCAAACCCAAGAGTTGCTTGAGAAGGGTTTTATTCGACCGAGTGCTTCGCCATGGGGCGCTCCGGTTTTATTCGTAAAGAAGAAAGATGGTAGCATGCGGATGTGCATCGATTATCGGGAGTTGAACAAAGTGACGATCAAGAATCGTTATCCTTTGCCTAGGATCGACGATTTGTTTGACCAACTCCAAGGTGCAACGTATTTCTCCAAAATCGACCTACGGTCCGGCTATCACTAAATGCGGGTCCGGGAGGAAGATATCGAGATAACGGCTTTCCGAACGCGTTATGGGCATTTTGAATTCGTAGTTATGCCTTTTGGTCTTACGAATGCACCGGCGGCATTCATGGATCTTATGAACCGAGTGTGCCAACCTATGTTGGACAAGTCGGTAATTGTGTTCATTGACGACATACTTGTCTATTCGAAGAGTATGAAGGAACATGAACATCATTTGCAGAGTGTGTTAAAGACGTTGCGGAAGGAGAAGTTATATGCTAAATTCTCCAAATGTGAATTTTGGCTAAGGGAAGTTCAATTCCTTGGCCACATCGTGAACAAGGACGGTATTCAAGTAGATCCGGGGAAGATAGAGACGGTAAAGAGTTGGGGCAACCGACCACGCCTACGGAAATTCGAAGTTTTCTCGGATTGGCCGGTTATTATCGTCGGTTTATCCAAGACTTTTCTAAGATCGCTTCTCCATTGACGAAATTGACAAGAAAGAACGCAAGATTTAAATGGGAGAACGAGCAAGAAATTGCTTTTCAATTGTTAAAAGACAAGTTATGTCAAGCTCCGGTGTTAGTGTTGCCAGAAGGTGTGGAAGACATGACGGTTTATTGTGATGCTTCTTTAAATGGGCTCGGGTGTGTTCTAATGCAAAGAGGTAAAGTCATCGCTTATGCCTCTCGACAATTAAAGGAACACGAAACGAGATATCCGACTCATGATCTTGAGTTGGCGGCGGTTGTGCATGCGTTGAAAATTTGGCACCATTACTTGTATGGTGTCAAGTGTACGATTTATTCGGATCACAAGAGTTTGAAACATCTTTTCGATCAAAGAGATTTGAATTATCGTCAACGTAGGTGGATGGATGTGGTAAAAGATTATGATTGTGAAATACTTTATCATCCGGGCAAGGCGAATGTGGTCGCGGATGCGTTAAGTCGAAAGAGTCACCACCCGGCGTTACGATTAGGATTGTTACGTATGATTATTACTAACGATTTTCTTGAAAAACTTGGTGTGATTCAAATTGAAGCTTACGTTCACAACAAGCATGCGGAACGAATTGTGGGGCAATCGGAATTCATTACTATGGGTTCGCGTGGTTTGTTGTCTTTTCAAGGAAGAGTGTGGGTGCCTAAGATGGGTGATTATCGACAAGTGCTACTTGATGAAGCACATAAGTCAAGGTATTCCATTCATCCGGGCGCGACGAAAATGTATCTTGACTTAAGGAAAGATTATTGGTGGCCGGGCATGAAACGTGATGTTGTAAAGTATGTTGAGCAATGTGTCACGTGTTTGCAAGTTAAAGCCGAACAACAAAAGCTGTATGGTAAGTTACAACCGTTGGAAATTCCGAAATGAAAATGGGAGCACATTACCATGGATTTCATTACAAAATTACCAAAGACGGCGAGAACCCAATTTGATTCGATTTGGGTGATAGTTGATCGATTGACGAAAAGTGCCTTGTTTCTTCCCATTCGGGAAGCGATATCATCGGAGACTTTGGCTAAATTGTTTATCAAAGAGGTAGTCGCTCGACATGGGGTTCCTATATCTATTATTTCGGATCGAGATACCCGTTTCACATCTCGGTTTTGGGAAAAGTTTCACGAAGATATGGGTACACAATTGAAATTGAGCACAGCGTATCATCCTCAAACGGACGGTCAAACCGAACGTACGAATCAAACTTTGGAGGATATGTTACGGGCGTGTATTATTGATTTCGGTGGTAGTTGGGATGAGCACTTACCTTTGGTGAAATTCTCGTACAATAATAGTTATCATACTAGTATCGGGATGCCACCTTATGAGATGCTTTATGGGCGAAGGTGTCGAACTCCGATTTGTTGGGGTGAGATTGGTCAAAAAGAAATCGGGAGTACCGATTTGGTCTTAGAAACGAATAGCAAGATTGATATGATTCGGGATCATTTGAAAAAGGCTCAAGATAGGCAAAAGTCGTATGCTGACAAGCGTAGACGAATGATCGAATTTCAAGAAGGTGACATGGTGATGCTTAAGGTTTCGCCATGGAAAGGTGTTATTCGGTTTCGAAAACGGGGAAAGTTAGCTCCTCGATTTATTGGGCCATTTAAGGTTTTAGCTCGTGTTGGTGAAGTTGCGTATCGTTTGGAATTACCCGAAGAGCTTGCGGGGATCCATAATACATTTCATGTTTCCCATCTCCGTAAGTGTCCTGCGGATGATTCATCTTGGGTACCGTTAGACGAAATTGAGCTAAACAATAAGTTAGAATATATTGAGGAGCCGATTGCCATACTCGATGAGAAGGCCAAAAGGTTGAGACATAAAGAGGTTAGGACTTTTAAAGTTCAATGGCGTCGTAGTAAAGGTTCCGAGTTTACTTGGGAGCCCGAAGAATTCGTGTTAGTTTATCTTCCCTCTTGTCATGCGGCTTGGATCGCGAGGACGCGCTCCGATTCAAGTGGGGGAGAGTTGTAAGACCTTAATCTTCATTGTACAGCAGAGTAAATAGGGCACATGAAGTGTGGGTGACCTTGTATATTAAAACAGAGGTCAGAGGGCGAACTGAGCAGGGTGCGCTCAGCGCACACTTAGGGGGCGCCTGGCGCACTACTCACTGTAGCCGGGTTCTGTTTGTTTTATTCAGATATTTTGATGGGCATTTTTGTAATTTCACTTGTGGACGAGTTGGAGGCCAGTAGGTCAGATCTTGGGGTATCATTCACTCCATTTTCAACAACCTTATCTTCTTCACTTTAATTTTGGAGATAGAGTGTGATTTCTTGAGTGAGAAAGCTTAAATTCAAGAGGAAGAAGTTGTTCTCGGGCCAAAGTGCGGTATTAAAGTCGTTCATCTACTCGCTAGCTACGTTGTGGTTGTAGTGGTAAGCTCTAATCTTGTTTTCCTTACTTTGATTTTGTGTAGGGTTAAGGTTTGGGTAAACGAAGAACATAAAACCCGTATTTGTTGATTTTGGGTGTTCTTGGGTAAGATGGAGTCATGAAGACGCAATAGTAACTAACCTAGGGTTTCAAAGTGTTAATTGAGGTTTATGAGTCCTAATTGGTTAGTTAATTACTAGCACACCTAGCTAATTGGTAAATGGGTGTTAGTTGGGTTAGTGGATGACCCGAAATGGGTGTGTTGATTTTAAATGAGTCAAAGGGGTTAATGATTGACCTAGTTAGGGATTATGGGTATGAATTACCCTAATTGTGTTATAGTTAGTGTTGATAGACCTTAATCACTAGCTTTTAAGTGATTGACGATGGTCTTAACCCTTAAGGGGCGGTTTTGGTGAAAATGGGGCATTTAATGCATTTAAGTCATTAAATGCACTTGAGTGAATTGTTGGTGTTTAGCCCAACAAGTTTGTTTGTTGATTGAGTACTTATTGTATTAGGTACTCGGCTTTGAAGCATTCGGAAGTATAAAATCATCACCAAATCGTTGAGGTGAGTGGAATAATTATATATGTATGTATATGATTTATTTGCTTGTGGGGTATGGGTTAAAGTTCGATGTTGACGATACCATATCATAGAGTATATTGTTGGTACGTTTTGATGAGGGTTTAAGTTCGATGTTGACGATACCTCATGTATGGATTTAAACTTCGATGTTGACGAAGCCATACCGCTATTGTAGTGAAATTCGATGAGGGTTTTAAGTTCGATGTTGACGATACCTCATATGTGGGTTTAAGTTCGATGTTGACGATACCACATTTATTGGGACGAATGGGAATTAAGTTCGATGTTGACGATACCATTCGTTGAGCTAGCCTTGGGATTCGAATACTAATAGATGTTGTGAACATCAATGCGTATGTATTGTGTTGTAGCATATTGTATTGTTGCGTTATATGATATTGTTATACTAGCTTGTGTTATCGAGGACTTAGCGTTATACATTATAATGGTATGCTAATTATGTTGCTAGTAGGTATACGGATTTGTTGTAAGTGTGTGCAAGTAAGTAAGTTATATATATATATATATATATATATATATATATATATATATATATATATATATATATATATATATATATATATATATATAAAATTATTGCATTCACTAAGCTTTAGCTTACCCTCTCGTTGTTTATCTTTTTATAGGCTCGGACGTTGACAAGGGTAAGGGCGTACGGTTGGATTAGAGATTCCCGCTTGTTTGATAGGGGACGCTTTTGGATGTGATAGCTTTTGGAGTTTGACCGAGATTTGGGTAGTTTAACCCCAAACACCATGCTCTTAGTGTCGTTTGGAATTTAAACTAATGTGTCGAAACTCGTGTTTTGTATGAAACTCGTAAAACGGCCGATGTGGGCCCCGTTTTGTAAAACTCATTTTATTATTGAATCGTGTGAGTTTTAACTATTATGACATGTTGTGAAAAGCGTTTCGTCTAAATATGTCGGGAAGTGGGAGATCTTTATTTGAAAAATTGCCAAACCGGACAGAACTGAAAATTGACTTGTGCGCGCCGCGCACCCTGAGGTGGTGCGCGTGGCGCACTACACTGTAAAAAAAAAAAAAAAAAAATTTGTTTCGCGTATTTGGTTGGTCATTGGTTTGGGTTGTTACACATATAGAGGTCAAGTACCTCGCAATGAAATCAACTATTGTGAATCGTTTATAATGTATATGAACGGGTCCTTTCATTTCCTTTTTAACGGTATTCGGAATAATTGGTGAAATAATTTACATGATTGGGATAAAGTGTCATTAACGAGTGTTAGTCAAAAGTAAGTGAAGATTCTCGATTAATTTTCAAAAGCTTGCTTTACAGTGATTGCCTCGTGTCCCTTCATAAATTGATTATATAGTTTTCATATTATTAAAAACATTATTTGATATAATAACTCCTATTATTTAAACGAGTTTAAATTATATAAAACGGACTTTGAAATATAACCGATTTTGAAAAATAAATATTATATAAATATTCCAATTATATATATAAGTTATATTCCTCTATATATATATATATATATATATATATATATATATATATATATATATATATATATATATATATATATATATATTTTACAATGTAATATTAATATAATTATAAAACTTTTTGATTTAAGTAATATTTTAAATATATTATTAAATATATTTTAATAAATAACGAGAAGTTGATTTATAGAAGCAAATGACCAAAATACTCAAATATATAAGTTACACTTCGTGTAATATAGATTATCAATGATTTTAGTCTATATTTTGACAAGGGTACGAGTCACGAAACGTAAAGTGCTAGTTTCTTAAGCGTACGAAAGGTCATTCGATAAACCGGAACCGTGACATAAACCAATATTGTAAGATATTATTATTAAAACTAATATTAGTATTATCTAATTATTATGAATAATATTATTATCATTATTATAAATGTGTTATAAAAGAGGACTAAAAGCTATTAATCGAATCGATTAGAAATAATAAGTATTATGATGAAATTAAAATATTGTAAGATATTGATTTAGATAAAAATATCGTTTTTATTATTTTTATCATTAAAAGTATCATTAATATTAAAACTATCATTTTTATTAAAATTAGCATTTTTAATAGAAATATCATTGTTACTATAAAATATCATTATTATTATTATCATTTTAGTATTATTATAATTAAAAATTAACATTTTTAAATAAAATCATTATTTTTATAAAACATTATTATTATTACAGTTAATATTAAAAAATATCGTTATTTTAAATTTACATTGATTATCATTTTATCATAATTAATATCATCATTAGTAAATATAAATATTGTTATTATTGTTGGTAGAATAATAATAATAATAATAATAATAATAATAATAATAATAATAATAATAATAATAATAATAATAATAATAATAATTACAAAATAATACAACTTTTACTTATTATTATTATCAATATTATTTTATTAAATAAATATGCGATACAAAGATATTTTTACCACACGTAATATAATTACATTAATAATACATACTACTATATTTTTATGATATTAAGTGAACTTTATAAATTATATTACTTAAGATATATAAATGTGTATTTTATCATATATAAATTTTAATATAAATTTTAACATAAATCTTTATTTATTAATAAATGACTTGTATTATTTTTACTCTAATAAAATCTGATAAATATATTTAAATATATAAAATGACTATTTAAGTTATATAATAAACATGTATAGATTTTGTAAATCATCTTGGGTCAAATTGACTTTTGTTGACTTTTGCATATCGATCTCGAACATTAGGATTGTGATACACTATGACCTGACCTAAATTGTTACACAGATATTGACATATATATATATATATATATATATATATATATATATATATATATATATATATATATATATATATATATATGTATATAGGTTCGTGAATCCGAGGCCAACCCTGCACTTGTTCAGTGCCGTCATATGCATAATTGCTACGAAATACAGTATGGTAAGTTTCATTTGATCCCTTTTATTCTTTACATTTTTGGGCTGAGAATACATGCAATGCTTTTATAACTGTTTTACTAAATGGATACAAATACTAAAACTGATTTTGCGTGAGTTTCATTACTCTCTTTGTAAATGCGTTTGCAATATATATTTTTGGGACTGAGAATACATGCGCTGTTTTATAAGTGTTTGACAAAATAGACACAAGTACATGAACTACATTCTGTGACAGAATTATCTGGATTCAATGGTTCGATTTCTATAAAGATTGCATTAGCTACCATCGGTGAGATTGTTTTGCATTTTGATTGCATTAGCTATCGTTGGTGAGATTGTTTTGCACTTTCCTTATTCCCATCAGGTGTTCTTCATATGAATGATTTTTAGCCGTGAGCAGACCGGCATATTATTTGAAAATGAAATATTGTGGTCTATTAAAATTTTGAAATGATTATTTATGATAAACTAATGAACTCACCAACCTTTTGGTTGACACTTTTAAGCATGTTTATTCTCAGGTATTAAAGAAGTCTTCCGCTGTGCATTTACTCATTTTAAAGATATTACTTGGAGTCATTCATGACATATTTCAAAAGACGTTGCATTCGAGTCGTTGAGTTCAACAAGATTATTACTAAGTCAATCATATATTATGAAATGGTATGCATGTTTGTCAACTTTCGATGAAATGAAAGTTTGTCTTTTGAAAACGAATGCAATGTTTGTAAAATGTATCATATAGAGGTCAAATACCTCGCAATGTAATCATATATTATTGTATTCGTCCTTATGGATTAAGACGGGTAGTGTCACATTTTATGTAGGAAGCAAAATTATTATTATATTATACTATAGTGTAAAAAATACAAGATACCAACCTGGATTCTCATTAGTTACGTGAGGCGATGCACCACTTGGCAGAGAGAGACCATTTTCGCCATTTTCACCATCCTCTTGAAACTCCGTAAAGTCGGTCTCAGTTGATCCAAACTGAAAGTTCTTATACTAAATTGGCATGAGAAATTGTATTTTTTTAATGCGTGAAACCCTTTCATACAACATTGAAACCTACTTTTAGATTGACACTTAAATGCAAGTGTAATGTTAGTAAAATGGTTTAAAAACATTAATATATGGAAATTTTGACCCCTTTAATAAAATTGGAACTCTTCTCACCATTTGCAGTGGGTAAAACAGGTAGAGTAGGGTCACGACTCAACCTATGTGTTCTTAAAACTCATAGGACCTCCCATACTGTTATTTGTTATGTTAAAACACTTAAATTATTACATTCACAATACTATCTTTGCAATGTTTTCAAATTAGTAAAAAAAATTACAAGATTATATAAAAAAAGGGACATAAGATGTGTTTAAGAGTCAGTCGTTTTGCCCTATTACACAACCCGTCCGATTACCACCTCTAAGAAAAGCAAAAAGAATGTGCAAAAGGAATTCGCAGTTGTCGAGAAAAGTAAACAAAGAAGCTTACCCCCAAGCAAGAAGAACTATCTCGTTGAATACAGTGGACAATTCTGAGTGAGCTAAACTGTGCTAATTAGGAGGAATTCGAATAGCAGAACTTGAATCAATAGCTTTTTCAAATAGATGTATTCTTGAATTCTTGCTACCATATTCAAGTTCTTCCAACTCACTAATATGAAAACGGAAAATGGTCATTTTGTTTGCATAATGTATCCGAAAAAAGGATACTGATGATATTTCATAGATGATTATTGTCATCATTAAATTCTTATGAAATGCTCATATCATAAACTGAATTCACGGATCTCACAAACTGGTTGCAAAGAGTAGGTAGAGAGCCCATTCCAAAATTCATTAGAAAAGTATTCTTTGTAATGTTGCTTTCAACTTCTTTAGTTATGATACCGATTATTCTATCATTTTAACGAAAAGTCAGAGATGAAATGGCATATATACTAGTGTTATTAAATCATATATCCTAGAGCTTACACAACCTTTTCTCACTATGACCAACAACCAAAGCATTTACGACAAGTTGGAAGAACTCGTAGAACTCAATGACAACACACTTCATATATTCTTCAGTAAATATATGCTTCCAGAGATCATTATCCTTCTTTCGAAATTGAACAACCATGTCAAGTGCAACTGGCAGAAAGAACACAACAAATTTTAGACGAACCAGAATGATTGAGAGGGTCAAATGGGTCGGAACTCGTCCAAAGAGAATATGGCCTACTGAATCACTCCTTAAAGTTTATATAATATCTGAATAATTTAATCATATCTAAAACGCCATTTTTCTTTTTTTCTATATAAAAATATGAAAACATGGAGATGGGTATTTTGACCTAAACCCAATCCAAAAGAACCTACCCGTCCTGTCCATTTTACATGTATCGTTCAGAATGTAGTTTCTAAGGGTTCAAGAGAATTTATGATGTTTGAGCTTCGAAAGCAATGTACCATCCACCATCATACGGCAGTCTGATTGACCAAGGATTCAATTCTGCAATTGTGTTTCCTGAAGAATAAGCTTCTGAAGCTCTAGTCCATCCATCTCTATGACTTTGCTGATTTCATTAATAGATAAAAAATTAAATTTTATCAACAACACGGAATGAAAGACAAAATTTATCAATAAAATCATGTATTACCGTCTTTAAAACAATTTTTAGTCCACTTTTCATTAAACTATGAAATTTTATGACATAGACATGATTTTTAAATATGAAAGTTAATTAATCTATGTTATTACCTTATGATTTTTGCAGTTGCTTCCTTTTTAAGTGTCGCCATTCGTGGAATTTTGCAGAAAAATAAACCCTAATATAGAGTGTCAATAATGTTTATGCAGATCTTCATTAATGATTTGGCCAGCTCGTTCTTTGTATGACTTGTTATACTTACTTATTTGACACTCACATTTTTTACTTATATGCTATATTACATTATATTGTTATATGCTTTATTTACCTATAATATCGTATTGGAGTATACTTTATTCATGGTGAAGTTTTTTTTTTTATCAATTTTTTTTTTTTTTTTTTTTACTTCACATATCGGTTTTCATGGTTCTTTCTGGTCGGAGGTCCCTAGGAAGCAGCCTCTCTGCTCTACAGAATAGGGAGGGACGACTTCCTCTACCTGGGGACCGATAGGTATCCTAGGTGGAGGAATGACTTCCCTTTTACTTTAGGGTAGAGGAAATGACTGTTTACATCTAACCTCCCTCATATTCCACTTCAGTGGAATTGAGTATTGTTGTTGTTGTTGTTGTTCTTTTCAAGTTTCCACTTATCGGCAACCTCACTTTTGAAAGTCATTTCTGATATGTGTACTTTGGGAAGGTATCTGTAAAGTTTGGTGAATTATTGAAGCCATTCTTCAAAAAGCTACAACAACAACAACAACACCCAGTACCACATAAGATCATTTCCCCTATCCAATAATAAGGACAAGTCATTTCTCCACCCAAAGTGAAAACACTCTCAAAAGTAGAGAAAGTCATCTCTCTCTGTTCGACGGATAGAGAGATTGCTTCCGAGTGGAACCCCGGCCAATAAGTAGAAAAAAGTTTAAAAAAATAAAATTAAATTAAAAATAAAATTGACGCCATGAAAATGGTAAAATCAAATTTTCATGGGTTTTAAATCCTGCCTAAACTTTAATTTAGGCTCTAGGGGTCAGTCAAGTCGCTAAATTTTGTGTAAGACATTTGCAAGTTTTTGTCAAAGAGTATAGCAATCATCAAGTTGATTATAGGGTTTTTAACATAAGTAATATACGATACTAATTAAATGGCTAAATGCTTACGGAGGAAACTTGTTGGGCCAAAAGTAATATCATCAATTGATATAGATGATCGGATAATTTGTAATATTTATATGGAACAAATCCAAAAAAAAGAAGTGTTCTCGATTAACAAAGGGATCAGCAACATAATTACTTGGGAATCCAGAAACGATAACAATAGTAGATGTCAAAATGACAAAATTGGGTTTAAATGTTTAATACAGGCCATGTTGCACTTTTAGTTTCCCATAAGTTCATATGCAAGCCATGCCATTCAAATCAAGGTCCATAGTCAAAACTTCATGAAAAGGTTGAATTCATTTTGCATTTACGTGAAAAATTCAAATAACAAATTTACGTGCATACCCATGAGTGCGATTCAATTATGGATATTTAAAAAAAAAAAAAAAACAGTTAAAGAGTTACGGTTGCTATATTATGAAACGCGCAACATAATTGACTTTCGTCAATTCACTATAAAGTTGTTGCTTTTACAATTAATACGACGATATACTCCTAATCTCTATAACAAATTCACAGTAACCACCACTACAATTGATCATGTCGCAACATACATCTAACTAATTTATTGAATTTAAAAGGAATTTCTAGTTTCGTATATGAACTAAAAACACTTAAATGAAAAGTAAAAAAGAAATTACCTTATTTCCTTTGAATCGTAAACATTAGATGATAAATAAAAATAATAATTCATGGCACATAGAATAAGATAGGGTACCTAGTTGGAGGGTACGGACTTGGTTGATGGAGGGGCAGATTTGTATTTGAATGATGAAGCTAGGGTTCTTGTGTATTCGTATTTGATCGATGGGAAGGAACGGGTGAAATTGGTTTGTGAGATGGGTACTTTTGGAAGATACATAAATCTTACATAGATACCCTCTCCTCCCTCAGTTTCAATTTAATTGTCTCCGGATAAAAAAATCACACAGTTTATGAAAATGTCATAAAGTACCGTAACTTCTGTTTACTTTTCAATTTTACGTTTATTTTTTTTTCTCTTTTAATCATATTCGCATACATAATAGAATACTATACTATAGCTTTAGGACGGAGATAGTACTAATTTTATGTAAGACAAATTGTAACTATTGGATCAACCTTAAAAAATCTTATATAGGATGGAGATTATTTTTTTAAAAGGTTATATATAAATCTTTGACAAAATTGTCCATTTCGTCCCTATGTTTGTTACTTTTTGCCCGTTTCATCACTGTATTTTATTTTATGCATTTTTCATCCTTAAAAGCATTTTAAAGTCCCAATTTCATCCATCACCCTAACAAAGGTTAACTGAGCCGTTAAAACTATTAATATGGACTATTCACGTAATCTTCAACTAATTAAACTACAAAAATCACCACCAACACAACAACAACAACAACAACAATACCCAATCCCGCGCCTGCGAGGTATGGGGGAGGTAAGATGTAGGTAATCCTTCCTCTACCCTAAACTAGAAGAGAAGTCGTTTTTTTTACCACGAGTCGAGAGAATTCTCCACCCACGGGAAAGGAAATTCATCCCCCTCTCTACTCCAGGGTAGAGAGATTGCTTCCGTGAGGACCTCCGGCTAAAAAAGACTCTTTTTTTTTTAAATTTAAAACTAACAAATAGAAATTAAAAAATAAATTAAAAAATACAAAGATAAATAAAAAAAATATATAGATAAATATATAGATAAAAAAAAGGGGGGGGGGACGCCATGAAAATGGTAGAATCAGATTTTCATGGGGTTTAAAGCATGCCTAAGAATCAATTTAGGCTCTGAGCGGCAGTCAAGACGCCACTAAAACGACGCTTGTCGTTGCCTCAATAAATAGAGCCAAAAGACCGTGTGGACAGCAACTCGAGGGCATGCCGGGTGGAAGTTGTTGCGCAAGCAAAGAGCCAACCACCCTTAGCAAACCAAAAACCACTCATGCACCTTTACGGTAGACACCCCCGAAACCACCCTGATGTGGTAGCGGAGTGGTATAAAATAGTTATTAATTTTAGCAGAAAATACTATTAAATACGATACAATTTTACACAAGATATTTATTTATTTATAGAATGGATATACTTAAACCTTGCTACAACACTTATAGGCAGTTGATGTTATGCGAGGTGTATATAAAATAGCTTTATATTTTACTAGGAAAAACTATTAAATACGATACAATTTTACACAAGATATTTATTGTAGCGACCCGACCAAATCGTCATTTACGGCGCCGTCTACTTAGGTCCCATTACCTGATTATAAGTCTTTAAGATAACGTTTGACCAAAATATGTCGCCTTCATTTCAAAATACAGATTGTTTCAAAGTTTACAAGAATTGTTCAACCAAAAGTTAAGTTACAACGTTATAAGTACGCTTGAAATCTAGGCGACACGGTTTAAAGTAAAGACAAAGGACGCTCCATGAAATGCACATATACTCGACATCCAATGCAAGTATCAATTAATGAGCGGAAGCATGTATCATGTATCGTTCAAGGACCTGAGAAAAACATAGAAATCTGTCAACGAAAACGTTGGTGAAATCATAGGTTTAAGTAAGTAAGTACAAGTGAACCACAAGATTTGCATCAATGAAATAATAGTAATACATTCCAAAAGTTTGTTTCACGAGCACCCAATTATCAAAGCTTAACATTCCTTCCATTGTATACCCCATCACTTAGTGCTAGAACAAACACTGATTCTCGAAAATATATTTCATCCGTAGACGGTAGCGAACCGTCAAAGATGAGGGTTGTCAACCCATATGGCCATATAACATAAGTTCTCGCTTACACCCGGCAAGTGTAACTAATGATAATCGAATTGAGGATTTTTGTTCTAAACTCGTATGTAGAATGTTTGTTTTCCCGTTCTTGTGTTCACTTAGTTCAAAAGAATCGTTTATGTTTTCTCATCCCAATATAGGTTCAAAAAGAGTAAAAGTGGGACTATGATCTCACCTTTGATTGCACGAGTATAAATGTACTTCACAAAGTAAACGTGTGCATGAATGTTGCTTAGCCTTGACCTAACAAATAAGTTGTATCAATTAACCGGTTACGACACAAGGTCGGGTGAAATGTGTTCAATTAGTCCTATGGCTCAATACGACTTGAATAGTATAGCATGTGAATCACGTTGTCAAGTTTCATGCAAGAATCACGTACAAAAGCATGTTAGAACGATTGTATAAAAGTTTGGTTAAGTTTGACTAAAAGTCAAACTTGGTCAAAGTCAACGAAAAGTCAACACGTTCGGGTCGGGTCCCGAACTATTTTTCTAAGCTTAGAAGTCATATATGAGCATGTTGGCCAAGTTACATGTTAATCGGAGGTGCGTAGCATAGCAAACATTTTTCGAAATTTGACAAAGTAGGTCAGAATCTGACCACGGCATATGCCGCGCCGCGGCCAGAGGTGTCGCGCCGCGACATTAGGCGTGGTCTGGTACCTGATCAGTTTCAAATGTTCAAGTCTTGGTCAAAACTTCAAACAACCATAAAACGCAAACCGTAAACAACTAGAAGGCGTATCTTATACCGTTGGAAAGCTCTTTTGACAAGGAACACAACTAAACATGTATCATCAATCAAAAACATCATTTTCAACAACCGATTTCTCGTCAAGAAATCAATAAAAGTCTATTTTCAAATTTTCAAGTTCATCAAATGCATTTTGAGTTTCGGAAATCCAATTCTCACATATGATATACCGTTTTGAAGGTAATGAGGCATACATTACAACTAAACACTAACAATTAACATTCCATGGCATTCAAGCATCCAAAAATTCATGTCAAGAACCATCAAACCCTAGTCAAGAATCACAAAATCATTAATCATGTTTTTGAAGTTTTACAAATCAACCAATACATCAAAACGAAGCTAGTGATACTAGTAACACAATTAAAACATGCACTTTAACAATCTAACAACATTAACTCATCCAAAATCAAGGATTAAGTACACCCATTTCAAGTTCATGCTAGTTACTCCAAAAACAACAAATCGAGCAAACCAAACATATATTCATGTTAGACTCGAGCCATAGACACTAACTAACACCATTTCAAATCAAAAACACGAATTTAGAGAAATCTAGAGTTTTAGAAATGTTACCCAAATGAGATGAAGTTGGTATCAAATTGTAGAGGATGAAGAGAGGATTCCAAATATGTAATCGGATTTGTTGTGAGCTTCCAAGATTGAATTTAGATGATGAATGAATGGAATGGGTTTGTGTGTGTGTTCTTGAGATGGAGAGAAAAGGGATGAGGGAGATGATGGAATGGATGAAATGGGTTGACTAGTTGACCTAGTCAACTAGTTTGCCCATTTGGCAACTCCGGTCCCTCGAGTTTCAAAGCGGGTGCGGGATTTAACCGATCGAATATTTTTAAAACGCAAGTTAACGAGAGATGTTACAATTAAATGACGGAATTATTATGAACGTTAGTCAACGGAAACTATGAATTTAAATAACGAAAGGTATTATTTAAAAGAAAAAGACGGTGTTAAAAATAAATTTAACGGAAAAACGCGGGATGTTACATTATCCACAACTCAAAAGAAATTTCGTCCCGAAATTTAGTTGGAAGTAGTAGTCGATATCTCTTACTCGAGACTTTACGTTGTCAATGCTATGAATAAGTGAAAGTACGTTCTTGAGGGTTCTCATGAATTTGGATAGTCAGGGTTTTACGTTGCATTAAGGTTCGGTTTTTACGATCCCCAGTTTCAACTGGTTTTCCTATGAAGAGAAGTTTGTCATCGATAGTTGATGTATCCAGCAGGATTGCACGTTCCTGTTCCGCAGGGCACGTTTCTAAGTTTGTTACACGAAATGTAGGGTAAACGGAAACTTAATTGAGTCGGAAGTTCTAAACGGTAGGGAGCGGTTCCAATACGCCCCAAGGTTTCAAAAGGGTTAACATGTCGCGGGTTTAACTTTCCCTGATTCCCGAAACGGATTACACCCTTCCAAGGTGCGGGTTCTCAATATTACGCGGTTACACACTGGGATTTGTGAGGTTCTCCTCTAAGTTTGGTATAACTCTTCTGGCGACAATGGGTTGTCTCGAGCCCTTCTCGGACTTGAACGATCTCAATTGTTGTTTCTTAATGGAGTTCAGATTTCGGTGGTTGATGCTTTAGTTAAATGAACAGGGGTATGACATTAGCGGTCATATAAGGTTTCGAAAAGTGCGCGTGAACACACGAGTGGTAACTACTGTTGTAAGAGTGATCTACTATAGGTGACAATACGAGTTTGTGAGATGTCTTTCCAAGACGTAAATCGTTCGTTTGCTCGGTTCGTCAGTTTGTGGGTGGTACGCGGTACTCATGTCTAAGCAGGTTCCCAAGGTTTCTTGTAAAACTAGAAGTGAAACGAGTATTTCGATACAGAATAATTGACAAAGATACACCGTGTTGGAATAGAATCTCTTAAGATACGTTTGAACAAGTTAGTTAGGGTTCGAAAAATGTTCGTTAGGACTATTCACCCTCGTGGCGAATACTTATGTAATATGAGGAGTTTCTCTATCCATGGAGAAATGTTACAAGGAGTTTCTTTAAACGGAAATGCGAACGGTAAAGATAGTAGTGAAATGAGGACTTAGAATAGGATGAGTTTACATCTCGAGGTTGCTATAACGTGCCTCTAGTTGTCAAAAGTTGAAGTCTGAAAGAGAAACGAGGTAGTACACGTAGTTGTATAATTCGGGGTTGAATAATAGTTGACCGATTATCAGAAACACAAGGGCGTTAAGTCAAAGAAGAGTGAAGTATCGTTGGATTGTGTGTTATCTTAATTTCCAGTAATATCAGACGGTAACGGTGAAATAACAGAGGTATGTAGTGTGGTACGTGATGACAAGAATATTGATCGGATCCACAATTTAGTATTCGAATTCTTCGTGAAAAATAACGAATTTCCGTCCCGTTGATTTCGAGTCGAGGGAGTATGCCTTTCGGCGTCCAAGTAGAAATATTTCCATATTTGAGTCCCATCTGGTGTTGTACGAATTTAGCTAGAAATGTTGGTGTGAAGAATCACGCTCAAGGTTCGATCGCGGAGAGATTAAAGTCGTGTAATACGAGAAAAGTCAGAAATGAATCTTCGGTAATAACAGACGAGATCTAAGATTTTTACGAATACAAGTCCGAGTTGGTAGAGTTTCCTGATTACATGTGGCTTGATTTCGAGATTGATTGTAATGCCTTGACCATTGACATCATGGTCTAGAAAATTGGACTTCGTTCAACAGAAATTCTCACTCGGAGAATTTGGTATAGAGTTGCTCTTTTCTCAAAAGTTCGAGCGTAAGATGGTGATGTTGTTCGTTTTCCTTCTTTACTTAAATAAGTTAAGATGTCATCTATAAATACGATAACAGATTAGTCTATATGAATTTGCATACGCGGTTCAAGAGGTTTATGGATACGGGCGAGCCCTAAATAAATCAAGCGGTACTAAGAGAGGTTTACAACTAACGTTGCGAGTTCGGAAAGTGGCTTAGGAGACATCGTCTCACTTAACCCCCAATTGATGATAACCGGAACGGAGGTCGATTTGGAACATACGGGATTCGTGCAAATAATCATGAGGTCATGGATGCGAGGGAGAGGGCATCGGTTTCCAACCGAAAATTACTCAGTTCACAATAATCTATACAAGATGATGGGGAAACATTTTTTTTTTTTTTTTTTTTTTTTTTTACGAATAGGTTCCGAACTCCCTAGTTCTATAGGTGTCACGTCAAAAGTCTTAACGTATTTCCTCCAATAAAATTTATAGGCACACAATATTTTTCCGTCGCTCACTTAAATCGTCTAAGTAGTATCTGGGGGAAAGAGGTGGAATATAAAGAGCATGAGTCAAATCCTTGGTTATAAAACGTCTAGCGGTAATCGAATCGAACAAGTATGAAATATACGGTTTGTTGAGAAGAAACGTACCCGTTACTAGTCCATCGTCGTTCCGGGCATCCTTGGTGTCGATGTCGAAGGTTCAACGGCGTGCGTTGGGGTTGATTTTCTTATTTGGGCACACATTCCTAAAATGACCCAGTTGGCCACATTCGAAGCAAGCACCCGTTCTGTGTGCGTTGGGCATCTTTCGAGCGACGGGTCCTTGGCGCCGGTGGCGAAACCTGCCACATCCTTCAAAGTGATGCTTGTGGCATTCGTCACAAAAAGGCAGTTTTCCGGCATAGCCTTTCTTGTCGTTGGAGGTAAAAGGCTTCTTGGCGGGGTTGTTGTTATTGTTGTGGTTGCTTGATTGAGAGGCTTCCCATGTTCTTTTGTTGTTACTCGGGTGGTTCTCGACCATTGGTGCCGGTGCTTCCATTTCATTCACCGTTTCTAAGGCTTGGCGGGCCATTGTTAAAGCCTCTTGTAGGTTAGTGGGTTGAGATGTCATTACCTTGTGTTGAATGCTCTTAGGGAGGCCATCCATGTAAAGTTCGACTCTTAGGGATTCGGGAGTCATGAGATTTGGACACATCGAGACTAGTTCGGTAAACCGTTGATTATAAGCTTCGAGGTCATTTCCGGCCGTTTTTAAATTCCTTAGACCCTGTTCGAGCCTTCGAGTCTCGTCGCGCGGGAAGTATTCGGTGATCATCCTTTCTCTTAATTCGGTCCAAGAGAGTGTAAGGGCTTCATCGATACCCACTGATTGTACATACGTGTTCCACCATGAGAGAGCGATACCGGTAAGAGTGAGGGTGGAAAACTTGACCTTATCTTGGTTTCGACAACCGCTTGTGTTAAAAACGGTCTCCATTTGTTCAAACCATCGGGTGAGAGTAACCGGTCCCCCGGTTCCATCGAAAGTGGGAGGATTGTACTTCATGAAGTTCTTGTAGGAGCAACCTTCGTTTGAATTACCGGTTCCATGATTGGTGTTGTTGAAAAAGTGATCGGCCACGGCCGTACCCACGGCGGTGGTTATCATTCGTTGAAGAGCTTGTCCTAGAGTTTCGAGAGGAGTATTGTGTTGACCTTGGTGAGCCATTGTTCCTTCATGACACAAGAATATCGTTGGTTAGTATTTTCAACAATACTAACCGGAGTATGGAATAAGGATAGAGAGGAAATTTTTCCTTGACTCGCCTTAAATTCTTTACGTCATAATGTCGGAACGTCCATGTGAATCACCGTAATATAATCCCGGAAATTATATTACCCTGATTTACATGTGCATTTAACATTACTTTATAAAGTCAAGGTGGCGCGTCAACAAAATTTATCAACGTAAGATCGAGATCGAATACGAGTCAGATATGATAGAAGAGTTCGAGTATAAATGCACAAATAGTCAAGTAATTCCTACTTCAGTCTATATGCCGGTTGTAGTCTAGATTCACCTATGTACCCTATGACTCGGGGTGGACACAAATGAACTCTAAATCCCTACAACCAAGGCTCTGATACCATCTGTAGCGACCCGACCAAATCGTCATTTACGGCGCCGTCTACTTAGGTCCCATTACCTGATTATAAGTCTTTAAGATAACGTTTGACCAAAATATGTCGCCTTCATTTCAAAATACAGATTGTTTCAAAGTTTACAAGAATTGTTCAACCAAAAGTTAAGTTACAACGTTATAAGTACGCTTGAAATCTAGGCGACACGGTTTAAAGTAAAGACAAAGGACGCTCCATGAAATGCACATATACTCGACATCCAATGCAAGTATCAATTAATGAGCGGAAGCATGTATCATGTATCGTTCAAGGACCTGAGAAAAACATAGAAATCTGTCAACGAAAACGTTGGTGAAATCATAGGTTTAAGTAAGTAAGTACAAGTGAACCACAAGATTTGCATCAATGAAATAATAGTAATACATTCCAAAAGTTTGTTTCACGAGCACCCAATTATCAAAGCTTAACATTCCTTCCATTGTATACCCCATCACTTAGTGCTAGAACAAACACTGATTCTCGAAAATATATTTCATCCGTAGACGGTAGCGAACCGTCAAAGATGAGGGTTGTCAACCCATATGGCCATATAACATAAGTTCTCGCTTACACCCGGCAAGTGTAACTAATGATAATCGAATTGAGGATTTTTGTTCTAAACTCGTATGTAGAATGTTTGTTTTCCCGTTCTTGTGTTCACTTAGTTCAAAAGAATCGTTTATGTTTTCTCATCCCAATATAGGTTCAAAAAGAGTAAAAGTGGGACTATGATCTCACCTTTGATTGCACGAGTATAAATGTACTTCACAAAGTAAACGTGTGCATGAATGTTGCTTAGCCTTGACCTAACAAATAAGTTGTATCAATTAACCGGTTACGACACAAGGTCGGGTGAAATGTGTTCAATTAGTCCTATGGCTCAATACGACTTGAATAGTATAGCATGTGAATCACGTTGTCAAGTTTCATGCAAGAATCACGTACAAAAGCATGTTAGAACGATTGTATAAAAGTTTGGTTAAGTTTGACTAAAAGTCAAACTTGGTCAAAGTCAACGAAAAGTCAACACATTCGGGTCGGGTCCCGAACTATTTTTCTAAGCTTAGAAGTCATATATGAGCATGTTGGCCAAGTTACATGTTAATCGGAGGTGCGTAGCATAGCAAACATTTTTCGAAATTTGACAAAGTAGGTCAGAATCTGACCACGGCATATGCCGCGCCGCGGCCAGAGGTGTCGCGCCGCGACATTAGGCGTGGCCTGGTACCTGGTCAGTTTCAAATGTTCAAGTCTTGGTCAAAACTTCAAACAACCATAAAACGCAAACCGTAAACAACTAGAAGGCGTATCTTGTACCGTTGGAAAGCTCTTTTGACAAGGAACACAACTAAACATGTATCATCAATCAAAAACATCATTTTCAACAACCGATTTCTCGTCAAGAAATCAATAAAAGTCTATTTTCAAATTTTCAAGTTCATCAAATGCATTTTGAGTTTCGGAAATCCAATTCTCACATATGATATACCGTTTTGAAGGTAATGAGGCATACATTACAACTAAACACTAACAATTAACATTCCATGGCATTCAAGCATCCAAAAATTCATGTCAAGAACCATCAAACCCTAGTCAAGAATCACAAAATCATTAATCATGTTTTTGAAGTTTTACAAATCAACCAATACATCAAAACGAAGCTAGTGATACTAGTAACACAATTAAAACATGCACTTTAACAATCTAACAACATTAACTCATCCAAAATCAAGGATTAAGTACACCCATTTCAAGTTCATGCTAGTTACTCCAAAAACAACAAATCGAGCAAACCAAACATATATTCATGTTAGACTCGAGCCATAGACACTAACTAACACCATTTCAAATCAAAAACACGAATTTAGAGAAATCTAGAGTTTTAGAAATGTTACCCAAATGAGATGAAGTTGGTATCAAATTGTAGAGGATGAAGAGAGGATTCCAAATATGTAATCGGATTTGTTGTGAGCTTCCAAGATTGAATTTAGATGATGAATGAATGGAATGGGTTTGTGTGTGTGTTCTTGAGATGGAGAGAAAAGGGATGAGGGAGATGATGGAATGGATGAAATGGGTTGACTAGTTGACCTAGTCAACTAGTTTGCCCATTTGGCAACTCCGGTCCCTCGAGTTTCAAAGCGAGTGCGGGATTTAACCGATCGAATATTTTTAAAACGCAAGTTAACGAGAGATGTTACAATTAAATGACGGAATTATTATGAACGTTAGTCAACGGAAACTACGAATTTAAATAACGAAAGGTATTATTTAAAAGAAAAAGACGGTGTTAAAAATAAATTTAACGGAAAAACGCGGGATGTTACATTTATTTATTTAGAGAATGGATATACTTAAACCTTGCTACAACACTTATAGGCAGTGTACCTAATCGTACAGTAGTGTAGTTTTTAGTAAGTCCGGTTCGTTCCACAGGGAATCTTTTTTAAACAAAGCTCAACGCTATATTAGTTTACTTTTATAAAAATACAAACATATATATAAGTAATATTATTATTATAAAGGGGGGTTTTTACCGTTTAATGACCGGTTTGTCGATTTTAAAACTTTAGTCGCAGTTAAAACCTAATGTAAAATATTAAATAAATAAAAGACTTAAATTAAAACTTAAAGTAAATAACGATAATGAAATTGCAATAAAAGTGCGATAAAATAAAAGTACGATAATTAAAAGTGCAATTAAATAAAATAACAATAAAAATGCGATAATTAGAAGTGCAATTAAATATAAAATAAAGGAAATTAAATATGAAATAAAAGAATTATGCTTATTTAAACTTCTGTAATCATGATGTTTGACGTGTTGATTTTAGTTTTATGCCCATGGGTTAATTGTCCTTTGTCCTGGATTATTTAATATGTCCGTCTGTTTTTTGTCCATAACAGTCCATCAGTCATAAATATAAAGTGCGAGTGCCCTTGTCAAATTATTCTTATACCCGAAGTTAAATATTCCAACTAATTGGGGACTCGAATTGTAACAAGGTTTTAATACTTTGTTTAATGAATACACCAGGTTATCGACTGCGTGTAAACCAAGGTTTTACTACTTTGTTAACAATTACACCAATTACCCTTGAATGTAATTTCACCCTTGTTTTAATTATTCTAGTGGCTATTAATCCATTCCCGTGTCCGGTTAAATGAACGATTATTCGTACATATAAATACCCCGCCCATCGTGTCCGATCGAGTGTATATGGTAATTTATAGGGACGCCCAATTATAAATCTTTATATTAACATTAACAAACTTTCATTTAGTTAAACAAATATAAAGCCCATTAATAGCCCATAGTCTAATTTCCACAAGTGTCGTTCTTTTGTCCAAACCCCAATTATGGTACAAAGCCCAATTACCCAATTTTAGTAATTAGCCCAACATCATGATTACTTCGTTTTAAATAAGCATAATAATAACTTAGCTACGAGACATTAATATAAAAAGGTTGAACATAACTTACAATGATTAAAAATAGCGTAGCGTTACACGGACAGAATTTCGACTTACACCCTTACAACATTCGCTAACATACCCTTATTATTAGAATTATAATTAAAATATAAATTATATATATATATTTTACGTATATATGAGAGAAGAGAGAAAGATGGATATGTTTTTGGTTCACCAAAGCTCGATTTTATAGGAGATGTGGCCTGACTTTTCATGCCATGCGATCGCATGGACTTTCTTCTTCCTGGCCATGCGATCGCATGGCCAGCTGGGAGAGCTCACATGTTGCTTGTTTCCTTGTGCCGACGTTTTATAAATAATATAATATATTAAATAATTATAAGAATTATTTAAATATTATATTATATTTATGTGCATAGTTGACTTGTAATTTTTAGTCCGTTGCGTCGAGCATTGAGAGTTGACTCCGGTCCCGGTTCCGGATTTTTGAACGTCCTTGCGTACAATTTAATATCTTGTACTTTGCGTTTTGAATCTTGTACTCTTGTAATTTCGAGACGTTTCTTATCAATAATTGGAACCTCTTTGATTGTCTTTTGTACTTTTGAGCTTTTTGGTCGTTTGCGTCTTCAATTCGTCGAATCTGTCTTTTGTCTTCACCTTTTATTATTTAAACGAATATCACTTGTAAATAGAACAATTGCAACTAAAAGCTTGTCTTTCTTGAGGAATAATGCTATGAAATATATGTTCGTTTTTAGCATTATCAAATATTCCCACACTTGAGCGTTGCTTGTCCTCAAGCAATATCGTCTTGAAATACTAGAATCACTTCTTTATTCTTCACACTTTGTACATCAGTGATTTCTATACGGCGGTATAAACAATGGTAGTAACGATATGGTTTACAGTCCCACATGACTATAAAAATTTAGATCCATTAAGGAAATTGGATCTTTATGAAAACATTTGATCTTTTGAAAATTAAATCTAGTTTTTACCCTAGATAAGTTTTCCGGAATAACCCTTTACCGGTGTTTGCAAAATATTTTTGTGGGTTTGGTAGGTTTTAGATTTGAAAATTTTAGCTCAAAACTTATGGTTTTGTGTCACCCACTTGCTAACCTTGTATTTGGAAAGCAACACGTCCAGTTCACTTGTCCCGTATATTACCTTTCGATAAACTACCGTCCGGTTGTAAAGGAAAGCGTTGAACAAGCAACTGTTAAGGCAATGTCCCCTGACATGCTTTTAATTATGGTCTATAACGTGTCGGACGCAATTACTATCCTTGGTAGGAGCAATAGTAAAGTTCATCCTTATGATTTTTCGGTATGGCACAAGGTCCTGTCTTTGACCACTATGCAACCACCGTTCTTACGGTTGATACCCGATTTGGTTCAGGTGACCTAATGAATTCCAGGTGAATTCCTAGGATTTCACGTTCAATGGTAATGAACGCATTAAAAATAGGGTTTTCAGAAAACAAATCGGTTTGTAATTTTGATCAAAATATTTTCTCGTTCAAGCTCGAGTTTAGATATCATTGAATTCCATGAGTTTGTAATTCTCAATCTTTAAGGTCAATCTCTAGGATTGAGTAATATCAGTCTTAAAAGCTGATTTTTAATCTTTAAGGAGATTATCCTTTCTGGGGATCTGATTCATTAGTCTTATCCAGCTAATTTGCATGGTGCCCCCCCATTTTACAAGATAAATCCTTCTCATGGTTAGGATAAATCTGACCACTTGGCGACCCTGTTTAATGCTGAGGTCCGTGGATTTCCTGCTGATTTTAGTGATGACTTTTCTAGATTTTTCGTCAACCTACAGCTGGTCTGGACGACAACTTCATGACCTAGATCAAGAAGCGCGTTTCTTTTTCGGAAGACTTTACTTCCTTTTAATGATGGAATTGATTCATCGTGTAGATCCATCTCTTCTTTTCTTTTATCGGGTAAAACAGTTTAGTTTAGTCCAAAGCAAAAGTATTTTCAATTATTTGTTACAGAAATATGTGACATATGTTTAAGATAACTTGGTAAATTTTCCCACACTTGGCTTTTATTTTCCTTTTTATCGTCCTCTATTCCATTTTAAATGAATTTTAACATTTTAGTTTGTTTCTTAATTTATATCCTTTCCGAGGTAACAATAATTTCGGTGTTAAAACCTAGTTTTATCGTTCATAAATATGTATAAACATGATTTTGAATTCATTTAATTGAAAATTTTGAAAAATTTTACTAGAATTGGGTAGTCAGTATATAAGACTAGGGCTGTTCTTTTTTATCAGAGAGCACTAGATTCTAATACAACTACTGCTTTACTAGTATTTTTAATGGTAACCAAGTGTTTAAGATAAAAATTTTAAAATCCGAAAGAATTTAACCCCTTCCCACACTTAAGATCTTGCAATGCCCTCATTTGCAAGAAATCAGTAACAATTTAAATTATTGAGGGTGATTTGTGTGAAAATGATTAAATTTTACCAAAGTTTCCAAATATATTGGCGTTTGTTTGCAGAATGATAAATGGTGCACATCATTTGTTCATTCCGTCTGTTGTGACATCACATTTATTTGTCATTTTGTCGTCAAAATTAGTAGCTTTTGCTGAACTTAATGCCAGTCTTTGAAAATGCGCTGTTTTACCCTGTTTTGAACAATCGACAATATAAATACATACAAGTATAATCATGCATGGCAATTTGAAATGGGACTTAATGTCCCACTTTCAAATTCTAAATATGAAATATTAGTACACAATAATAATAAAATAATAAAAATTACACAAATTTATCCAATAACATAAGTTTAAACATGAAAAAGTCAAAACATAAAAACATAAAAATCATAAAAATAACCAATTGGAACTAAATCAGTCTGGATAGGGGTTCCAGTTCATCTCATCGGGTGGGTTCCATTGTTGGTTATAGGTGTTCTGATAGGCTTGGTTATAGTCATACCGGTTAAAGGGTGGTCGGATATCGGGGCTATGTGGCGGAAAATGAGCAGGTCGAGTAGGTACATAGTTATTTGGTACCTGATATGATAGCTGGCTCATGATTTGGTGCTGATGAACTAACCAGCTATCGTGTTGGCATCGCCTATAATCCTCGTATACTCGCTCGGAGTTCCACTGCTCATACATACTATGTCTTGCCGCGTTCGTCATTGCTTCCTCATCTATACGAACGTGGACGTCAAGAATAGCATCTCGAAAGACATCCCTAATGTCTTCCGCCTCCTCCATTTCCTCGTCTGAGCCTCTCTCTACCTGAGGATGAGATCCCTCATAGGGTACTGCCTGGTTACGTCTACTTTTCAATACCTTAGCACCCACATAAACTTTCAATCCTAAGGGCTCAACCTGTTCTCTACAAATCTGTAATGGACCCCCTTGGTTCCTATCAACACCTAAATACTCTCCAATGAGAGTAACAAAAATACCTCCTCCTATTATACTCCCGTCCTGCATTCCCTCTACCATTTTAGATAAATAAAAAGCAACACAGTAAGGGATATTGACAAAGCTTCTAGGATCCCGAATACACTTTAGGTAGAATAAATCATATAAGGTAATTTTTTCTTTATTTTGACCTCTTTGTGTAATCGAGTTGGCCAAAAATCTATGAATAATACGAAGCTCGGCCCTGTCAATATGTGTATAGGAGTGTCCTCCTGCTCGTGTAAAAACATCAAAATGTGACATACGCCTCCAAATGGCGTCAGCGTCAAAGTTACTATCTACCCGTTCACCATAATGAATCAAGTTTGTACAATCGGGTAATAGCAACTCACCAGGAGTATATATCTGTAAGGCCCTGGTCATGTCCAGCATGGACATTCTGTACATCCTACCGCCAAGGATAAACCTAAGAAATCTTTTATCATCTATCCTAACTATATTTGTATCAAGTGATACAGTACTCATCAACTCAACACACCATTCCTTATATACAGGTCTACGAATGGTGAAAAGACGTTCCCAATCTGTAAATGAAGAACTGCCATACCTTTGAACTAAAAGCTGTCTAACACGGTCAGCTAGATGGACCGTTTCCAAAGGGGCCCAATCAATTACCCTTGGCACCTCTACATTTTTTGTTACCAATTTGAATTTGTTCCTTTGATATGTCTCGTAATCTCTCCATCTTCTATCAAATCTCAGATTAGGATGTAGAGTGTGCTCAGGAATCGTTGGGAATTCTACTGGCGGCCTCATTGGGAATACTATGAATTCATCAACAAACTGGACCGGATCATAATAAGGTATGTGCTGATCAGGCTGTTGTTGTTCCTGTTGTGGTTCTTGTTCGTGTTGCATTTCTGGCTGTGGTTCTTGTGCTGGCGCTGGTCGTCTAGATGATGATGCTCCTGAACCTCCAGTATCGGCTCTCTGTAAAACACATTAAACACAAAAATTGTGCATCCAAATATGCATTAGTGTTAGCAAAATAACAACTTAAAACAATCACTATAACATGTTAAATCAAAATTAAACTTATACACATTTTCACAATTTTTCACAATTCTACACTTTTCAAATAAGCACATATGAAAATGTATACAAAATTCATAAGCATTTAACTCAAATAACATGTCAAAATATTCATTACTAATAATTTAACAAGTCTCAAATGGCAAATATATCAAATTAATCAAGTTCATGAATTTTGGACTTAAAAAGTCCACTTTAATCTCCAAAAATCATGTTTAGGATCATTGTTTTGATCATTTAACTATCTAAACATGTTACACTACTCAATTTGGCAATAATTCATGACAAAAATCGGCCATAACCTGTTTATATCAAAAAGCCCCAAATTGCTCAAGAACACAAACCCTAGATTTCTAAAAATTTTGAAGTTTTTGGCTTCAAATCATGTTAAATAGCATCAATCTAGGTTATACATGCATAAAATACTAACAATTTATCACTAATTACACTAGAAATTAACAAAATTGCATTAGGTAAAAAATTGGTAATTATCACAAAAACTATGAATTTATAGAGTTTAGGAGTGTAATTTTTACCAATTTGCTGAGGAATGAGAATCTAGGCATGATTAGAGCAAGAAAAATGATGAATTACGGTGGAAAAATGGCGAAAATTGGTGAGTTTTTGGGTGAGTTTCGTGAATGTGTGTGTGTTGTGGTGAGGAAGGCAGAACAGGCTGCTGTATGTATCAGGTCTGGACTTCAGCTCCATGCGATCGCATGGAGTTGAAGTGTAAAACCCATGCGATCGCATGGGGGTCCGGGTACAGTGTTTTCATGTTTTTTTTTTTTTTTTTTTTTTTTTTTTTTTTTTTTATAAAACCTTATACTTTATAAAACTTATAATTATTTAAATTTTAAAAATTTGGTTTCCTTTAGGAGCGAGGGCGTTTCGGATCGTTGTCCTAGTTTGTCCCTCGACAAAATTTTAAAATTTGTCAAATCAAAGCGCTGTTTTTAAAAGTAAAGATTTTTGGGTTTTTTAATGTTTTTGGCATACTTTAATTCAATAAGATTAAAAATAATGATAATAAAAGTTCTCGTCCCTCCCTCGGGTAAAGCAATTTCGGTTTAAAGACCTAGTCTTCAACTTACGACGAATTTTAAAAATCATATTTTTAACTTAATGAGATAAAGTAAATTTTTGTTTTTAAATTCACACAACTTAAATATAAAATTCAAAATTAATATTAAAAATTCACACCAAACTTAAAATTTGAAATGCATAAAATTAAAAATTCATATTTTAAAAATTAAAAATTCACAAAAAACTTAATTTAAAAATTCAAATATTTACAATTTTAAAAATATTGTTTTTACAAAGTTACAATATTAATTTAAGATTTAAATATTAATTTAAAAAAAAACATGGTAAAAATAAAATTAAAAATCTTTTTGGCTTTTTATCCCACTTTAATCAATCAAATATTATCAAAAATATGCGCCCCTCTTTTCGATAAAGTAATTTCGGTTCCAAGACCTAATTTAACTCATGACGAATTTTTGAAATATTTTGGGTTGATTGATTAAAGATATTTATACCTTAAGAATAAACGTTAAATTTCGCAATGATGTAATAAATTTTTGAATGATATCAATAATTTCGGTCGCCAAACCTAATTTTATTTAATACCAATTTAATACTTTTTAGCGAACAAATTAGCGTTTATTATCAAAAGGTTAAAAATAAAAATAAAAATAAAAACTGTACAGACATACCTGTGAAATAGATTTCTTAGTTATATGATCTATCCCATTCATAAGATAGTCGGTTTAATTGGTTTTCCATAGCTACATAAGCGTAACCTCGAGCATTCAGTGTCTTTTCTTCTAAACATATGAACGGTCCGTCTCTGCATAAAGTAACAAATTCGGTATTTGAATAGGTTTGATTATTTGAACATTTACCTCCATGTGACCATTTTCCGTATTTGTGACATCGTTCTAGGTGTCGTGCTCTTCTTTTCGCTGCGGATTTTAATTTTCCTTTACCAAATTGTAACTTATTATCTTCGCATCTGGATTCTTTTCTAACTCCGTCCATTCTTTCTCTGATTACTGATACTATTTCACTCGGTAGTATGTCATTATTTCTTTTAGTGATCAAAGCGTGTAGCATTAGACCATGGTTTAGTTCACAGGCAGTCTTCATTTTGTAAAAACCTAAAAAAAATAAAAATTCAGAATGGGGGGAGAAGACTAGTTCTTTAGGGTCTGCTAGGGAAAGACCATTCGGGTTCCATTTTCGAGAACTACACGAAAACAGACAATCTAACTCTAACAGAAATACATATTATCCTTTAAAGACTTGATTCTCCCCACACTTAGTTAGCTGTGGTGTCAAAATTGTGATTAACTTCGTTGTCGACTTCCATCGGACCATGTATGTAATGTTTAACTCTGTGACCATTAACTTTAAATTCAATCCCATGTGAATTTATTAATTCTATCGTTCCGTATGGGAAAACTCTTTTGACTATGAATGGTCCAGACCATCTTGATTTCAATTTTCTAGGAAATAGCTTGAATCGTGAATTGAAAAGAAGAACTCTGTCTCCTTCTTTAAATTCTTTTGAACTTCTGATTCTTTTATCATGCCATTTCTTCGTTCTTTCTTTATAGATTAACGAATTTTCGTATGCTTCATGTCTTAATTCTTCTAATTCGTTTAGTTGACTTAATCGTAGACGTCCGGCTTCATGTAAATCAAGATTACATGTCTTCAAAGCCCAAAATGCTTTGTGTTCAATTTCTACTGGAAGATGACATGCTTTTCCATAAACAAGTCTAAAAGGTGTGGTTCCAATTGGAGTTTTGTAGGCTGTTCTAAAAGCCCAGAGTGCATCCTCCAATTTAATGGACCATTCCTTCGGATTTGATCCTACGGTTTTCTCTATAATACGTTTTAAAGCTCGGTTGGTATTTTCAACTTGTCCACTTGTTTGTGGATGATATGCGGTGGAGATTTTATGAGTTACTCCATATCTTTTAAGAACTTTCTCAAGTTGATTATTACAGAAATGAGTACCCCGATCACTTATTAAAGCTTTCGGTGTTCCAAACCTTGCAAAAAGACGTTTTAAAAAGTTGACTACAACTCGTGCATCGTTAGTTGGGAGAGCTTGTGCTTCCGCCCATTTAGATACATAATCAATGGCTACGAGTATATATAGATTATTATGAGATTTTGGAAATGGACCCATAAAGTCAATACCCCAAATGTCAAATACTTCACATACTTGGATGACATTTTGTGGCATTTCATCACGTTGACTTATTTTTCCGGCCCTTTGACATGCATCACAGGATTTGCAAAGAAGGTGTGCGTCTTTGTAAATTGTAGGCCAATAGAATCCAGCTTCATAAACTTTTCTTGCTGTTAGTTGAGGCCCATAGTGCCCTCCTGTTGGTCCTGTGTGACAATGGTTTAAAATTTTACTAGCTTCATCTCCAAATACACATCGGCGTATTATTCCATCGGGACAACTTTTAAACAGATGTGGATCTTCCCAAAAATAGTGTTTTATATCACTGAAGAATTTCTTTCGTCTTTGGTACGATAATCCTTTTTCAAGGAATCCACAAACTAAGTAGTTTGCATAGTCTGCAAACCATGGGATTTCTTTATAATCTATCTTCAATAGATATTCATCAGGAAAGTTGTCTTGTATGGCTGATTCATTTAGAACTTCTAATTCGGGATTTTCAAGACGAGAAAGATGATCAGCGGCGAGATTTTCTGCTCCTCTTTTATCTCGGATTTCAATATCAAACTCTTGTAAGAGTAAGATCCAACGTATTAATCTTGGTTTAGCATCTTGTTTTGAAAATAGGTATCTAAGAGCAGAATGGTCGGTATAGACCACCGTTTTTGCTAGAACGAGATATGATCGAAATTTGTCAAAAGCAAAGACAATAGCAAGGAGTTCTTTTTCAGTAGTTGTATAGTTTGTTTGTGCTCCTTGTAACGTCTTACTAGCATAATATATAGGTTGAAATCGTTTTTCAATCCTTTGTCCTAAAACGGCTCCCATTGCAAAATCACTTGCATCGCACATTAGTTCAAATGGTAGATTCCAATTTGGTGTTATCATGATCGGCGCATTAGTGAGTTTCTCTTTAAGAATATTAAAAGATTTGATACACTCATCTGAAAAGATGAATGGCGCATCCTTTTCTAGGAGTTTATTCATAGGAGTGGCAATTTTAGAAAAATCTTTTATGAAACATCGGTAAAAACCGGCATGCCCTAGAAAACTCCTAACTCCTCTAACATTGGTGGGATGTGGAAGTTTAGCAATTACATCTACTTTAGCTCTATCCACTTCAATTCCTTCTTTTGAAATTTTATGTCCAAGAACGATGCCTTCTTTAACCATGAAATGGCATTTCTCCCAATTAAGTACTAGATTTGATTTTTCGCATCTAATTAGCATTCGTTCCAGATTAACTAGACATGATTTAAATGTATCACCGAAGACTGAAAAGTCATCCATGAATACTTCCATGCATTCTTCTATCATGTCGTGAAAAATCGCCATCATACACCTTTGAAAGGTTGCAGGGGCGTTGCAAAGTCCAAATGGCATGCGTTTGTAAGCAAAAGTACCATAAGGGCACGTGAATGTGGTTTTCTCTTGATCTTCGGGTGCTATTGGAATTTGAAAATATCCGGAAAATCCATCTAGAAAACAATAGTAACTATTTCCGGCTAATCTTTCCAACATTTGATATATGAAAGGTAAGGGAAAGTGATCTTTTCTGGTGGCGTCATTTAATTTTCTATAATCAATACATACACGCCATCCTGTTATAGTCCTAGTAGGAATAAGCTCATTTTTCTCATTTGTAATGACAGTCATGCCACCCTTCTTAGGTACGCATTGAACTGGGCTTACCCATGGACTATCAGAAATTGGATATATCAAACCTGCATCTAGCAGTTTAATAATCTCTTTCTTAACTACATCTTGCATATTAGGATTTAGTCTTCGTTGGCGTTGCACATACGTTTTATGACCTTCTTCCATAAGGATTTTATGTGTGCAATACGAAGGACTTATTCCTTTAATATCATGAATCTTCCATGCAATGGCTGGTTTATGGGCTTTCAACACAGAAATGAGTTGTGATTTCTCATTTTCAGTAAGAGAAGACGATATTATTACAGGTAATTCAGATTCACCATGTAAATAAGCGTATTCCAAATGGTTTGGAAGTGGCTTTAACTCTAATTTCGGAGGTTCTTCTATCGATGATTTGTATCGATATCTGTCTTCTTCTTTTAGCATTTGAATTTCTTCTGTTGTTGGTTCATATCCATTAGCTATAAGTGTAGCTAACATTTCAGCTTCATCAATTGGTTCATTACCTTCTCCTAAAGAACATTCTCCTGTTCCTTGTAATTCTGGAAATTCTTCTAATAATGCTGCATGTGCATCTATAGTTTGAATATAATAACATGTATCATCTGCAGATTGTGGTTGTTGCATTGCTCTATCAACTGAAAAGGTAACACTCTCATCCTCTATACTTAGGGTCAGTTTCTTACCGAACACGTCTATCATTGCTTTAGCCGTGTTTAAGAATGGTCTTCCTAATATGAGAGGAACTTGAGAATCTTCTTCCATGTCCAGAACAACAAAATCTACTGGAAATACTAAAGTACCAACTTTAACTAGCATGTTCTCCATTATCCCTCTAGGATATTTTATTGATCTATCGGCTAGTTGTATGCTTATTCTGGTTGGTTTCAATTCTCCAAGGTCTAGTTTAGCGTATAGTGAATACGGCATTAGATTTATACTAGCACCTAAGTCTGCCAATGCTTCTATTGAACTAAGACTACCCAGAAAACATGGAATTGTGAAACTTCCTGGATCAGATAATTTTTCTGGTATCTTATTCAACAGCACTGCTGAACAATTAGCATTCATAGTAACAGCCGAGAGTTATTCCATTTTCTTTCTATTTGAAATTAGATCTTTCAAGAATTTAGCATATCTAGGCATTCCTGAAATCACATCAATGAAAGGAAGATTTACATTTATCTGTTTAAACATATCCAAGAATTTGGATTGCTCGGCTTCAAGTTTCTCTTTCTTCATTTTACTTGGGTAAGGAAGTGGTGGTTGGTATGGTTTAACATAAGGTTTAGCCTTAGCTGTGTTATCTTCATTAATCTTTTCAACTACCGGTTCTTTTTCCTTATCTTGATCAGGTTGTGGTTCTTGTGGAGTAGGAATGGTTTCATCAGAAGTTACAGGTATTTCAGGTGGTTTAAGTGTTGTACCACTTCTTGTGGTAATGGCTTTAGCTGTTTCATTTCGGGGGTTAGCGTTTGTATCACTAGGTAGACTTCCCGGTTTCCTTTCACCTATTAACCTTGCTAGGTTACTTACTTCTTGTTCCAGATTTTGAATAGAAGCTTGTTGATTTCTAAATGCTTGAGCATTTTGTTCATTGGTTTGTTTCTGAGATGTGAAAAACTGTGTTTGAGTTTCAACTAGCTTCGTCATCATATCTTCTAAATTCGGCTTTTTATCATCGGTTTGTTGTGGTGGTTTGTTTTGAAAATTCGGTCTTTGCTGGTTGTAAGTATTATTGGATACTTGTTGATTGCTAGGACCTTGTTGGTTGTTGTATGGAATATTTCGGTTATAATTCTGGTTTTGATTGTAAATCAGTCTTGGCGGTTGATAATTATTCTGATAATTATTTCCAGGCCTTTGGTTTATGTATGAAATATTCTCTCTTTGTTCCATTGTTAATTCAATACTGAGACAATCTTTTGTCAAATGTGGTCCTCCACACTGCTCACAACTAATTCGTATTGAGTGAATATCTTTAGTCATCTTTTCCATTCGTCTCTCCACAGCATCTATCTTTGCGGAAATGGAATCTAAGTCATGGCTAGAATCGGCTCTAGCTGCTTTAGATGATCTAATGATATCTTTTTCTTGGTGCCACTCATGTGAGTGGGAAGCAGTGTTATCAATAATTTTGTAAGCATCAGTTTCGGTTTTCTTCATAATAGAACCACCAGCTGCTATATCTATGTCTTTCCTTGTAGTGATGTCGCATCCTTGGTAGAATATTTATACTATTTGACAGGTGTCTAAACCATGTTGCGGACATCCTCTTAACAACTTTCCATATCTAGTCCACGCCTCATATAGAGTTTCATTTGGTTTCTGTGTGAACGTAACAATTTCTGCTTGAAGTCTTACGGCTTTAGATGCAGGAAAGAATTGTTTAAGAAATTTGTCAACTAAAACATCCCATGTATCAATCGCCCCTTCAGGTAACGATTCCAACCAATCTTTGGCTTCTCCCTTTAAAGTCCAGGGAAATAACATGAGATATATCTGTTCATCCTCTACTTCTCGGATTTTAAATAGTGTGCAGATCCTATTAAAGGTACGTAGATGTTCATTTGGATCTTCCTTCGGCGCACCACTAAATTGGCATTGATTAGTCACCATGTGTAGAATTTGTCCTTTGATTTCATAATCTGGCGCGTTAATGTCTGGATGAGTAATTGCGTGACCTTGGCCAGTGCGTTTAGCTCTCATTCGGTCTTCCATACTTAAAGGTTCCAGATTCTCCATAATTGAATTTGTTGAATCGGTATCACTAGATGATTCTGATTTAATGGTTCGTTCCTCAACAATCTCTGTTTGAATGATTGGTGGTTCCGGAGGAAGGTTTAGTGGTTCAGGATCTACGAACCGTTCCTGAATATTTTCCGGATTCTCAATTGTGAGGTCGGGTTCAAAAAATGGATTATCGGAAATTTGAACTGAAGTACTTGGTCTACTGGATGACGATTCTAAAGAAAAATCAACGGTGGTTATATTTGCTAAATGTCTTGATCTAGTTACAGGTGGTGAACGTACAAAAGGTGGTGAACGTCTTGCTCGGTGCATTCACTGAATATCCTATTAGTTTTTAAAAAGGAAAGAAAAATTATAATAAGTTATCCAACCAATAGACTTTTCTGATTTTGCCCACGTTTCGAATAGCCAAAAGATGCAGCAGAGGGGCAGGATTCGTTTGGTCTCAATATAATTGAGGACTGTTTGGCTCCAATAACCCGGTCCACGTACAAATCCAACTATCACTACGAACCAGAAAATTTTGATGTCTATCAATTTAACCACTCAAAATAAATTTTCGTAATTTTAAGAAATTTAGATAAGAAGTAGAATAAAAATCTATGTCCTAAAAACTAGAATAGCGAGAAATAAGAAAGAAAAAGAGTTCGTCGAAAAAGGTCGAAAAAGAAAAATGGTTGAAAAATAAAAGGTGACGGAAAAATAAAAGAAACTTATAAAACTTAAAAATACTTGACTAACCTAACCTTATTACTACAACTAACTTAAAATTATAATCGCAAATTGAAATTACTAATTGGAATGATAATTGATACATAGTAAAAGGTTGTCTAAAAATATTAAAGCTTACAAGAAAAACTAAATCCCAAATGGAAATAACTTAAAAAGAAA
The DNA here is from genome assembly GCF_046630445.1 of Rutidosis leptorrhynchoides. Lineage (NCBI taxonomy): Eukaryota > Viridiplantae > Streptophyta > Magnoliopsida > Asterales > Asteraceae > Rutidosis > Rutidosis leptorrhynchoides. The sequence continues at coordinate 183,953,128 of NC_092339.1, forward strand.
CTAAAACTTAAAAAGGCGTCGCAAAATTCTAGAGCACCTAAATCTTAGTCTAAAGAAAAAGCACTTAAGGAATTCTACGACAAAGCCTAAAAATCTAGAAGTAAAAATAATTATGGCAAAAACTATGAATTAAAACTAAATATGAGCTAAAAATACAAAAGTTACGCTAAAACGATTAAAAAGGGACAAAATATAAAAATATATAAAAAGTTGTAAAAAGTACAATTTTTATAAAAATATTATTTTTATATTATTTATTTTATAAAACTATTAATTTTATAATTTAATGAAAACTAAAATAAAACTAAATATAACAAATTAATAATAATAAAAACTAAACTAATAATAAAAACAATAATACCCTAATTAGGGTTTTAATTATATAATAATAATAATAATTTCGTAATTATTGCAGCAGGAAGTCAAATCTGGCGTGTCAGATGGGCTCATGCGATCGCATGAGTCCTCAGTTGCCCAGCCATGCGATCGCATGGGCTAGGGTTTCGGGCCATAGAGTGGGCTGCTACAGTACAGGCCGAAAATTTTTTTTTTTTTTTTTTTCTGTTTTAATAAAATTATGTAATATATTTATATAAATTAAATAAAACTTATATTTTTATAAAATAAAGATAAAGAAACTTTTATATAACTTACAAACTCTAAAAAAAATATTTATGTTTTTGTTTTTATTTTTATATTTTCGAATATTTAAAACGTATTTCTACAAAACGTACTAAAAATAAAAATCTTTTTTTTTATGTGTGTGGCGTTTCGCTTCGGCGTTTTCCCGGCAGCGGCGCCAAAAATACTTGATGTTATGCGAGGTGTATATAAAATAGCTTTATATTTTACTAGGAAAAACTATTAAATACGATACAATTTTACACAAGATATTTATTTATTTAGAGAATGGATATACTTAAACCTTGCTACAACACTTATAGGCAGTGTACCTAATCGTACAGTAGTGTAGTTTTTAGTAAGTCCGGTTCGTTCCACAGGGAATCTTTTTTAAACAAAGCTCAACGCTATATTAGTTTACTTTTATAAAAATACAAACATATATATAAGTAATATTATTATTATAAAGGGGGGTTTTTACCGTTTAATGACCGGTTTGTCGATTTTAAAACTTTAGTCGCAGTTAAAACCTAATGTAAAATATTAAATAAATAAAAGACTTAAATTAAAACTTAAAGTAAATAACGATAATGAAATTGCAATAAAAGTGCGATAAAATAAAAGTACGATAATTAAAAGTGCAATTAAATAAAATAACAATAAAAATGCGATAATTAGAAGTGCAATTAAATATAAAATAAAGGAAATTAAATATGAAATAAAAGAATTATGCTTATTTAAACTTCTGTAATCATGATGTTTGACGTGTTGATTTTAGTTTTATGCCCATGGGTTAATTGTCCTTTGTCCTGGATTATTTAATATGTCCGTCTGTTTTTTGTCCATAACAGTCCATCAGTCATAAATATAAAGTGCGAGTGCCCTCGTCAAATTATTCTTATACCCGAAGTTAAATATTCCAACTAATTGGGGACTCGAATTGTAACAAGGTTTTAATACTTTGTTTAATGAATACACCAGGTTATCGACTGCGTGTAAACCAAGGTTTTACTACTTTGTTAACAATTACACCAATTACCCTTGAATGTAATTTCACCCCTGTTTTAATTATTCTAGTGGCTATTAATCCATTCCCGTGTCCGGTTAAATGAACGATTATTCGTACATATAAATACCCCGCCCATCGTGTCCGATCGAGTGTATATGGTAATTTATAGGGACGCCCAATTATAAATCTTTATATTAACATTAACAAACTTTCATTTAGTTAAACAAATATAAAGCCCATTAATAGCCCATAGTCTAATTTCCACAAGTGTCGTTCTTTTGTCCAAACCCCAATTATGGTACAAAGCCCAATTACCCAATTTTAGTAATTAGCCCAACATCATGATTACTTCGTTTTAAATAAGCATAATAATAACTTAGCTACGAGACATTAATATAAAAAGGTTGAACATAACTTACAATGATTAAAAATAGCGTAGCGTTACACAGACAGAATTTCGACTTACACCCTTACAACATTCGCTAACATACCCTTATTATTAGAATTATAATTAAAATTAAAATTAAAATATAAATTATATATATATATTTTACGTATATATGAGAGAAGAGAGAAAGATGGATATGTTTTTGGTTCACCAAAGCTCGATTTTATAGGAGATGTGGCCTGACTTTTCATGCCATGCGATCGCATGGACTTTCTTCTTCCTGGCCATGCGATCGCATGGCCAGCTGGGAGAGCTCACATGTTGCTTGTTTCCTTGTGCCGACGTTTTATAAATAATATAATATATTAAATAATTATAAGAATTATTTAAATATTATATTATATTTATGTGCATAGTTGACTTGTAATTTTTAGTCCGTTGCGTCGAGCATTGAGAGTTGACTCCGGTCCCGGTTCCGGATTTTCGAACGTCCTTGCGTACAATTTAATATCTTGTACTTTGCGTTTTGAATCTTGTACTCTTGTAATTTCGAGACGTTTCTTATCAATAATTGGAACCTCTTTGATTGTCTTTTGTACTTTTGAGCTTTTTGGTCGTTTGCGTCTTCAATTCGTCGAATCTGTCTTTTGTCTTCACCTTTTATTATTTAAACGAATATCACTTGTAAATAGAACAATTGCAACTAAAAGCTTGTCTTTCTTGAGGAATAATGCTATGAAATATATGTTCGTTTTTCGCATTATCAGCAGTGTACCTAATCGTACAGTAGTGTAGTTTTTAGTAAGTCCGGTTCGTTCCACAGGGAATCTTTTTTTTTTAAACAAAGCTCAACGCTATATTAGTTTACTTTTATAAAAATACAAATATATATATAAGTAATATTATTATTATAAAGGGGGGTTTTTACCGTTTAATGACCGGTTTGTCGATTTTAAAACTTTAGTCGCAGTTAAAACCAAATGTAAAATATTAAAAATAAATACAAGACTTAAATTAAAGCATGAAGTAAATAACGATAAATGAAATTGCGAATAATAAAAGTGCGATAAAATAAACTTGCGATAATTAAAAAGTACGATAATTAAAAGTGCGATTAAATACAATAACAATAAAAATGCGATAATTAGAAGTGCAATTAAATATAAAATAAAGGAAATTAAATATGAAATAAAAGAATTATGCTTATTTAAACTTCCGTAATCATGATGTTTGACGTGTTGATTTTAGTTTTATGCCCATGGGTTAATTGTCCTTTGTCCTGGATTATTTAATATGTCCGTCTGGTTTTTGTCCATAACAGTCCATCAGTCATAAATATAAAGTGCGAGTGTCCTCGTCAAATTATCCTTATACCCGAAGTTAAATATTCCAACTAATTGGGGACTTAAACTGTAACAAGATTTTAATACTTTGTTTAATAATTACACCAGGATGTCGACTGAGTGTAACCCAAGGTTTTAATATTTTGTTATCAATTATACCAAGTGTCCTTTGTACATAATTTCACCCCTGTTTTAATTATTCTAGTGGCTATTAATCCATTCCCGTGTCCGGTTAAATGAACGATTATTCGTACATATAAATACCCCGCCCATCGTGTCCGATTGAGTGTATATGGTAATTTATAGGGACGCCCAATTGTAAATCTTTATATTAACATTAACAAACTATCATTTAGTTAAACAAATATAAAGCCCATTAATATCTCATAGTCTAATTTCCACAAGTGTCGTTCTTTTGTCCAAACCCCAATTATGGTACAAAGTCCAATTACCCAATTTTAGTAATTAGCCCAACATCATGATTACTTCATTTTAAATAAGCATAATAATAACTTAGCTACGAGACATTAATATAAAAAGGTTGAACATAACTTACAATGATTAAAAATAGCGTAGCGTTACGCGAACAGAATTTCGACTTACACCCTTACAATATTCGCTAACATACCCTTATTATTAGAATTATAATTAAAATTAAAATTAAAATATAAATTATAAATATAAATATATCGTATGAATGAGGAGAAAAAAGATGATGAAAATGATCAGAATTCGGTTTGCTTTATAGGGAGTTTCAAAACTGGGGGCTCCGCGACTCGCGGCCATTTTGGCCTTCAAACTCCGCGAGTCGCGGAGATTGAAAATACAGCTCACATCTTTGGAGTCTTTCTCTGCCGACGGTTTTTATTTATAAATATAATATATATATATATATAATTAATATAATTAATTATATATTATATTATATTTATATACCTAGTTAACTTGTAATTTTTAGTCCGTTGCGTCGAGCGTTGAGAGTTGACTCTGGTCCCGGTTCCGGATTTTCGAACGTCCTTGCGTACAATTTTATATTTTGTACTTTGCGTTTTGAATCTTGTACTCTTGTAATTTAGAGACGTTTCTTATCAATAATTGGAACCTCTTTGATTGTCTTTTGTTCTTTTGATCTTTTTGGTCGTTTGCGTCTTCAATTCGTCGAATCTGTCTTTTGTCTTCACCTTTTATTATTTAAACGAATATCACTTGTAAATAGAACAATTGCAACTAAAAGCTTGTCTTTCTTGAGGAATAATGCTATGAAATATATGTTCGTTTTTAGCATTATCAAATATTCCCACACTTGAGCGTTGCTTGTCCTCAAGCAATATCGTCTTGAAATACTAGAATCACTTCTTTATTCTTCACACTTTGTATATCAGTGATTTCTATATGGCGGTATAAACAATGGTAGTAACGATATGGTTTACAGTCTCACATGACTATAAAAATTTAGATCCATTAAGGAAATTGGATCTTTATGAAAACATTTGATCTTTTGAAAATTAAATCTAGTTTTTACCCTAGATAAGTTTTCCGGAATAACCCTTTACCGGTGTTTGCAAAATATTTTTGTGGGTTTGGTGGGTTTCAGATTTGAAAATTTTAGCTCAAAACTTGTGGTTTTGTGTCACCCACTTGCTAACCTTGTATTTGGAAAGCAACACGTCCAGTTTACTTGTCCCGTATATTACCTTTCGGTAAACTACCGTCCGGTTGTAAAGGAAAGCGTTGAACAAGCAACTGTTAAGGCAATGTCCCCTGACATGCTTTTAATTATGGTCTATAACGTGTCGGACGCAATTACTATCCTTGGTAGGAGCAATAGTAAAGCTCACCCTTATGATTTTTCGGTATGGCACAAGGTCCTGTCTTTGACCACTATTCAACCACCGTTCTTACGGTTGACACCCGATTTAGTTCAGGTGACCTAATGAATTCCAGGTGAATTCCTAGGATTTTACGTTCAATGGTAATGAACGCATTGAAAATGGGTTTTCAGAAAACAAATCGGTTTATAATTTTGATCAAAATATTTTCTCGTTCAAGCTCGAGTTTAGATATCATTGAATTCCATGAGTTTGAATTCTCAATCTTTAAGGTCAATCTCTAGGATTGAGTAATATCAGTCTTAAAAGCTGATTTTTAATCTTTAAGGAGATTATCCTTTCTGGGGATCTGATTCATTAGTCTTATCCAGCTAATTTGCATGGTGCCCCCCCATTGTACGAGATAAATCCTTCTCATGGTTAGGATAAATCTGACCACTTGGCGACCCTGTTTAATGCTGAGGTCCGTGGATTTCCTGCTGATTTTAGTGATGACTTTTCTAGATTTTTCGTCAACCTACAGCTGGTCTGGACGACAACTTCATGACCTAAATCAAGAAGCGCGTTTCTTTTTCGGAAGACTTTACTTCCTTTTAATGATGGAATTGATTCATCGTGTAGATCCATCTCTTCTTTTCTTTCATCGGGTAAAACAGTTTAGTTTAGTCCAAAGCAAAAGTATTTTCAGTTATTTGTTACAGATATATGTGACATATGTTTAAGATAACTTGGTAAATTTTCCCACACTTGGCTTTTATTTTCCTTTTTATCGTCCTCTGTTCCATTTTAAATGAATTTTAACATTTTGGTTTGTTTCTCAATTTATGTTCTTTCCGAGGTAACAATAATTTCGGTGTTAAAACTTAGTTTTATCGTTCATAAATATGTATAAACATGATTTTGAATTCATTTAATTGAAAATTTTGAAAAATTTTACTAGAATTGGGTAGTCAGTATATAAGACTAGGGCTGTTCTTTATTATCAGAGAGCACTAGATTCTAATACAACTACTGCTTTACTAGTATTTTTAATGGTAACCAAGTGTATAAAGTAAAAAATTTTTAAAATCCGAAAGAATTTAACCCCTTCCCACACTTAAGATCTTGCAATGCCCTCATTTGCAAGAAATCAGTAACAATTTAAATTATTGAGGGTGATTTGTGTGAAAATGATTAAATTTTTACCAAAGTTTCCAAATATATTGGCGTTTGTTTGCTGAATGATAAATGGTGCACATCATTTGTTCATTCCGTCTTGTTGTTATTTCACATATATTTTGCATCTTGTCGTCAAAATTAGTTGCGTTTGCTGAACTTAATGTCAGTCTTTGAAAATGCGTTGTTTTACCCTGTTGTGTACATAAGATAAACTGCAAACATATATACATATTTTTGAAGTTTGGTATATTACTCCACATTCAAAAATTATTAAAATCTAAGAATAAAAGTTAGATAATTATAAAAATGATTACAATATTAACAAAAGCATTAAACGTATCAATAATTACAAATTACAAAAAAAAAAAAAAATAAGTATACTAGGGATGATACTGGTACCAATAGGGGTTCCAGGCATAACCATAGGTGCTATAGAATGCTTCGGCAGGGTCATACGTAGGATACGGTGGCTGCATCTCTATAGACCAGGGAGGGAAGATGGGTTTCGGTGTAGGAATATAGTTTCTACCTATATGTTGGCAATGAGCTATGATTTGGTTCTGATGAACTTGCCAATCTTCAAATGCTCTCTGTCTAGCATTTTCGTATTCCTGAGAAGCTATAAACCTTTGCATTTCTTGCATCTCATTCCCCCCTCCTACATTACCTTGCTGTTGGTTTCTCTCCACCTGTGGATGTCTACCATGGTATCGTACTGCGGCGTTATTTCGCCTCTTTAAAACTTTCGCACCATGGTATACATTTAAACCTATAGTATCGCGGGGTTCTGGTTCTTCTACTAATAATCCCCCCCGACTTATATCCACACCGAGATATTCACCAATGAAAGTAATAAAAATACCACCTCCTATTATGCTATGCGGTCGCATCCCCCAGACCATAGCTGATAAATAATAACCCACACAATATGGTATACTTACAGCGCTTTGTGGGTCTCGAATACACATATGGTAAAACAAATCCTGTTCATTTACTTTTTCCTTGTTCTTACCCCTTTGTGTAATGGAATTAGCTAAAAACCTATGAATCACTCTTAATTCGGCTCTATCTATATCCAAATAAGAGTAATTTCCCCCTTTGAAACGGTGATGGCTTGTCATTTGACTCCACACACCGTGTGTATCAAAATTTTCATCTATCTTTCTACCGTTTAGTATCAACCCTCTACAATCGGCAGATGCTAACTCCTCAGGCGTATATATACGTAAAGCCTGAGCCATGTCCAGTAAAGACATGTGGCGCATCGAACCGCCTAACAAAAATCTAATAAAAGAACGATCGGTTAAACTAGCTACCCGATCATTCAACTCTATACTACATAACAATTCTTCACACCATACTTTATATACAGGTCTACGCATGGTGAATAAACGTACCCAGTCATTAAAAGTAGAATTAACATACCTCTGTACAAGTAATTCCCTAATTGGCCCGGCCAATTCTACAGCTTCTAAGGGTCCCCATTCTATGACCCTCGGTACCTCAACAACCTTAGAATGAAGAGTATGCAAACCCCTTTGATATTTTGGATAATCTATCCAAAGTCTGTCAAATCTCAGGTTCGGGTGCAACTCTTCCAAGTGCATATCAGAAAAGGTCATGACTGGATGAGGTATATCCTGCTTGTAGTAGTTATCCACCTCCTGTTGTTCCATATTCTCATCAGGAGCATTGCGGGCTTGGGATGAAGATTCACCCCTTTCAGTCTGCAAAACACATCAAACACAATTTTTGTGCATCCAAATATGCATTAGTGTCAGCAAAATCATCAATCAAAATAATTATAATGACATTATCAATTTATATCAAACTTAAGCTTATTTTCATATTTTCATCAAATCTACACTTTTTCAAATAAGCATATACGAAAATTTTCGCCAAGTTCATAAGCATTTAACTTAAATAACATGTCAAAATAATCATTACTAGCAATTAAACAAGTCTCAAATGGCATTATCTCTCAAAAATCAAGTTCATGAATTTTAGACTTGAAAAAGTCCACTTTAATTCTCAAAATCATGTTTAGGCTCAAAGTTTGGATCATTTAACTACCTAGACATGTTACACTACTCCATTTAGCAACAATTCATGACAAAAATCGGCCATAACCTGTTTATATCAAAAAGCCCCAAATTTGCTCAAGAACACAAACCCTAGATTACTCAAAATTTGAAGTTTAAGGCTTCTAATCATGTTAAACAGCATCAATCTAGGTTATACAAGCATAATACATAAACAATTTAAGCATAATTACACTAAAAAGCATCAAAATCAAATTTGAAAAAAAATTGCTCAAGAACACCAAATTTCGGATTAAATGGTGTTTAGGTGTAGAAATTTACCGTTCTTCTTGAGTAATTCCTAGATAGCATCCTTCTCAACATGATTTTAGTAAAAGATTTGGTGATTAACGGTTAAAAATTGTGATTTTGGGGGTTTTTTTTCGGGTTTTTCGTGGGTTATTTCGCAGTTTGTTTGAGTTGTGGAGTGTGAAACTGAGCTGTTGCAGCTCTTTATTTTTTTTCTGTAATCCGGTATTCCCGCGACTCGCGGTGAATTACTCTTCAAACTCCGCGAGTCGCGGAGTTTGCTATTTTTTTTTTTTATATAATCATTAACTTATAAAACAATTAAGTACTTAATTTTTAAAATTTTGTTTCCCTTGTTATTTAGGACGAGGTCGTTTCGGATCGATGTCCTAGTCCGTCCTTCGACAAAATTTTAAAATTTGTCTTTTTGTAGCGATTGTTTTAAAAGCTAAGATTTTTTTTTGTTTTTTAATGTTTTTGGCATACTTTAATTCAATAAGATTAAAAATAATGATAATAAAAGTTCTCGTCCCTCCCTCGGGTAAAGCAATTTCGGTTCAAAGACCTAGTCTTCAACTTACGACTAATTTTAAAAATCATATTTTAACTTAATGAGATAAAGTAAATTTTTGTTTTTAAATTCACACAACTTAAATATAAAATTCAAAATTAATATTAAAATTTCACACCAAACTTAAAATTTGAAATGCATAAAATTAAAAATTCATATTTTAAAAATTAAAAATTCACACCAAACTTAATTTAAAAATTCATATTATAAATTCATACCAAACTTATATTAATTTTTCAAATATTTACAATTTTAAAAATATTGTTTTTACAAAGTTTACAATATTAATTTAAGATTTAAATATTAATTTTAAAAACATGGTAAAAATAAAATTAAAAATCTTTTTGTCTTTTTATCCCACTTTAATCAATCAAATATTATCAAAAATATGCGCCCCTCTTTTCGGTAAAGTAATTTCGGTTCCAAGACCTAATTTAACTCATGACGAATTTTTGAAATATTTTGTGTTGATTGATTAAAGATATTTATACCTTAAGAATAAACGTTAAATTTCGCAGTGATGTAATAAATTTTTGAATGATATCAATAATTTCGGTCGCCAAACCTAATTTTATTCAATACCAATTTAATACTTTTTAGCGAACAAATTAGCGTTTATTATCAAAAGGTTAAAAATAAAAATAAAAATAAAAACTGTACAGACATACCTTTGAAATACATTTCTTAGTTATATGATCTATCCCATTCATAAGATAGTCGGTTTAATTGGTTTTCCATGGCTACATAGGCGTAACCTCGAGCATTCAGTGTCTTTTCTTCTAAACATATGAACGGTCCGTCTCTGCATAAAGTAACAAATTCGGTATTTGAATAGGTTTGATTATTTGAACATTTACCTCCATGTGACCATTTTCCGCATTTGTGACATCTTTCTAGGTGTCGTGCTCTTCTTTTTGCTGCGGATTTTGATTTTCCTTTACCAAATTGTAACTTATTATCTTCGCATCTGGATTCTTTTCTAACTCCGTCCATTCTTTCTCTGATTACTGATACTATTTCACTTGGTAGTATGTCATTATTTCTTTTAGTGATCAAAGCGTGTAGCATTAGACCATGGTTTAGTTCACAGGCAGTCTTCATTTCGTAAAAACCTAAAAAAAATAAAAATTCAGAATGGGGGGAGAAGACTAGTTCTTTAGGGTCTGCTAGGGAAAGACCATTCGGGTTCCATTTTCGAGAACTACACGAAAACAGACAATCTAACTCTAACAGAAATACATATTATCCTTTAAAGACTTGATTCTCCCCACACTTAGTTAGCTGTGGTGTCGAAATTGTGATTAACTTCGTTGTCGACTTCCATCGGACCATGTATGTAATGTTTAACTCTGTGACCATTAACTTTAAATTCAATCCCTTTTGAATTTATTAATTCTATCGTTCCGTATGGGAAAACTCTTTTGACTATGAATGGTCAAGACCATCTTGATTTCAATTTTCCAGGAAATAGCTTGAATCGTGAATTGAAAAGAAGAACTCTGTCTCCTTCTTTAAATTCTTTTGAACTTCTGATTCTTTTATCATGCCATTTCTTCGTTCTTTCTTTATAGATTAACGAATTATCGTATGCTTCATGTCTTAATTCTTCTAATTCGTTTAGTTGACTTAATCAGAGACGTCCAGCTTCATGTAAATCAAGATTACATGTCTTCAAAGCCCAAAATGCTTTGTGTTCAATTTCTACTGGAAGATGACATGCTTTTTCATAAACAAGTCTAAAAGGTGTGGTTCCAATTGGAGTTTTGTAGGCTGTTCTAAAAGCCCAGAGTGCATCCTCCAATTTAATGGACCATTCCTTCGAATTTGATCCTACGGTTTTCTCTAGAATACGTTTTAAGGCTCGGTTGGTATTTTCAACTTGTCCACTTGTTTGTGGATGATATGCGGTGGAGATTTTATGAGTTACTCCATATCTTTTAAGAACTTTCTCAAGTTGATTATTACAGAAATGAGTACCCCGATCACTTATTAAAGCTTTCGGTGTTCCAAACCTTGCAAAAAGACGTTTTAAAAAGTTGACTACAACTCGTGCATCGTTAGTTGGGAGAGCTTGTGCTTCCGCCCATTTAGATACATAATCAATGGCTACGAGTATATATAGATTATTATGAGATTTTGGAAATGGACCCACAAAGTCAATACCCCAAATGTAAAATACTTCACATACTTGGATGATATTTTGTGGCATTTCATCACGTTGACTTATTTTTCTGGCCCTTTGACATGCATCACAGGATTTGCAAAGAAGGTGTGCGTCTTTGTAAATTGTAGGCCAATAGAATCCAGCTTCATAAACTTTTCTTGCTGTTAGTTGAGGCCCATAATGCCCTCCTGTTGGTCCTGTGTGACAATGGTTTAATATTTTACTAGCTTCATCTCCAAATACACATCGGCGTATTATTCCATCGGGACAACTTTTAAACAGATGTGGATCTTCCCAGAAATAGTGTTTTATATCACTGAAGAATTTCTTTCGTCTTTGGTACGATAATCCTTTTTCAAGGAATCCACAAACTAAATAGTTTGCATAGTCTGCAAACCATGGGATTTCTTTATAATCTATCTTCAATAGATATTCATCAGGAAAGTTGTCTTGTATGGCTGATTCATTTAGAACTTCTAACTCAGGATTTTCAAGACGAGAAAGATGATCAGCGGCGAGATTTTCTGCTCCTCTTTTATCTCGAATTTCAATATCAAACTCTTGTAAGAGTAAGATCCAACGGATTAATCTTGGTTTAGCATCTTGTTTTGAAAATAGGTATCTAAGAGCAGAATGGTCGGTATAGACCACCGTTTTTGCTAGAACGAGATATGATCGAAATTTGTCAAAAGCAAAGACAATAGCAAGGAGTTCTTTTTCAGTAGTTGTATAGTTTGTTTGTGCTCCTTGTAACGTCTTACTAGCATAATATATAGGTTGAAATCGTTTTTCAATCCTTTGTCCTAAAACGGCTCCCATTGCAAAATCACTTGCATCGCACATTAGTTCAAATGGCAGATTCCAATTTGGCGTTATCATGATCGGCGCATTAGTGAGTTTCTCTTTAAGAATATTAAAAGATTTGATACACTCATCTGAAAAGATGAATGGAGCATCCTTTTCTAGGAGTTTATTCATAGGAGTGGCAATTTTAGAAAAATCTTTTATGAAACGTCAGTAAAAACCGGCATGCCCTAGAAAACTCCTAACTCCTCTAACATTGGTGGGATGTGGAAGTTTAGCAATTACATCTACTTTAGCTCTATCCACCTCAATTCCTTCTTTTGAAATTTTATGTCCAAGAACGATGCCTTCTTTAACCATGAAATGGCATTTTTCCCAAATAAGTACTAGATTTGATTGTTCGCATCTAAGAAGCATTCGTTCCAGATTAACTAGACATGATTCAAATGTATCACCGAAGACTGAAAAGTCATCCATGAAAACTTCCATGCATTCTTCTATCATGTCGTGAAAAATCGCCATCATGCACCTTTGAAAGGTTGCAGGGGCGTTGCAAAGTCCAAATGGCATGCGTTTGTAAGCAAAAGTACCATAGGGGCACGTGAATGTGGTTTTCTCTTGGTCCTCGGGTGCTATTGGAATTTGAAAATATCCGGAAAATCCATCTAGAAAACAATAGTAACTATTTCCGGCTAATCTTTCCAACATTTGATCAATAAAAGGTAAGGGAAAGTGATCTTTTCTGGTGGCGTCATTTAATTTTCTATAATCAATACACACACGCCATCCTGTTACAGTTCTAGTAGGAATAAGCTCATTTTTCTCATTTGTAATGACAGTCATGCCACCCTTCTTAGGCACGCATTGAACTGGGCTTACCCATGGACTATCAGAGATTGGATAAATTAAACCTGCATCTAGCAGTTTAATAATCTCTTTCTTAACTACATCTTGCATATTAGGATTTAGTCTTCGTTGGCGTTGCACATACGTTTTATGACCTTCTTCGATAAGGATTTTATGAGTGCAATACGAAGGACTTATGCCTTTAATATCATGAATCTTCCATGCAATAGCGGGTTTATGAGCTTTCAACACAGAAATGAGTTGTGATTTCTCATTTTCAGTAAGAGAAGACGATATTATTACAGGTAATTCAGATTCACCATGTAAATAAGCGTATTCCAAATGGTTTGGAAGTGGCTTTAACTCTAATTTCGGAGGTTCTTCTATCGATGATTTATATCGATATCTGTCTTCTTCTTTTAGCATTTGAATTTCTTCTGTTGTTGGTTCATATCCATTAGCTATAAGTGTAGCTAACATTTCAGCTTCATCAATTGGTTCATTACCTTCTCCTAAAGAGCATTCTCCTGTTCCTTGTAATTCTGGAAATTCTTCTAATAATTCTGCATGTGCATCTATAGTTTGAATATAATAACATGTATCATCTGCAGATTGTGGTTGTTGCATTGCTCTATCAACTGAAAAGGTAACACTCTCATCCTCTATACTTAGGGTCAGTTTCTTACCGAACACGTCTATCATTGCTTTAGCCGTGTTTAAGAATGGTCTTCCTAATATGAGAGGAACTTGAGAATCTTCTTCCATGTCCAGAACAACAAAATCTACTGGAAATACTAAATTACCAACTTTAACTAGCATGTTTTCCATTATCCCTCTAGGATATTTTATTGATCTATCGGCTAGTTGTATGCTTATTCTGGTTGGTTTCAATTCTCCAAGGTCTAGTTTAGTGTATAGTGAATACGGCATTAGATTTATACTAGCACCTAAGTCTGCCAATGCTTCTATTGAACTAAGACTACCCAGAAAACATGGAATTGTGAAACTTCCTGGATCAGATAGTTTTTCTGGTATCTTATTCAACAGCACTGCTGAACAATTAGCATTCATAGTAACAGCTGAGAGTTCTTCCATTTTCTTTCTATTTGAGATTAGATCTTTCAAGAATTTAGCATATCTAGGCATTCCTGAAATCACATCAATGAAAGGAAGATTTACATTTATCTGTTTAAACATATCCAAGAATTTGGATTGCTCGGCTTCAAGTTTCTCTTTCTTCATTTTACTCGGATAAGGAAGTGATGGTTGATATGGTTTAACATAAGGTTTATCCTTAACTGTGTTATCTTCATTAACCTTTTCAACTACCGGTTCTTTTTCCTTATCTTGATCAGGTTGTGGTTCTTGTGGAGTAGGAATGGCTTCATCAGAAGTTACAGGTATTTCAGGTGGTTTAAGTATTGTACCACTTCTTGTGGTAATGGCTTTAGCTGTTTCATTCCGGGGGTTAGCGTTTGTATCACTAGGTAGACTTCCCGGTTTTCTTTCCCCTATTAACCTTGCTAGGTTACTTACTTCTTGTTCCAGATTTTGAATAGAAGCTTGTTGATTTCTAAATGCTTGAGCATTTTGTTCATTGGTTTGTTTCTGAGATGTGAAAAACTGTGTTTGAGTTTCAACTAGCTTTGTCATCATATCTTCTAAATTCGGTTTTTTATCATCGGTTTGTTGTGGTGGTTTGTTTTGAAAATTCGGTCTTTGCTGATTGTAAGTATTATTGGATACTTGTTGATTGCTAGGACCTTGTTGGTTGTTGTATGGAATATTTCGGTTATAATTCTGGTTTTGATTGTAAATCGGTCTTGGCGGTTGATAATTATTCTGATAATTATTTCCGGGCCTTTGGTTTATGTATGAAATATTCTCTCTTTGTTCCATTGTTAATTCAATACTGAGACAATCTTTTGTCAAATGTGGTCCTCCACACTGCTCACAACTAATTCGTATTGAGTGAATATCCTTAGTCATCTTTTCCATTCGTCTCTCCACAGCATCTATCTTTGCGGAAATGGAATCTAAGTCATGGCTAGAATCGGCTCTAGCTGCTTTAGATGATCTAATGATATCTTTTTCTTGGTGCCACTCATGTGAGTGAGAAGCAGTGTTATCAATAATTTTGTAAGCATCAGTTTCGGTTTTCTTCATAATAGAACCACCAGCTGCTATATCTATGTCTTTTCTTGTAGTGATGTCGCATCCTTGGTAGAATATTTGTACTATTTGACAGGTGTCTAAACCATGTTGCGGACATCCTCTTAACAACTTTCCATATCTTGTCCATGCCTCATATAGAGTTTCATTCGGTTTCTGTGTGAACGTAACAATTTCTGCTTGAAGTCTTACGGCTTTAGATGCAGGAAAGAATTGTTTAAGAAATTTGTCAACTAAAACATCCCATGTATCAATCGCCCCTTCAGGTAACGATTCCAACCAATCTTTGGCTTCTCCCTTTAAAGTCCAGGGAAATAACATGAGATATATCTGTTCATCCTCCACTTCTCGGATTTTAAATAGTGTGCAGATCCTATTAAAGGTACGTAGATGTTCATTTGGATCTTCCTTCGGCGCACCACTAAATTGGCATTGATTAGTCACCATGTGTAGAATTTGTCCTTTGATTTCATAATCTGGCACATTAATGTCTGGATGAGTAATTGCGTGACCTTGGCCAGTGCGTTTAGCTCTCATTCGGTCTTCCATACTTAAAGGTTCCAGATTTTCCATAATTGAATTTGTTGAATCGGAATCACTAGAGGATTCTGATTTAATGGTTCGTTCCTCAACAATCTCTGTTTGAATGATTGGTGGTTCCGGAGGAATGTTTAATGGTTCAGGATCTACGAACCGTTCCTGAATATTCTCCGGATTCTCAATTGTGAGGTCGGGTTCAAAAAATGGATTATCGAAAATTTGAACTGAAGTACTTGGTCGACTGGATGACGTTTCTAAAGAAAAATCAACGGTGGTAATATTTGCTAAATGTCTTGATCTAGTTACAGGTGGTGAACATACAAAAGGTGGTGAACGTCTTGCTCGGTGCATTCACTGAATATCCTATTAGTTTTAAAAAGGAAAGAAAATTTATAATAAGTTATCCAATTAATAGACTTTTCTGATTTTGCCCACGTTTCGAATAGCCAAAAGATGCAGCAGAGGGGCAGGATTCGTTTGGTCTCAATATAATTGAGGACTGTTTGGCTCCAATAACCCGGTCCACGTACAAATCCAACTATTACTACGAACCAGAAAATTTTGATGTCTATTAATTTAACCACTTAAAATAAATTTTCGTAATTTTAAGAAATTTAGATAAGAAGTAGAATAAAAATCTATGTCCTAAAAACTAGAATAGCGAGAAATAAGAAAGAAAAAGAGTTCGTCGGAAAAAGGTTGAAAAAGAAAAATGGTTGAAAAATAAAAGGTGACGGAAAAATAAAAGAAACTTATAAAACTTAAAAATACTTGACTAACCTAACCTTATTACTACAACTAACTTAAAATTATAATCGCAAATTGAAATTACTAATTGGAATGATAATTGATACATAGGTAAAAGTCGTCTAAAAATATTAAAGCTTACAAGAAAAACTAAATCCTAAATGGAAATAACTTAAAAAGAAACTAAAACTTAAAAAGGCGTCGCAAAATTCTAAAGTACCTAAATCTTAGTCTAAAGAAAAAGCACTTAAGGAATTCTACGGCAAAGCCTAAAAATCTAGGAGTAAAAATGACTATGGCAAAAACTAAGTTTAAAACTAAATATGAGCTAAAAATACAAAAGTTACGCTAAAGCGATTAAAAAGGGACAAAATATAAAAATATACAAAAAGTTGTAAAAATTACAATTTTTATAAAAATATTATTTTTATATTATTTATTTAATAAAACTATTAATTTTACAAATTAATTAAACTAAATTAAACAAAATATAAAATAAATAAAAAGTAAAACTAAAAATAAAACTAATTATAATAATAATAATAATTAGGGTTAATAATAATTATAATTAATAATAATCCGTAATAAATGCAGTTTTAGGGTTTCTGTCGGTGTCAGAGAAACTCCGCGACTTGCGGTATTCAAAGCTTCAAACCCCGCGACTCGCGGGGTTCCAAAATTCAGCTGACAGGTTATTTTAAATTCGACGCGTTTTTCTTTATTTTTTTTTTCTGTTTTAATAAAAGTATTTATATAATAAAAACTTATATCTAAAAACTAAAATAGAAATATTTTATAATTTTATAAATAAAAATCTTAAAACTAGATTTATATATATATATATATTTTTTATATGTTTTTAAATAAAAACAAAATACTTAAATAAAACTTATATAAAAAATAAAGAAACTTTATAAAACTTAAATATTTAACAAAATCTTAAAAATACTTATATTTTTGTTTATATTAGCGTTGCGCTTCCGGCTTTTAAGAGATTCCCCGGCAGCGGCGCCAAAAATACTTGATGTGGTAGCGGAGTGGTATAAAATAGTTATTAATTTTAGCAGAAAATACTATTAAATACGATACAATTGTACACAAGATATTTATTTATTTATAGAATGGATATACTTAAACCTTGCTACAACACTTATAGGCAGTGTACCTAATCGTACAGTAGTGTAGTTTTTAGTAAGTCCGGTTCGTTCCACAGGGAATCTTTTTTTTTTTTAAACAAAGCTCAACGCTATATTAGTTTACTTTTATAAAAATACAAATATATATATAAGTAATATTATTATTATAAAGGGGGGTTTTTACCGTTTAATGACCGGTTTGTCGATTTTAAAACTTTAGTCGCAGTTAAAACCAAATGTAAAATATTAAAAATAAATACAAGACTTAAATTAAAGCATGAAGTAAATAATGATAAATGAAATTGCGAATAATAAAAGTGCGATAAAATAAACTTGCGATAATTAAAAAGTACGATAATTAAAAGTGCGATTAAATACAATAACAATAAAAATGCGATAATTAGAAGTGCAATTAAATATAAAATAAAGGAAATTAAATATGAAATAAAAGAATTATGCTTATTTAAACTTCCGTAATCATGATGTTTGACGTGTTGATTTTAGTTTTATGCCCATGGGTTAATTGTCCTTTGTCCTGGATTATTTAATATGTCCGTCTGGTTTTTGTCCATAACAGTCCATCAGTCATAAATATAAAGTGCGAGTGTCCTCGTCAAATTATCCTTATACCCGAAGTTAAATATTCCAACTAATTGGGGACTTAAACTGTAACAAGATTTTAATACTTTGTTTAATAATTACACCAGGATGTCGACTGAGTGTAACCCAAGGTTTTAATATTTTGTTATCAATTATACCAAGTGTCCTTTGTACATAATTTCACCCCTGTTTTAATTATTCTAGTGGCTATTAATCCATTCCCGTGTCCGGTTAAATGAACGATTATTCGTACATATAAATACCCCGCCCATCGTGTCCGATTGAGTGTATATGGTAATTTATAGGGACGCCCAATTGTAAATCTTTATATTAACATTAACAAACTATCATTTAGTTAAACAAATATAAAGCCCATTAATAGCTCATAGTCTAATTTCCACAAGTGTCGTTCTTTTGTCCAAACCCCAATTATGGTACAAAGTCCAATTACCCAATTTTAGTAATTAGCCCAACATCATGATTACTTCGTTTTAAATAAGCATAATAATAACTTAGCTACGAGACATTAATATAAAAAGGTTGAACATAACTTACAATGATTAAAAATAGCGTAGCATTACACGGACAGAATTTCGACTTACACCCTTACAATATTCGCTAACATACCCTTATTATTAGAATTATAATTAAAATTAAAATTAAAATATAAATTATAAATATAAATATATCGTATGAATGAGGAGAAAAAAGATGATGAAAATGATCAGAATTCGGTTTGCTTTATAGGGAGTTTCAAAACTGGGGGCTCCGCGACTCGCGGCCATTTTGGCCTTCAAACTCCGCGAGTCGCGGAGATTGAAAATACAGCTCACATCTTTGGAGTCTTTCTCTGCCGACGGTTTTTATTTATAAATATAATATATATATAATTAATATAATTAATTATATATTATATTATATTTATATACCTAGTTAACTTGTAATTTTTAGTCCGTTGCGTCGAGCGTTGAGAGTTGACTCTGGTCCCGGTTCCGGATTTTCGAACGTCCTTGCGTACAATTTTATATTTTGTACTTTGCGTTTTGAATCTTGTACTCTTGTAATTTAGAGACGTTTCTTATCAATAATTGGAACCTCTTTGATTGTCTTTTGTTCTTTTGAGCTTTTTGGTCGTTTGCGTCTTCAATTCGTCGAATCTGTCTTTTGTCTTCACCTTTTATTATTTAAACGAATATCACTTGTAAATAGAACAATTGCAACTAAAAGCTTGTCTTTCTTGAGGAATAATGCTATGAAAAATATGTTCGTTTTTAGCATTATCACACCCCCGAAACCACCCAACTTAAAGGGACCAACCAAGCTCTAGAGCAAGGGAAGTCGTCCTCAGCCATAATGGTCCCAAGATTCACCGAGCGATGCGAAACACCTGATCATACATACATGCATACATACGTACATACATACACACATACCTAAACCTACATACACACCAGACATACCTACGTATATACATGAGACATACCTACGTACAAGCATGAAACATACCTACGTACATACATACATGCATAACGCCACACATACAACCATACATACATAGCATAAACACCAAGTCCTACATAAACCTATTAGCAAAACATACATACATGAGTGAATATACCACACCTGCAGACAAGTAAAAAACAAGCATACATACATACCTACCTACAAATATACATACATAAAAAACAAACTCACATACAAAAACGTGTGTAACTGCATCACACCTTCATTACACAACCTACATGCATGCATACATACATACAAACATACAAGAACCTACGTGCATACGTACAAACAACCAAGCAAGCATGCATACATCCAAAACCAAAGATACCAAAAACATACTCATTTAATAATATTAGTAACAGTACATAAAACTAATAAAAACGATAGTAATAGTAATACAAATAATAGTAATAATAATAGTTCATATAAATATTAATAGCAATAAATATTTGTAATACAAATACTAATACACTAATAATTAATAATAGTGATACAAAAAATAATAATAATAACAATAATAATACTAATAATTGTAATAGTAAGAATAATAGCAGTAATAGCAGTAATAGCAGTAATAACAGTAATAACAATAACAATAACAATAACAATAACAATAACAATAACAATAATAATAATAAAAGTAGCCCTACTCAACTATTCTTATTCTAGCCCTCCACGCATCCCTATCAGAAGTCATGTCCTCGGTCAACGAAAGCTCCCTCATGTCGAGTCTTAGTCTATCCATCCACCTACGAGTAGGTCTACCCCTTCTCCTTACACCATCTACCGTGAGTGCCTCAACTCTCCTAACCGGGGCAATACGTGGTCGTCTCATCACATGCTCAAACCAACGAAGTCGTTCTTCTCTTAGCTTGTCGATGATGCTACTGACTCCAAGTTTTTTCCTAAACACACCATTTGGGATCATATCTAGCATGGTTTTATTTAACAACCCGTCCTAATCCTCCTGGACGATGTCATCAACATTTGGTCCCATTGCGATGATCGACGCCAAGTAATGTCCTTAACATGAGCAAAAGAACAGCGAAAGACTTAATTCGTACCTGAGAATAACATGCTTTAAAATGTCAACATAAAGTTGGTGAGATATATAGGTTTGATGCTAGCAGCGTAATAACTATGGACCACAAGATTTCATATTTATACATAATACACTCCTCGTGTATGAAAAGTCGTTGAGCACTTGGTAACCATACTTAACATTTAAATCACAGCAGCATATTCTTAAATAAACCCTACACCGTACCAAGTGTAGTAACGAGACGAAGTACTGTGCAACCGTTTAAAACTGGTCGTCCAGCCCGGTTGGGGTTGTCAGGCCCGATAGATCTATCAACAGGATTCGCGTTTACGCTCCTCACGTAAATATTAGCTACCAAGTATAAAGAAATATGCCATGGTACAACTCAACGTAGGTTTTATTTTTGATCACTTGTGTCCATAACGTAATCATTTATAAAAACAGCGCATGTATTCTCAGCCCAAAAATATTTAAAGTTTAAAAGGGGCTATATACTCACCTAATGTATTTTGTAGTAAAAATACATATAACACCATTTAACAAGTATAAGGTTGGCCTCGGATTCACGAACCTAAATCATTTGAATATATATTAATACACATAAACGTACTCAAACAAAATTTATATAATCTTATTAATTATTAATTGTTATGATTTTATAATGTTGTATATATTTATTATTGTTTTATCTTTATCTAATATGTATTAAAATTAATACCTTCATACATAATTTTATAATACATGTAAAAAAACTGTTTATCTATTATGATAATAGTATTATTGATTAGTAATAGTAATAATAATAATAATAATAATAACAATAATAATAACAATAATAATAATAATAATAATAATAATAATAATAATAATAATAATAATTTTTATGATAGTAATAATTATAAGTATACAGATATTAATGATAATAATATTAGGTTGTATTGTTTTACTAAAATTAATAATAATCATAATCATAATCATAATCATAATAATAATAATAATTGGAAAACTACCTTAAACATATTGATTCAAAAAGAATGGCCATAGACAAACTCGAACCCGCGACCACTAGTATACCCAAACAAACTCACAGCCATCGAGCCACTCATGTTTTTCTGATTTAAATTCCCAACCATATTCATATAAACGGTTTTTCTGTTTTTCCTTCCACCTCCATCAGGATCCAACAATCGTGAACCCAATATCCATATCCAGTATAAAAATTTAATTCGGTTATTAAACTTAAATGAAACAATCTATTATTTGTTGATTCGATTTAACAGGAAAAAAAAAATATAGATATACAAAAGAAAATAAGCAGTAGCCGGACTCGATATGTTCTTCAAGAACTCAAATCGTATTCTTAAAATCTAGACCTTTTTAGACTAAGGTTTCAACATGAATTAGATTTTAAAACATGATTAAAAACTTTATGCAACATCAATTGGTCTTGAAACATCAGATTGAGTACGAATTTTTCATTAATCCGACCGTTTGAATTTTAACAAAAATCTTTGACTCCAGAAATTCGAGCTTGATAGATGGAATTGAACCTTGAAATTTTACAGAAAGTTTTCATTTATGATTCATAACAATATTGTATCAACACGTTTTGAAGTTCTTTTGAAATAAAGTCAAAGCAAATCGAATTTCATGGACAGAGCAGTTTTAATGGGTGTTCATAAATATTTGGTTTAATTCAACAATTTAAAGACTGAGAAAGAACAATTGTGATTGATAATTGTTAGTTTAGGTCGACTGCTATAAGTACTCCTATAGGTCGACAGATTTTAATCACTCAGAAAGAAAAGGAAGAGGGAAAAAAAATAAAAACAGAAAGCAGATGTGTATCAATAAGGGAATCAGTTTTTTTTATAATGCAAGTGTCAGACCAAAGTTCACAAGGGAATAGAAACCAGGGAAAAAAAATAGCAGATTATGACAGAATAAAAAAAATCGCGTGATATATCTGTATCTATCTTCAGTATTTTATACAGATTATTTATAATTATAAATATATTAATAAATATAATTCCATTAATAAAAATAATATAAATACTAATAATAATAATAAATATATATTACTAATGATAGTAGCTCATAATAATACAAAAAAAAATGTTAATAATAATAATAATATATAATAGAAATGCTAGTAATAATAATGATATAACAATTTACATGTTTTAAATTTTTATATCAATATATAATATATATGTATATAATAATAATAAGACAGACATTAATATTAATATTTACTGATAATAATGAAAGTAATATTAGTATAAAATTTTATATCTTACTTGTAATTATGTTAACCTTACATATATTATTTATTTATTATATGTAATAATTTACATTGGTAGAAATTTCATATATATATATATATATATATATATATATATATATATATATATATATATATATATTTTTTTCATGTAAATATATTTATATATCAACAATTAATTATTTATTATCTATAGGTTTAATTTAAATTTAATAAATTTTATTTTATTACCCAACATATTATATATACCCTTATATTTATATTTATATATATTTATTTACATATTTATTTACACGCAATGGTTCGTGAATTGTCAGGCTTGGTCAAAAGGTTAACTGATTATCCAAATATAGATTTCAAACTTTCTAGACTTAACATTAAGATTTTTGCTTATCGGGTCGGAAACATATAGAGATTAGGGTTTAAATTTGGTCGGAAATTTCCGGGTCGTTACAGTACCCACCCGTTAAAGAAATTTCGTCCCCGAAATTTGGTAGAGGTTGTCATAAATAACAATAGGAATGTTTTCATGACGAATATGAGGTAATAATAGAGTTTTATCATTATTGGAAGATATGGATAAAACGATTCGATCATGTGAAGCGCACGAGTGAAGCTATCACAAATGAGTGAAATGAATAGATAAATATATTAGTTTTAACCGATGACATGGTTAGGATTGATTTCCGGATTTTAAGGGATTTAAAGAAAATCTTACGTAATAAGATTTGATTTTTCGGCGATCTGGATCTTATTTGATTTAATGCGTCAATCCGTTTTGATTTCTCCGTCGGATATATTATTATAAAGTCACCCCCTTCTCTTCCTTATTTCCATACCTCACATCTTCTATTCTTTCCTCCTTGATTTATACTTTAAAGTATTCTTTTAAATGCTCCATCCCGTTCAAATTCTTGTTATACTTCTAACTTTTATATCTTTCATTCTTCTCTTTCATCTGCCGCCAGAAGAATCTATTCACTTTTATGATTTCCTTGGAATTATAATGTTTCTAATTTTCTCGTGTCTTTACGTTGCAATACGTATTGATATACACGGTTTGTAGTTTCTGGGTGATTGTTGGGTTTTATATCTTTCCCTATACTTCGATGTCCTCGTTCTTGTTTTCTATAATCATTGTCATCCACAGTTAATGCTTTCTCCTATTTGCTGCGATCTATACCCCAAATTTTCTATTTCGAAGCTTCATTCTTTCGTTTCCTCTTCTTACGCTTAAGCGTCTCTTGTAATGGTCCGGAATTCGTAGGTATGAGATTTGAAATGAACATAGCTAATGTTCTAAGAAAGAAAGGGTATTGGCACAATTTTGATTTGTTAAATTACCAGAATACCCTGGAAAAGATAGAACTATCAAGACGATATGTTCCTAGTACGTTTGGAGATTAGATAGAATGTAAGAGCCGTGTAACATGCCACATGATGATGGTATTGTGAATCATCACATTCCATTAGAAACTCAACATGATTTACTGTAATATAATGAAGTTGATCAAGTTTCATTATATTATACTAATTCATGCATCATTTCCCAACACTGCTTCAGAACATTCCTATTTTAAACTCGAAGATTTTAGAACTTAGAAACTAACACAGTTTCTTTTATGTTGTAACGCAGATGTTACGGAGAGATAAATGATCCCAGATAAAAATAGTTGTGAAAATATCTCCAGAAATATGGAGAATATGTATAACGGAAGATATGAAGATATCTTATAATATCTGCGATAAGATGATGAT
Source organism: Rutidosis leptorrhynchoides (assembly GCF_046630445.1). NCBI lineage: Eukaryota > Viridiplantae > Streptophyta > Magnoliopsida > Asterales > Asteraceae > Rutidosis > Rutidosis leptorrhynchoides. The sequence continues at coordinate 183,977,976 of NC_092339.1, forward strand.
AATGAATATCATCTGGAAAGGTTTAGAATAAGGATTAGGGTTCTTACTAACGGTTTCAGCATGTACTGAATCGTTTGGATTCTTTGAAAACAGGTTCAGTTCTTGTGATTTATCCACAGCCTCTTTCATACTTTGCTCAATCCATTTTTCAATTCCAACCCCTTCTATTTTTCTGAGCTTTACCAACACACTATACTTTATCATCAAACTTTTGACTGTTAAAGTCGCTTATGGTTTTTGCTGCTTCATTAGCATTCCAAGAACTACTTCGCAGTTCAGGGTGTTTTTCAAAAACTTCACATTCGGAGTATGAAATTTTTAGGGATAGACGTTTTCGGTATAACTGAAAAAAATTTCTACGAGATTTTCAAAATACTGATTGCGGATTTCACCAAAGAGATAACGAGTTGCTGGTACATCTGCTGATGATGTTGTGAAATATAAAAGGTTCTCCGGTAACGACGGCGAAAGGACAAGGTATAAATATCGAGATTATAATAGGAGTAGTCTCACTGAGAAGTCGAAGTGGAGCTGTGACAAAATTAGCTTCCTGAAAAGAAATTGTAGGGTTGTTTTTGCTAATAAATGGCAAAGGATTCAACACGCTATGTGTTAAATTATGAATTTGGATTCAAAAGTTTTTCAGATGCATAAATCTTTTCTTCCGTAGATGAAGTGCGGTTGGTTCATCTTTCCGATCGAGGTGTTTTCAAGAATCATGAAAAGTTGTGAATGCGAATTGTAATCGTCAAGATACGAATGAGGTTTAAAATAGAATCAAGTGGCAAACTTGAAGATTAGTTTAGTTTCATATGTTATAATCAATATTTTAATTCATTTTACTTGTCCATAGTTAGCAGTCTATTAGTCCGATTGTCCAATGGTCCAACAGTTCAATATGTTCATATATAATTTAATATACATAATTAATACGTATCGTGACCCGTGTACCGGTCTCAGTGTCGATCACAACTCAAAGTATATATATATTTTGGAATCAACTCCGACCCTGTATAGCCAACTCCCACCTTCACATATAGAGTGTCTATGGTTGTTCCAAAATATATATATAGATGGGTCAATATGATAAGTCGAAACCTTGCATACGTGTCCCGTTATTTAAAATGCGTAAAATAAATAAATATATATCATGACCCATTATACAACGTGTTGTCTCAGAATTAATTCGACGTATTGTTGTACATGTGTCCCGACGGTATGTAAAGTGCAGAAATAAAATTGCGAGAATGTAAATTGCAATAAATTAAATGTTAGCCGGGAACAGTTAGCTAGGAACAGTTAGCGTGGATTCCTAACAATATTTCAATTTAGTTAATTCGTCTGTTTCTAACAAATTTTATTTTGTCTAATGTTTTCTTCTTTATGCCACTTGTTGGATTCTGATAGGTCAAAATCCGAATATGAAATTTGAATGAAAATGGTTATTCTGGGGTGAGCGGATACGAATATCGGTGGTTGTAAGTAGGATAATAGATGACCGTTGAATCAGATTAGAAGAATGTACAGTGTAACTTATTAATGTGAAATCTAAATATTCATCGGGTACTACCTACCCGTTAAAATATTTTTCATCATTAACAGTTTGTACAAAAGAATTTTTAATTACAATCTTTATGAAAATATACTTGCATATATAATTTCGTCAGATGTAATTAAGGATTTTAATGAGTCAGAAACTCATTTGATTTATCGTTAATACTAGATTACATTATCTCTAAAACTTTAGAAATTACATAATCACCATGTCGAACGAGGAAAAATGAGGTAAAATGATACGTAAAGCGAAGATAATCGATGTAGATCGATGTGTAGAACGAAGTTCATACTCGAAGTATAGATGGTGATATTGAGGCGTGTGATGTTGATATCCGAGGTACAGATTGTGATGTTGATATCCGAGGTACAGATTGTGATGTTGAGGTTTATAACGCGGTTGTGGTTGGGAGTGATAAGGGTACTGTTGGCATTGATGATGGTGGTACAGATTATGCTGCTGGTGCGGCTGGAGGTGTTTGTAACCTTCGCACCATTTTCTCTAAAGCCACTACCCGAGCACGGAGTTCGTTGACTTCTTCTATTATACCGGGATGATTGACGGTTGGAACGAGCGAATGAATAAGATTCGAAATATAGGATAATATATAATCATGATGAGATACACTAGAAAGGAGAGAGAAAATGATTTTTCGAACGGGTTCGCTGGTAAGCGCTTCAGATTCATTGCCAAAAGAGCAATTTGGTGAATGGAATTGATCTTCGATGTGAAATAATTTTTGAATATAGAATGATATTCTATCTTCATAGAATATCAAAAGATTCCGTAGACTACGGAAGAATTTACGATATGCGTCAGGCAATTCTACAGTAACAGATACGCTAAGATATGAATTTTGTCTATACACTATCAATGCACTAAATGCGGTAAGACGTGTCTAGACTTATGAATGATAAGCAGGCAATTCCCTAAGGATGATAAGTAGATAGTTTCCGACTAGAAATGATAAGCAAAACTTTTTGACATGTAGACACGGTCAAAGTCCAGACTCACTAATGTATCCTAACAACTACTAGTCAGACACACTAATGCAAGGCCTGGTTCACTAAGACCACCGCTCCGATACCAACTTTAACAACCCGTCCTAATCCTCCTGGACGATGTCATCAACATTTGGTCCCATTGCGATGATCGACGCCAAGTAATGTCCTTAACATGAGCAAAAGTACAGCGAAAGACTTAATTCGTACATGAGAATAACATGCTTTAAAATGTCAACATAAAGTTGGTGAGATATATAGGTTTGATGCTAGCAGCGTAATAACTATGGACCACAAGATTTCATATTTATACATAATACACTCCTCGTGTATGAAAAGTCGTTGAGCACTTGGTAACCATACTTAACATTTAAATCACAGCAGCATATTCTTAAATAAACCCTACACCGTACCAAGTGTAGTAACGAGACGAAGTATTGTGCAACCGTTTAAAACTGGTCGTCCAGCCCGGTTGGGGTTGTCAGGCCCGATAGATCTATCAACAGGATTCGCGTTTACGCTCCTCACGTAAATATTAGCTACCAAGTATAAAGAAATATGCCATGGTACAACTCAACGTAGATTTTATTTTTGATCACTTGTGTCCATAACGTAATCATTTATAAAAACAGCGCATGTATTCTCAGCCCAAAAATATTTAAAGTTTAAAAGGGACTATATACTCACCTAATGTATTTTGTAGTAAAAATACATATAACACCATTTAACAAGTATAAGGTTGGCCTCGGATTCACGAACCTAAATCATTTGTATATATATTAATACACATAAACGTACTCAAACAAAATTTATATAATCTTATTAATTATTAATTGTTATGATTTTATAATGTTGTATATATTTATTATTGTTTTATCTTTATCTAATATGTATTAAAATTAATACCTTCATACATAATTTTATAATACATGTAAAAAAAATGTTTATCTATTATGATAATAGTATTATTGATTAGTAATAATAATAATAATAATAATAATAATAATAATAATAATAATAATAATAATAATAATAATAATAATAATAATAATAATAACAATAATAATAACAATAATAATAATAATAATAATAATAATAATAATAATAATAATAATAATAATAATAATAATAATAATAATAATAATAATAATAATAATAATTTTTATGATAGTAATAATTATAAGTATACAGATATTAATGATAATAATATTAGGTTGTATTGTTTTACTAAAATTAATTATAATCATAATCATAATCATAATCATAATAATAATAATAATTGGAAAACTACCTTAAACATATTGATTCAAAAAGAATGGCCATAGACAAACTCGAACCCGCGACCACTAGTATACCCAAACAAACTCACAGCCATCGAGCCACTCATGTTTTTCTGATTTAAATTCCCAACCATATTCATATAAACGGTTTTTCTGTTTTTCCTTCCACCTCCATCAGGATCCAACAACCGTGAACCTAATATCCATATCCAGTATAAAAATTTAATTCGGTTATTAAACTTAAACAAAAAAATCTATTATTTGTTGATTCGATTTAACAGGAAAAAAAAATATAGATATACAAAAGAAAATAAGCAGTAGCCGGACTCGATATGTTCTTCAAGAACTCAAATCGTATTCTTAAAATCTAGACCTTTTTAGACTAAGGTTTCAACATGAATTAGATTTTAAAACATGATTAAAAACTTTATGCAACATCAATTGGTCTTGAAACATCAGATTGAGTACGAATTTTTCATTAATCCGACCGTTTGAATTTTAACAAAAATCTTTGACTCCAGAAATTCGAGCTTGATAGATGGAATTGAACCTTGAAATTTTACAGAAAGTTTTCATTTATGATTCATAACAATATTGTATCAACACGTTTTGAAGTTCTTTTGAAATAAAGTCAAAGCAAATCGAATTTCATGGACAGAGCAGTTTTAATGGGTGTTCATAAATATTCGGTTTAATTCAACAATTTAAAGATTGAGAAAGAACAATTGTGATTGATAATTGTTAGTTTAGGTCGACTGCTATAAGTACTCCTATAGGTCGACAGATTTTAATCACTCAGAAAGAAAAGGAAGAGGGAAAAAAAATAAAAACAGAAAGCAGATGTGTATCAATAAGGGAATCAGTTTTTTTTATAATGCAAGTGTCAGACCAAAGTTCACAAGGGAATAGAAACCAGGGAAAAAAAATAGCAGATTATGACAGAATAAAAAAAATCGCGTGATATATCTGTATCTATCTTCAGTATTTTATACAGATTATTTATAATTATAAATATATTAATAAATATAATTCCATTAATAAAAATAATATAAATACTAATAATAATAATAAATATATATTACTAATGATAGTAGCTCATAATAATACAAAAAAAAATGTTAATAATAATAATAATATATAATAGAAATGCTAGTAATAATAAAGATATAACAATTTACATGTTTTAAATTTTTATATCAATATATAATATATATGTATATAATAATAATAAGACAGACATTAATATTAATATTTACTGATAATAATGAAAGTAATATTAGTATAAAATTTTATATCTTACTTGTAATTATGTTAACCTTACATATATTACTTATTTATTATATGTAATAATTTACATTGGTAGAAATTTCATATATATATATATATATATATATATATATATATATATATATATATATATATATTTCATGTAAATATATTTATATATCAACAATTAATTATTTATTATCTATAGGTTTAATTTAAATTTAATAAATTTTATTTTATTACCCAACATATTATATATACCCTTATATTTATATTTATATATATTTATTTACATATTTATTTACACGCAATGGTTCGTGAATCGTCAGGCTTGGTCAAAAGGTTAACTGATTATCCAAATATAGATTTCAAACTTTCTAGACTTAACATTAAGATTTTTGCTTATCGGGTCGGAAACATATAGAGATTAGGGTTTAAATTTGGTCGGAAATTTCCGGGTCGTTACATTTTACCACACGTCCACCTAAGCATCCTCATTTCTGCCACCTCCATCCTTCTCTCTTGGGCCTTCGTCATTGGCCAACATTCTGATCCGTACAACATGGCAGGTCTGATTGCCACCTTGAGGAAAAATTTAGATTCAGTACAAGAGATCGACACATTTTAACATAATCTATATAACTTCAAGTCTAAGGCATACAAAAGTGTATGAATAACCACATAAGAGATCGATTAGCTCATCAGCACCACATCCTACAAGAATATACTCAGATTCAAGCCCAGAATCCTCAGCAAGGGCAGCATGCAATGTATGACTTTCAGGGTCAGGATAAATATAAGAAAATTTAATTGCCCCCAATGCCTCAAAAACCTATGAAAATTATGTATCAGTCTTCGTGTGTAAAGCAAAACATATATAGTTAGTCCTGTTGTATATGAAAAGAATAACTACCCTACTAATTAATGCACTAAAGATACAAATTGCAGTTGAGGACGTTTACAATGAGACACGACTAATTCAGCGCTCACAAACATATACAAAAACTTAAATACACTAATATTTGAAATTCTTTCTTTTATAGAGTTTGAGAGTATCGTGCATTCAAGGACGCCATTCAGAATACTTTTTCACGATATATATTTATATATATAGAAAATTTTACCTCTGGAGGTCGATCGTTTGTAATATGAATTGAGATTGAGATTGTGTTTAGATGAAGAAGATGAAGATAGAGAGAGAAATTAAACAAACTGTGTTATTGCAAAATTGAAAAGTAAAGTTGCAGTACATCTGTGGATCTCTTATATGCTAACTACTCTAACAACTTTCTAACAAGACTAATAACAGAATCAACTAACTAAGCTGCTATCCTATTAATTTAATTACATTGATTTACAATAGTTAAAAGCTTTTGAGTGTCTTTTGTAGATTGGTGAGGTGATGTCATCTTCATTCCTGTGATTTACTTGTACAGTGTGAGCTGAAGCAGTAATTAACTTTGTGGAGTCATTATCTTTGAGCTGATGTAGATTAAATATGCCTTTACCCTCCCCACAAGTTGGCAGTGTGTAGGGGTCACACATGCCTAACTTGGACAAACAATAATGAAAAGGCATATTAGCTAGTGGCTTGGTGAGAATATCTACAGCTTGAGCTTTAGAAGGAATGAAGATGGGTGAAATGAGTCCATCCTTTATCTAGTCTCTCACAAAGTGACAATCAATTTCAATGTGCTTTGTTCTCGCATGTTGGACTGGATTGGAAGCTAATGCTATTGCAGATTCATTATCACATAAAATGGTTAGCTATTGCAGATTCATTATCACATAAAATGGTTGTTGGAGTGTTGCAGGTGATATGAAAATCCTGCAAAAGACATTTAATCCAGCTGAGTTCACATGTGCAGTCTGCTAGGGATCTATATTCTGCCTCTGTAGATGATCTTGAAACCACAAATTGTTTCTTTGACCTCCATGATATTAGGTTAGAACCCAGAAAAATGCAGTAGCCTGAGATGGATCTTCTACTAAATTTACAATTTGCCCAATCACTATCACAGTATGCTTGAAGTGTTAAGTTGTTCAATTTTGGATAAAAAGATGCCTTGCCCTGGACTAAGCTTGATGTATCTGAGTACTCTGGCTAGTGCTTTCATGTGAGATTATGTGGGTTGATGAGTAAATTCACTTAGAGTTTGAGCAGCAAAGGAAATGTCATGCCTTGTAATTGTGAGATAAATCAATTTGCCAACTAGGGTTCTGTACAGTGTTGGATCTTGAAGCTGTGGTGAATCATCTAGTTGAAAGATGTGTTGTGGATCCAAAGGAGTATTGACTGGTTTGGAGTCTGTGAAGCCTGCATGTTCAATAAGTTCAAGAGCGTACTTTCTTTGGGTCATGGCCATACCTGTGGAGTTTCTTAAAAACTCAATGCCAAGATAATAATGTAAAGGGCCCAAGTCTTTGATGCTGAATTGTTGATGCAGTTAGTCTTTAATAAACTTGATTGTGCTAGGTGTGTTGCCAGTTAGAAGAATATCATCTACATAGATGACTAGATGTGTAATGTTAGAATTATTTTGTAAAGTGAAGAGAGATGTATTTGTATAACTTTGTTTGAAGCCAAGTCCAAGTAGAAAAGTAGTCAGCTTTGTAAACCATTGTCTATTTCCTTGCTTTATGAAATGACCCGTTCATATACATTATAAACGATTCACAATAGTTGATTACATCGCGAGGTATTTGACCTCTATATGATACATTTTACAAACATTGCATTTGTTTTTAAAAGACAAACTTTCTTTTCATCGAAAGTTGACAGCATGCATACCATTTCATAATACATCCAACTATAATTGACCTAATAATAATCTTGATGAACTCAATGACTCGAATGCAACGTCTTTCGAAATATGCCATGAATGACTCCAAGTAATATCCTTAAAATGAGCTAATGCATAGCGGAAGATTTCTTTAATACCTGAGAATAAACATGCTTTAAAGTGTCAACCAAAAGGTTGGTGAGTTCATTAGTTTATCATAATCCATCAATTCCATAATTTTAATAGGCCACAAGATCCTCATTTCTAATAAATATCATTACACTCGCAAGTGTATAAAATCCATTCGTATGATGAACACCTGTTAACCGACATTAACATAATGCATATAGAATATCCCCCGCATACTCGCAAGTATGCCATAATATTGGCAATCGCAATCGCAATCGCAATCACGATTTAAATCGAAGTTCTAAAGCATTCCAAATTGCAGAATGGGGTTTGTTAGGCCCATAGATCTATCTTTAGGATTCGCGTCAATTAGGGGCCATTTCCCTAATTCTTAGGTTACCAGACTTGAAGGGGTGATATTCGGTTTAATAATCCAACCATACAATGTAGTTTTAAGTACTTATGTCTATTTCGTAAAAGAGTTATAAAAGCAGCGCATGTATTCTCAGTCCCAAAAATATATATTGCAAAAGCATTTAAAAAGGGAGCAAATGAAACTCACAATACTGTATTTTGTAGTAAAAATACATATGACGTCATTGAACAAGTGCAAGGTTGGCCTTGGATTCACGAACTTATATTAATTATATATATATTTATATGTTTGATCAATATCTGTCTAACAATTTAGGTCAAGTCGTAGTGTATCACAATCCTAATGCTCGAGACTAAATATGCAAAAGTCAACAAAAGTCATATTGACCAAAATGTCTTCCAAAATTTATACATGATTATAGTTTAAATATAGTCGTTTTATATATTTAAATATTTTTAACAGATTTTATTAAAGTAAATAATATAGTTCTTTTATTAATAAATAAAATTTTATATTAAAATTTATATAATAAAAATATACTTTTATATATCTTAAGTAATAAAATTTATAAAGTTCATTTAATATCATAAAAATAATATGATAGGTATTATTAATGTAATTATATTATACGTAGTAAAATATCTTTGTATCACATATTTATTTAATAAAATAATACTGATAATAATAATAATAAGTAAAAGTTGTACTATTTTGTAATAATTATTATTATTCTACTAATAAAAATAACAATAATTATATTTTCTAAAAATGATAAAATGATAATTTTTATTAATAATAGTACTAAAATGATAATAATAATAATAATGATTTTTCATATTAACAATGATATTTTTTTTTAAATAATAATTTTAGTAAAAATGATAGTTTTAATATTAATAATACTTTTAATAACAATAATAGTAAAATAATGAAAACTATATTTTTCCTTTAAATCAATATCTTACAATATCTTAATTTCATCATGATACTCATACTCATTATTTTCTAATCGCTTCATTTAATAACTTTTAGTCGTCTTTTATATCGCGTTCATATTAATAATAATAATAGTAATCATAATAATTAGATGTTACTAATATTAGTTTTAATTATAATAATACTAATAATAATAATATTAATGATAATACTAATAACTATTTGAATGATGATAATAATAATAATAATAATAATAATAATAATAATAATAATAATAATAATAATAATAATAAAAATAATAATAATTATAACCTTAACGATAATAACGATAATAATAATAATAAAAATAACAATAATACCTTTTATTAATGACGAAAATGATAATAATAATAATAATAATAATAATAATAACAATAATAATAATAATAATAATAATAATAATAATTAGATTATAACGACGATAATAACGACAATAATAATAATCATTTTTACAAAAATTCAATTGACTATTACTTCTAAACCGTTCATCGAAACCATTCGATATCTAAATGAAAAGTTCTTAATTTTTCGCTAGCTTTCCAACGACATGCATATCATATACCTTATCTTAATAGCATATGTATTTAATTCAAGATTCGATATAACCTATCTAACGACAATAACGAACGTATAAGCATGCATAATCCTATATACTCGAGCACTAGTCAGGGATACACTAATAATATATAAAAGTTAAGTTATGAGGGCTCACGTATCAATATTGAGATTCAATATTGCAGGAAAAGTACGTAGACGCAACGGGGATGATAAATACTAGTTTGACTCACGAGCAATACTCCTGAACCATACCCATAACCTCCATAGCTATAACCCATAATTTCCTTAGCTCTATCCCGCTCGAAAAACAATTTCAAATTACTCGGACAGCTCTCCGTCGTAATATTTTATGTATACTAGTAATATCTTGAAATAATACGGAGTAAATATATATATATATATATATATATATATATATATATATATATATATATATATATATATATATATATATATATATATATATATAAATCGATTGAGAGAGTTTAGAGAAAATATTTTTCAAATTTTTATGAAATAATGAAACCTATTGAATTCTATTTATAATAGATTTTTGAATTATTAAAGTGAATTATTAAAGTATGAATTACTAAAGTGAATTATTAAAGTATGAATTATTAAAGTGAATTATTAAAGTATGAATTATTAAAGTGAATTATTAAAGTATGAATTATTAAAGTGAATTATTAAAGTTAAAGTAAAGTAAAAATAAAGTAAAGGTAAAGTTTAAGTATAGTAAAAGTATAAAACTATGTACGTATAATATGCGTATAAATATATATAATATTAATTTAAATTGTTATATATATTTAATAAAATAAAATATAAATATCGTTATATTTATCATACTGGTTAATTAATGAGTTGTCAAAAGCGGTTCTAGATATTTATAAAAGTTATATACGTTTTAATAATAAAGTTCTTTTTAAACTGAAAATGTTTTTGTACGTTTGAAACTAAATCAAATAAATATGATAATTTTGTTTTCCAAAACTAAATATATTTAAGAATCATTTTGTTTAAAGGTTAAAATAATGGAAATCGTTATATCATAAAATGTTTTAGAAAAGTAGAATCATATATATTCATAATAGGTTTCAAGTTTTTAAATTACAGTTTGTTGGTGAAGCATGGGATAAAGTCCAAATGTTAAATAGACGTACGAAATCATCTTAATGAAAAATATCGAGTTACTTAACTTGTCGATGAAATGTCCCGTTCTTATTGATTAAAAACGTTCCATATTAATTGATTTCGTTGCGAGGTTTTGACCTCTATATGAGACGTTTTTCAAAGACTGCATTCATTTTAAAACAAACCATAACCTTTATTTCATCAATAAAGGTTTAAAAAGCTTTACGTAGATTATCAAATAATGATAATCTAAAATATCCTGTTTACACACGACCATTACATAATGGTTTACAATACAAATATGTTACAACAAAATAAGTTTCTTGAATGCAGTTTTTACACAATATCATACAAGCATGGACTCCAAATCTTGTCCTTATTTTAGTATGCAACAGCGGAAGCTCTTAATAATCACCTGAGAATAAACATGCTTAAAACGTCAACAAAAATGTTGGTGAGTTATAGGTTTAACCTATATATATCAAATCATAATAATAGACCACAAGATTTCATATTTCAATACACATCCCATACATAGAGATAAAAATCATTCATATGGTGAACACCTGGTAACCGACATTAACAAGATGCATATATAAGAATATCCCCATCATTCCAGGACACCCTTCGGATATGATATAAATTTCGAAGTACTAAAACATCCGGTACTTTGGATGGGGCTTGTTGGGCCCGATAGATCTATCTTTAGGATTCGCGTCAATCAGGGTGTCTGTTCCCTAATTCTTAGATTACCAGACTTAATAAAAAGGGGCATATTCGATTTCGATAATTCAACCATAGAATATAGTTTCACGTACTTGTGTCTATTTTGTAAATCATTTATAAAACCTGCATGTATTCTCATCCCAAAAATATTAGATTTTAAAAGTGGGACTATAACTCACTTTCACAGATTTTTACTTTGTCGGGAAGTAAGACTTGGCCACTGGTTGATTCACGAACCTATAACAATATATACATATATATCAAAGTATGTTCAAAATATATTTACAACACTTTTAATATATTTTGATGTTTTACGTTTATTAAGTCAGCTGTCCTCGTTAGTAACCTACAACTAGTTGTCCACAGTTAGATGTACAGAAATAAATCGATAAATATTATCTTGAATCAATCCACGACCCAGTGTATACTTATCTCAGTATTGATCACAACTCAAACTATATATATTTTGGAATCAACCTCAACCCTGTATAGCTAACTCCAACATTCACATATAGAGTGTCTATGGTTGTTCCGAAATATATATAGATGTGTCGACATGATAGGTCGAAACATTGTATACGTGTCTATGGTATCTCAAGATTACATAATATACAATACAAGTTGATTAAGTTATGGTTGGAATAGATTTGTTACCAATTTTCACGTAGCTAAAATGAGAAAAATTATCCAATCTTGTTTTACCCATAACTTCTTCATTTTAAATCCGTTTTGAGTGAATCAAATTGCTATGGTTTCATATTGAACTCTATTTTATGAATCTAAACAGAAAAAGTATAGGTTTATAGTCGGAAAAATAAGTTACAAGTCGTTTTTGTAAAGGTAGTCATTTCAGTCGAAAGAACGACGTCTAGATGACCATTTTAGAAAACATACTTCCACTTTGAGTTTAACCATAATTTTTGGATATAGTTTCATGTTCATAATAAAAATTATTTTCTCAGAATAACAACTTTTAAATCAAAGTTTATCATAGTTTTTAATTAACTAACCCAAAACAGCCCGCGGTGTTACTACGGCGGCGTAAATCCGGTTTTACGGTGTTTTTCGTGTTTCCAGGTTTTAAATCATTAAGTTAGCATATTATATAGATATAGAACATGTGTTTAGTTGATTTTAAAAGTCAAGTTAGAAGGATTAACTTTTGTTTGCGAACAAGTTTAGAATTAACTAAACTATATTCTAGTGATTACAAGTTTAAACCTTCGAATAAGATAGCTTTATATGTATGAATCGAATGATGTTATGAACATCATTACTACCTTAAGTTCCTTGGATAAACCTACTGGAAAAGAGAAAAATGGATCTAGCTTCAATGGATCCTTGGATGGCTCGAAGTTCTTGAAGCAGAATCATGACACGAAAACAAGTTCAAGTAAGATCATCACTTGAAATAAGATTGTTATAGTTATAGAAATTGAACCAAAGTTTGAATATGATTATTACCTTGTATTAGAATGATAACCTACTGTAAGAAACAAAGATTTCTTGAGGTTGGATGATCACCTTACAAGATTGGAAGTGAGCTAGCAAACTTGAAAGTATTCTTGATTTTATGTAACTAGAACTTGTAGAATATATGAAGAACACTTAGAACTTGAAGATAGAACTTGAGAGAGATTAATTAGATGAAGAAAATTGAAGAATGAAAGTGTTTGTAGGTGTTTTTGGTCGTTGGTGTATGGATTAGATATAAAGGATATGTAATTTTGTTTTCATGTAAATAAGTCATGAATGATTACTCATATTTTTGTAATTTTATGAGATATTTCATGCTAGTTGCCAAATAATGGTTCCCACATGTGTTAGGTGACTCACATGGGCTGCTAAGAGCTGATCATTGGAGTGTATATACCAATAGTACATACATCTAAAAGTTGTGTATTGTACGAGTACGAATACGGGTGCATATGAGTAGAATTGTTGATGAAACTGAACGAGGATGTAATTGTAAGAATTTTTGTTAAGTAGAAGTATTTTGATAAGTGTCTTGAAGTCTTTCAAAAGTGTATGAATATATATTAAAACACTACATGTATATACATTTTAACTGAGTCGTTAAGTCATCGTTAGTCGTTACATGTAAATGTTGTTTTGAAACCTTTAGGTTAACGATCTTGTTAAATGTTGTAAACCCAATGTTTATAGTATCAAAAGATATTTTAAATTATTATATTATCATGATATTATGATGTACGAATATCTCTTAATATGATATATATACATTAAATGTCTTTACAACGATAATCGTTACATATATGTCTCGTTTCAAAACCATTAAGTTAGTAGTCTTGTTTTTACATATGTAGTTCATTGTTAATATACTTAATGATATGTTTACTTATCATAATATCATGTTAACTATATATATAACCATATATATGTCATCATATAGTTTTTACAAGTTTTAACGTTCGTGAATCACCGGTCAACTTGGGTGGTCAATTGTCTATATGAAACCTATTTCAATTAATCAAGTCTTAACAAGTTTGATTGCTTAACATGTTGGAAACATTTAATCATGTAAATATCAATCTCAATTAATATATATAAACATGTAAAAGTTCGGGTCACTACAGTACCTACCCGTTAAATAAATTTCGTCCCGAAATTTTAAGCTGTTGAAGGTGTTGACGAATCTTCTGGAAATAGATGCGGGTATTTCTTCTTCATCTGATCTTCACGCTCCCAGGTGAACTCGGGTCCTCTACGAGCATTCCATCGAACCTTAACAATTGGTATCTTGTTTTGCTTAAGTCTTTTAACCTCACGATCCATTATTTCGACGGGTTCTTCGATGAATTGAAGTTTTTTGTTGATTTGGATTTCATCTAATGGAATAGTGAGATCTTCTTTAGCAAAACATTTCTTCAAATTCGAGACGTGGAAAGTATTATGTACAGCCGCGAGTTGTTGAGGTAACTCAAGTCGGTAAGCTACTGGTCCGACACGATCAATAATCTTGAATGGTCCAATATACCTTGGATTTAATTTCCCTCGTTTACCAAATCGAACAACGCCTTTCCAAGGTGCAACTTTAAGCATGACCATCTCTCCAATTTCAAATTCTATATCTTTTCTTTTAATGTCAGCGTAGCTCTTTTGTCGACTTTGTGCGGTTTTCAACCGTTGTTGAATTTGGATGATCTTCTCGGTAGTTTCTTGTATAATCTCCGGACCCGTAATCTGTCTATCCCCCACTTCACTCCAACAAATCGGAGACCTGCACTTTCTACCATAAAGTGCTTCAAACGGCGCCATCTCAATGCTTGAATGGTAGCTGCTGTTGTAGGAAAATTCTGCTAACGGTAGATGTCGATCCCAACTGTTTCCGAAATCAATAACACATGCTCGTAGCATGTCTTTAAGCGTTTGTATCGTCCTTTCGCTCTGCCCATTAGTTTGTGGATGATAGGCAGTACTCATGTCTAGACGAGTTCCTAATGCTTGCTGTAATGTCTGCCAGAATCTTGAAATAAATCTGCCATCCCTATCAGAGATAATAGAGATTGGTATTCCATGTCTGGAGATGACTTCCTTTAAATACAGTCGTGCTAACTTCTCCATCTTGTCATCTTCTCTTATTGGCAGGAAGTGTGCTGATTTGGTGAGACGATCAACTATTACCCAAATAGTATCAAAATCACTTGCAGTCCTTGGCAATTTAGTGATGAAATCCATGGTAATGTTTTCCCATTTCCATTCTGGGATTTCGGGTTGTTGAAGTAGACCTGATGGTTTCTGATGCTCAGCTTTGACCTTAGAACACGTCAAACATTCTCCTACGTATTTAGCAACATCGGCTTTCATACCCGACCACCAAAAATGTTTCTTGAGATCCTTGTACATCTTCCCCGTTCCAGGATGTATTGAGTATCTGGTTTTATGAGCTTCTCTAAGTACCATTTCTCTCATATCTCCAAATTTTGGTACCCAAATCCTTTCAGCCCTATACCGGGTTCCGTCTTCCCGAATATTAAGATGCTTCTCCGATCCCTTGGATATTTCATCCTTTAAATTTCCCTCTTTTAAAACTCCTTGTTGCGCCTCCTTTATTTGAGTAGTAAGGTTATTATGAATCATTATATTCATAGATTTTACTCGAATGGGTTCTCTGTCCTTCCTACTCAAGGCATCGGCTACCACATTTGCCTTCCCCGGGTGGTAACGAATCTCAAAGTCGTAATCATTCAATAATTCAATCCACCTACGCTGCCTCATATTCAGTTGTTTCTGATTAAATATGTGTTGAAGACTTTTGTGGTCGGTATATATAATACTTTTGACCCCATATAAGTAGTGCCTCCAAGTCTTTAATGCAAAAACAACCGCTCCTAATTCCAAATCATGCGTCGTATAATTTTGTTCGTGAATCTTCAATTGTCTAGACGCATAAGCAATCACCTTCGTTTGTTGCATTAATACACAACCGAGACCTTGCTTTGATGCGTCACAATAAATCACAAAATCATCATTCCCTTCAGGTAATGACAATATAGGTGCCGTAGTTAGCTTTTTCTTCAATAACTGAAACGCTTTCTCTTGTTCATCATTCCATTCAAATTTCTTCCCTTTATGCGTTAATGCAGTCAAGGGTTTTGCTATTCTGGAAAAGTCTTGGATGAACCTTCTGTAGTAACCAGCTAGTCCTAAAAACTGGCGTATGTGTTTCGGAGTTTCCGGGGTTTCCCACTTTTCAACAGTTTCTATCTTTGCCGGATCCACCTTAATACCTTCTTTGTTCACTATGTGACCGAGGAATTGAACTTCTTCCAACCAAAATGCACACTTTGAAAACTTAGCGTACAATTCTTCCTTCCTTAATACTTCTAACACCTTTCTCAAATGTTCACCGTGTTCTTGGTCATTCTTTGAGTAAATAAGTATGTCATCAATGAAAACAATGACAAACTTGTCAAGGTATGGTCCACACACTCGGTTCATAAGGTCCATGAACACAGCTGGTGCATTAGTTAAACCAAACGGCATGACCATAAACTCGTAATGACCGTAACGTGTTCTGAAAGCAGTCTTTGGAATATCATCTTCTTTCACCCGCATTTGATGATACCCGGAACGTAAGTCAATCTTTGAATAAACAGACGAGCCTTGTAGTTGATCAAATAAGTCGTCGATTCTCGGCAGTGGGTAGCGATTCTTGATGGTAAGTTTGTTCAACTCTCGGTAGTCGATACACAACCTGAATGTACCATCTTTCTTCTTGACAAACAAAACAGGAGCTCCCCACGGTGATGTGCTTGGTCGAATGAAACCACGCTCTAAAAGTTCTTGTAATTGGCTTTGCAGTTCTTTCATCTCGCTGGGTGCGAGTCTGTAAGGAGCACGAGCTATTGGTGCAGCTCCTGGTACAAGATCTATTTGAAATTCAACAGATCGATGTGGGGGTAATCCCGGTAATTCTTTCGGAAATACATCGGGAAATTCTTTTGCAATGGGAACATCATTGATGCTCTTTTCTTCAGTTTGTACTTTCTCGACGTGTGCTAGAACAGCATAGCAACCTTTTCTTATTAGTTTTTGTGCCTTCAAATTACTAATAAGATGTAGCTTCGTGTTGCCCTTTTCTCCGTACACTATTAAGGGTTTTCCTTTTTCTCGTATTATGCGAATTGCATTTTTGTAACAAACGATCTCTGCTTTCACTTCTTTCAACCAGTCCATACCGATTATCACATCAAAACTCCCTAACTCTACTGGTATCAAATCAATCTTAAATGTTTCGCTAACCAGTTTAATTTCTCGATTCCGACATATATTATCTGCTGAAATTAATTTACCATTTGCTAATTCGAGTAAAAATTTACTATCCAAAGGCGTCAATGGACAACTTAATTTAGCACAAAAATCTCTACTCATATAGCTTCTATCCGCACCAGAATCAAATAAAACGTAAGCAGATTTATTGTCAATAAGAAACGTACCCGTAACAAGCTCCGGGTCTTCCTGTGCCTCTGCCGCATTAATATTGAAAACTCTTCCGCGGCCTTGTCCATTCGTGTTCTCCTGGTTCGGGCAATTTCTAATAATGTGGCCCGGTTTTCCACATTTATAACAAACTACATTGGCATAACTTGCTCCGACACTACTTGCTCCGCCATTACTCGTTCCGACACCATTTGTTCCTTTCGTTCTATTAACCCATGGTCCGTAGACCTCACACTTCGCCGCGCTATGACCATTTCTTTTACACTTGTTGCAAAATTTGGTGCAGAACCCTGAGTGATACTTTTCACACCTTTGGCATAGCTGCTTCTGATTGTTGTTGTTGTTACGGTTATTATTGTTGTTAGGATGATTGTTGTAGTTGCTGTTGTTGTTGTTGTTGTTGTTGTTGTTGGGCCGTTTGTTGTAGTTGCGATTGATGTTGCGATTGTTGGGATAATTGTTGCGATTATTGTTGTAATTGTTGTTGTTGTTGTTGTTGTATTGGTGATTCTTATCACCGTTTTCCTCCCACTTTCTTTTGACTTGCTTCACATTGGCCTCTTCAGCAGTCTGTTCTTTAATTCTTTCTTCAATCTGGTTCACTAGTTTGTGAGCCATTCTACATGCCTGTTGTATGGAGGCGGGCTTGTGTGAACTTATATCTTCTTGGATTCTTTCCGGTAATCCTTTCACAAACGCGTCGATCTTCTCTTCCTCATCTTCGAATGCTCCAGGACACAATAGGAACAATTCTGTGAATCGTCTTTCGTACGTGGTAATATCAAATCCTTGGGTTCGTAACCCTCTAAGTTCTGTCTTGAGCTTATTGACCTCGGTTCTGGGACGGTATTTCTCGTTCATCAAGTGCTTGAATGCTGACCACGGTAGTGCGTACGCATCGTCTTGTCCCACTTGCTCTAGATAGGTATTCCACCATGTTAACGCAGAACCTGTGAAGGTATGCGTAGCGTACTTTACTTTGTCCTCTTCAGTACACTTACTTATGGCAAACACCGATTCGACCTTCTCGGTCCACCGTTTCAATCCGATCGGTCCTTCGGTTCCATCAAATTCCAAAGGTTTGCAGGCAGTGAATTCTTTGTAGGTGCATCCTACACGATTTCCTGTACTGCTAGATCCAAGGTTATTGTTGGTATGTAGCGCAGCCTGTACTGCAGCTATGTTTGAAGCTAGAAAAGTACGGAATTCCTCTTCATTCATATTCACGGTGTGTCGAGTAGTCGGTGCCATTTCCTTCAAAATTGTCAAATGGAACAAGTTAATCATACAGAATATTAAGAGTAGTTAATAGTATTTCGTAGCATAATATGAACTCATTTATAAAAGCTTTTTCTTCATATTAGCGTTTTATAAGTTTAAATTCGGGTAGTACGTACCCGTTAAGTTCATACTTAGTAGCTAATATACAATTCAACTACTACAATTCTATATGAAAAACTGATTATAATAATATTTCGCGTTCAAACTTTTATACAATATTTTACAAACTTACAATACCGCTTATTTTACATAAAGCATGAAATATAGCACACAATAACTTTGATACAAGATAGTTGTGAAGATAATTCTAGCTAGTACACAAGTCGTTCAGCAAAGGCAATAAAGACACGTAATTCATACGTCCAGAAACAAGTCATGCATTCTGGTTTTACTAGGACTACTTCCCATCCTTGGTCTTGTGGAACATAACCATTATGGCCGTTGATAAGACAGCGTGTTGTAACGTTGTCAAAGGGACGAGGTTTACGTAATGTCCAACAGTCCCGTAACAATCTAAAAACCTCATTTCTTACCCCAATTACCGACTCCGTCACTTGTGGGAACGTTTTGTTTAATAGTTGTAGCCCGATGTTCTTGTTCTCACTTTGGTGAGAAGCGAACATTACTAATCCGTAAGCATAACATGCTTCTTTATGTTGCATGTTAGCCACTTTTTCTAAATCACGAAGTCCAATATTCGGATATATTGAGTCAAAATAATTTCTTAACCCATTGCGTAAAATAGCATTTGGGTTCCCCGCAATATATGCGTCAAAGTAAACACATCGTAACTTATGGATTTCCCAATGTGATATACCCCATCTTTCGAACGAAAGCCTTTTATAAACCAAGGCATTCTTGGAACGTTCTTCGAATGTCTTACAAACTGATCTCGCCTTAAATAGTTGTGCCGAAGAATTCTGACCAACTCTAGACAAGATTTCATCAATCATGTCTCCGGGTAGGTCTCTTAAAATATTGGGTTGTCTATCCATTTTGTGTTTTATACTGTAAAATAGACAAGAGTTAGATTCATAAAAAAAAATACTTATTAATACAAGCAATTTTTACATATATCATAAAGCATAAGCACACTATATTACTTATAATACACCACACGAATACAACTATCTTATTCCGACTCGCTTGTTTCTTCTTCTTCGGTTTTGGTTCGTTTTGCCAAGTTTCTAGGGATATATGATGTTCCCCTAATACGAGCCGTCGTTATCCACATTGGTTTAGAAAAACCTGGTGGTTTAGAGGTTCCCGGGTCATTATTACAACTTAAGGACTTCGGGGGTTGACGATACATATAAAGTTCATCGGGGTTGGAATTAGATTTCTCTATTTTTATGCCCTTTCCCTTATTATTTTCTTTTGCCTTTTTAAATTCAGTTGGGGTAATTTCTATAACATCATCGGAATTCTCGTCGGAATCCGATTCATCGGAGAATTGGTAATCCTCCCAATATTTTGCTTCCTTGGCGGAAACACCATTGACCATAATTAACCTTGGTCGGTTGGTTGAGGATTTTCTTTTACTTAATCGTTTTATTATTTCCCCCACCGGTTCTATTTCTTCATCCGGTTCCGATTCTTCTTCCGGTTCCGATTCTTCTTCCGGTTCTGACTCTTCTTCCGGTTCCTCTTCGGGAACTTGTGAATCAGTCCACGAATCATTCCAATTTACATTTGACTCTTCATTATTATTAGGTGAGTCAATGGGACTTGTTCTAGAGGTAGACATCTATCACATAATATCAAACGCGTTAAGATATTAATATATCACATAATATTCACATGTTAAAAATATATAGTTTCCAACAAAATTTGTTAAGCAATCATTTTTTTCAAGTAAACACGGTCGAAGTCCAGACTCACTAATGCATCCTAACAAACTCGATAAGACACACTAATGCAAAATTCTGGTTCTCTAAGACCAACGCTCGGATACCAACTGAAATGTCCCGTTCTTATTGATTAAAAACGTTCCATATTAATTGATTCCGTTGCGAGGTTTTGACCTCTATATGAGACGTTTTTCAAAGACTGCATTCATTTTAAAACAAACCATAACCTTTATTTCATCAATAAAGGTTTAAAAAGCTTTACGTAGATTATCAAATAATGATAATCTAAAATATCCTGTTTACACACGACCATTACATAATGGTTTACAATACAAATATGTTACAACAAAATAAGTTTCTTGAATGCAGTTTTTACACAATATCATACAAGCATGGACTCCAAATCTTGTCCTTATTTTAGTATGCAACAGCGAAAGCTCTTAATAATCACCTGAGAATAAACATGCTTAAAACGTCAACAAAAATGTTGGTGAGTTATAGGTTTAACCTATATATATCAAATCATAATAATAGACCACAAGATTTCATATTTCAATACACATCCCATACATAGAGATAAAAATCATTCATATGGTGAACACCTGGTAACCGACATTAACAAGATGCATATATAAGAATATCCCCATCATTCCGGGACACCCTTCGGATATGATATAAATTTCGAAGTACTAAAACATCCGGTACTTTGGATGGGGCTTGTTGGGCCCGATAGATCTATCTTTAGGATTCGCGTCAATCAGGGTGTCTGTTCCCTAATTCTTAGATTACCAGACTTAATAAAAAGGGGCATATTCGATTTCGATAATTCAACCATAGAATGTAGTTTCACGTACTTGTGTCTATTTTGTAAATCATTTATAAAACCTGCATGTATTCTCATCCCAAAAATATTAGATTTTAAAAGTGGGACTATAACTCACTTTCACAGATTTTTACTTTGTCGGGAAGTAAGACTTGGCCACTGGTTGATTCACGAACCTATAACAATATATACATATATATCAAAGTATGTTCAAAATATATTTACAACACTTTTAATATATTTTGATGTTTTACGTTTATTAAGTCAGCTGTCCTCGTTAGTAACCTACAAGTAGTTGTCCACAGTTAGATGTACAGAAATAAATCGATAAATATTATCTTGAATCAATCCACGACCCAGTGTATACTTATCTCAGTATTGATCACAACTCAAACTATATATATTTTGGAATCAACCTCAACCCTGTATAGCTAACTCCAACATTCACATATAGAGTGTCTATGGTTGTTCCGAAATATATATAGATGTGTCGACATGATAGGTCGAAACATTGTATACGTGTCTATGGTATCTCAAGATTACATAATATACAATACAAGTTGATTAAGTTATGGTTGGAATAGATTTGTTACCAATTTTCACGTAGCTAAAATGAGAAAAATTATCCAATCTTGTTTTACCCATAACTTCTTCATTTTAAATCCGTTTTGAGTGAATCAAATTGCTATGGTTTCATATTGAACTCTATTTTATGAATCTAAACAGAAAAAGTATAGGTTTATAGTCGGAAAAATAAGTTACAAGTCGTTTTTGTAAAGGTAGTCATTTCAGTCGAAAGAACGACGTCTAGATGACCATTTTAGAAAACATACTTCCACTTTGAGTTTAACCATAATTTTTGGATAGTTTCATGTTCATAATAAAAATCATTTTCTCAGAATAACAACTTTTAAATCAAAGTTTATCATAGTTTTTAATTAACTAACCCAAAACAGCCCGCGGTGTTACTACGGCGGCGTAAATCCGGTTTTACGGTGTTTTTCGTGTTTCCAGGTTTTAAATCATTAAGTTAGCATATTATATAGATATAGAACATGTGTTTAGTTGATTTTAAAAGTCAAGTTAGAAGGATTAACTTTTGTTTGTGAACAAGTTTAGAATTAACTAAACTATATTCTAGTGATTACAAGTTTAAACCTTCGAATAAGATAGCTTTATATGTATGAATCGAATGATGTTATGAACATCATTACTACCTTAAGTTCCTTGGATAAACCTACTGGAAAAGGGAAAAATGGATCTAGCTTCAATGGATCCTTGGATGGCTCGAAGTTCTTGAAGCAGAATCATGACACGAAAACAAGTTCAAGTAAGATCATCACTTGAAATAAGATTGTTATAGTTATAGAAATTGAACCAAAGTTTGAATATGATTATTACCTTGTATTAGAATGATAACCTACTGTAAGAAACAAAGATTTCTTGAGGTTGGATGATCACCTTACAAGATTGGAAGTGAGCTAGCAAACTTGAAAGTATTCTTGATTTTATGTAACTAGAACTTGTAGAATATATGAAGAACACTTAGAACTTGAAGATAGAACTTGAGAGAGATTAATTAGATGAAGAAAATTGAAGAATGAAAGTGTTTGTAGGTGTTTTTGGTCGTTGGTGTTTGGATTAGATATAAAGGATATGTAATTTTGTTTTCATGTAAATAAGTCATGAATGATTACTCATATTTTTGTAATTTTATGAGATATTTCATGCTAGTTGCCAAATGATGGTTCCCACATGTGTTAGGTGACTCACATGGGCTGCTAAGAGCTGATCATTGGAGTGTATATACCAATAGTACATACATCTAAAAGTTGTGTATTGTACGAGTACGAATACGGGTGCATACGAGTAGAATTGTTGATGAAACTGAACGAGGATGTAATTGTAAGCATTTTTGTTAAGTAGAAGTATTTTGATAAGTGTCTTGAAGTCTTTCAAAAGTGTATGAATATATATTAAAACACTACATGTATATACATTTTAACTGAGTCGTTAAGTCATCGTTAGTCGTTACATGTAAATGTTGTTTTGAAACCTTTAGGTTAACGATCTTGTTAAATGTTGTTAACCCAATGTTTATAGTATCAAAAGATATTTTAAATTATTATATTATCATGATATTATGATGTACGAATATCTCTTAATATGATATATATACATTAAATGTCGTTACAACGATAATCGTTACATATATGTCTCGTTTCAAAACCATTAAGTTAGTAGTCTTGTTTTTACATATGTAGTTCATTGTTAATATACTTAATGATATGTTTACTTATCATAATATCATGTTAACTATATATATAACCATATATATGTCATCATATAGTTTTTACAAGTTTTAACGTTCGTGAATCACCGGTCAACTTGGGTGGTCAATTGTCTATATGAAACCTATTTCAATTAATCAAGTCTTAACAAGTTTGATTGCTTAACATGTTGGAAACATTTAATCATGTAAATATCAATCTCAATTAATATATATAAACATGTAAAAGTTCGGGTCACTACAGTCGATATCCAACATCTAAGTTATTTACACTCCACATTCTTACTTATAAATCACTTTACCATTTTCCGAATGTTGTCAAAAAGAATAGATTTCTTAAATCACAGTGGACCTCATAACATGGACCCGTAATCATATCACAATGTATCTGATAAATCAATCATTTGATATTATCTTCTAATTCCATCGATAAACATATTGAAACAAATACGTTCGTGTAAAGTATTATACGTTTAATACTTTATTAATATTCTCAAGTTATAATATATATATATATATATATATATATATATATATATATATATATATATATATATATATACATACATATATATACATATTTATTTATATATAACGGTTCGTGAATCGTCGGAATTTGGTTAGGTTATAATGAATGTATGAACACAGTTTAAAATTCTTGAGATTGAACTTAACAAACTTTGCTTATCGTGTCAGAATAATATAAAGATAAAGTTTAAATTTGGTTGGAAATTTTCGGGTTGTCACACTTTAGACCATATAAGGATTTCTTGAGCCTGCAAACAGTGTTTGTGTTTGTTGGTTTTGGATACCCTTGTGGAATACTCATGTAAACTTCTTCATTTAGATCCCCATGGAGAAATGCATTGTTGACATCCAATTGCTCAATGTGCCAATTTTTGTGAATAGACAGAGTCAATAGTATCCTGAATGTGATCATCTTTGCTACGGGTGCAAATGTTTCCTTAAAATCAATCCCTTCTTTTTGTGTGAAACCTTTGGCCACACATAACATAAATAAATCCTTAATCATTTTGAGGACTCAACAATCTCCCCCTATTTGATGATGACAAAACCTATGACAAGTCATTTCACATTCATCATATATCATACAATAATTACAAGTCAGTACAATGATCATGAAATATTACAAAAGATAATTTAAAGAGTAGTAGGCTATCTATATTTATCTTTCTCTTTTTTCTTTTTTTCTTCAGATAGCTCTTCCTGCTTAACTTTCCAGGCTTCAGGGAATAGCTTAGGCAGGCCTTCAGGTTTGAATTGTTCAAAATGCTCAGGTATAATGATGGGATCTCTTCTGAATGGACTACCTGCAGCTTTCTTCTTCTTCTTCTTGGACAGTTCATCATTTACATTCACTGCTGGTGCATTGCCATAATTAGCTGCTTTCATAAATAAATCTTGCAGGGAATCAACATTTTCTTAAACTAACTTTCTCCTTTGCCAATGAAGTACTACAACATTTCCATCCATTCAGTGAAACCAAACAATCTTAGATCACTCAGATCTACCTGCTCATGAACACTATTATCTCTGCTGATATTGAAAGTTCTCCTAGATCCTCTATGACACTTGATGATTTTCCAGCATTTCCTCTTCGTGTCATAACATCAACATATTTTCCTCTAAGACCTTTTTTAGTCAAGGCCTTTCTACGAGCAACCACTTTTAAGTCACCTTTAGGTGCCTTATGAGCAGTTTCAAATTTTTCCAAAACCTTATCATATGCTTTGACAATAGCTTTTGCTAATTTAAGAGATTTCTCAGCTTGAAGCTTATCAGCAGCCATTCTTTCCTCATGTTCCGTGAGCCTCAATCTTTCAGCATACTCAGCATCGTTCCTTGCTTGTTGTTCCAGCTAAACACTCAAAATGTATTCTTTCATGGTAATGTTTAGGGAACGTGCTGTGTGGATCAGCTGCCTACCATCATCAGTACTCATCGGGTTGCAGTGCTATACAAGATCCATATCCAGTTAGCTTCATAAAATAGTGTTTTCTCTTCGTCGGTATGGAATCTCAATTCACTGGCTTTCATATACTGAGCAATGTCTATGCCTAAGTCCAGAGCATCAATGTACAATTGCTGAACAAGAGGATGATATAACATTCTGATTTGTGGCTCAAAAACCGAACCTCAAGTGAAAAGACCCAAATGCCCCTTTTAAAATATTAAAATCACGAATTGGGTCTGCCAGCACGTTTTGCGCGGTGCGCAGCCATTGTGTGGCGCGCATTTCAGCTGAAAAGAAATCAGGATCTTACATTTGATTTAGTTTTTGACAAAAATAGCTCGAAACTGAAAATTTGATGAGAACAATATCAAATGATTGAAACTTTGAAGAATCGAACTAGTGATGATCAGAAACCTAACTATAATCTCATAATCGATTGAAAATCACTGAATCAAAAACGCGCCAAAACAGTTTGACTTTTCTAAAAATTTTGACTCGATGATCCGTTCAAATTGACATTTTTAAGCTTGATTTGCTGATTGACGAATGTTAAAGTAGTATACTAGAATAGAAATCTATGCTCATAATCTATTGTTACACTTTAGATCAATTGGATCAACTCGATATTGACCGAAAACCTAGGATTTGAGAAAATTTTGATGGATCTGTAAATTTGTTCTAATTTAGAAGCTAAGGATCCGTGATTAGATCACTTTAGCTCTGATATCACATGATATTCATAACAAATTCACATTGATTCGGTTACAAGATAAGGTATTTGATTTAAGAGTGAGAAAGTAAGGCGGAGGTGATGAATCTAGAGAGAGAAACTATGACTGAAAATGATAACTTCCATGAGACTCTCTTGAACAATGACTAGGAGCGTTAATCCTAGACAATGAAGGTGAGAGGGTATTTAGAGCCAATACACCTCTTCCCTTAACACTTAAGCTCTAGTACTAACTATACAATTTAAGAACGTTTAATTTAGTCCTAACAGATAAGAAGTAAATTCCAAGACTCCCAATTACGGACTTTATTAAGGTAAGTCTCCCACCATCAGAAATGAGTTTAACTTTCCAATTTGCTATCCTTTTTTTGAAGCGTGCTATCCAATCATTGCAATTAGAAATCAAGGACATATTCAAACCAATTTAAATTCCCAAGTAAATAAACGGTAAAGAGGCTGCAACACACTCATTTGCACATGCAACACGATTAACCTTGTTTAGGTCATCACCAACTCCATATATGTTCGATTTGTTACAATTGATTTATAGTCAAGACATGATGTAAAAATCATGAAAAATAGACATTGAATTAGCCAAATTAGTTTCATTTCAATTAGCAATAACTATCACATCATTAGCAATTAAAAGATGAGATAATTTGATACGAGAATCACCAACTTCCATCCTTTTAAATCTTCCAATGTCTAGTGGCGGATCTATGATTTATAGTCACTAGTGTCACTGATTAAAATTAAAAAAAAATTACTAGATGACTTATTTCCAATGGCGGAGCTAGAAATTAGAGTTGAGGGGGGCTTAGTTTATTGTAAAAAAAAAAACTTAAATATTGAAACAAACTTGAAATTTGAGTGTTGTGTGCCTATTTCCTTCAGGGTTAACAGTAAAGTGAAGAAGATGAACATGGAGAATGAAATGATTCTCATTAGATTGAATTGGATTGTACATCCAAAAATGAATAACTGAAAAAGTTTATATACAAGATAATTTACACAACTAGCTATAACTAACTCCTAACAGCCGTAACTAAATATTGTTGCACTGTTGAAGATAGTTCTTGAGCTTAATGCGTTGACTGAAAATATTGAGCTGTTGACCTGTGTCTGTAGTTGTACTATTACCCCCCCCCCTGCAAGTTGGCAATGTGTATGGATCACATGCCAAACTTGGAAATACATGTAAAATGAGGAGTTTTGCTAAGCCCTTTGGTGAGAACATCTGCTATTTGAGCTGCAGAAGGGATATAGATGGTAGATATTCTGCCATCTTTTATCTTATCCCTGACAAAATGGCAATCTATCTCAATATGTTTGGTTCTAGCATGCTGGACAGGATTAGATGCCAAAGCAATGGTTGAATCATTGTCACAGAATATAGGAATGGGAGTTTGAAGCTTGACATTGAGATCATGAAAAAGACTTTGTAACCATGCAATCTCACAAGTACAATCTGCTAATGCCCTGTATTCTGCCTCAGTTGATGATCTGGAAACCACTTTCTGTTTCTTGGATTAACAGGAGATTAAACATGGACCTAGGAATATGCAATATCCTGTGATTGACCTTCTGGAAGTAGTACAATTTGCCCAATCACTGTCACAATATGCCCTTAGAGTTAAGTCTGAAGCTTTTGGGAAGTGTAACCCCTGTCCAGGGCAAAGCTTGATATATCTCAGTACTTTGTACAAAGCTTGAAGATGGCTGGTTCTTGGTTGGTGACTAAATTGGCTGAGTGCTTGCGCTGCAAAAGATAAGTCTGGCCTTGTGATAGTAAGGTAGATTAATTTCCCAACCAAGGTTCTGTAAAGAGTTTGATCTGGAAGGATAGTGCCTGCATCAGTTGATAACTTGACATTTGGATCTATTGGAACATTTGATGGTTTTTCATCAAGTATTCCTGCAGTGTGTAAGAGTTCCAAGGCATATTTCCTTTAAGACATGTTAAGTCCATCTGTGTTTCTTAAGAACTCAATCCCTAGGTAATAGTTGATGTTGCCCAAGTCTTTGATGCTGAATTGAGAGTCTAGTTTCTGTTTAACCTCTGAAAGGAGTTGATTGTTTGTTCCTGTTAATTGTAAATCATCCACATAAACCACAATGGCTAAGAAGTCATTATTGTGATTATATGTTAATAGTGAACAGTCTGCATAACTCTGTTTGAAGTCTTGAGCAAGTAGGAAAGTAGTCAATTTAGTAAACCATTGTCTATTAGCTTGCTTTAAGCCATATAGTGATTTGGTTAGTCTACAAACAGAGTTGGGTGGCACTAGCTTGTTGTAACCTTGTGGAATAGTCATGTAGACTTCTTCATGTAGGTCACCATGTAAGAAGGCATTATTGATGTCTAATTGTTGAATGGGCCAATCATGATGGACTGCAGTAGCTAGTAGAGCCCTAACAGTCACCATTTTAGCTACAGGTGCAAAGGTCTCGTTGTAGTCTGTACCTTCTTTTTGTGTGAACCCGTTTGCAACTAATCTTGCCTTGTATCTTTCAACATTGCCATATGCTTTTAAATTGATTCTATAGACCCATTTGTTTCCAATAGGTGTTTTTCCTGGGGTAATGTGGTGATTTCCCAGGTGTGATTGTTCTCAAGTGCCTGTAATTCATTAGTCATAGCCTGTTGCCATTTCTCATCTTTAAAAGCTTGCTTGTAGGTTTGTGGTTCTACTAAAGAATTGACTGTGCAGAGTAGATGTCTTGTGGATGTGGATGAAATGTTGTGGTAATTGAGATATTTAGAGTGATGAAATTTGTTGACTGAATTGATGTGAGTTGATGAAGGTAGGGTAACTTGATAGTCTTTTAGTTTTGTTGGAATAGTATGTTGTCTGTTGGATCTTCTAAGTGGTTGATTATTTGATGTGGATTGTTGATTAGTGGTTGTGGCAGTGGTGCCAGAAGTGGAAGATGTGTCATTGGCAGAGTTGTGTGAATAGGTTGTATGGTTGGGTGATATTGGTGGATCATTGATTGTGTTAGTTGGGGTGATGGTGTCAGAATTGGTTGACTGAGCTGTTGACCTGTTGGTTGGAGCAGGGATTGTAGTAGAGGTTGTGATGGTTTGAGATGGAGGGATGTCAGGTGTTGTATGTAGCATGGAGTAATGGTTAGGTAAATTTTGATCAGAGAGATGTAAGTGTTGAAATGGAAATTGAGTTTCATTAAATGTGTCATGTCTTGTTGTGAAAATTTTGTGTGTGTTTAGGTTGTACAAGATATACCCTTTTTGAGTAATTGGATAGCCTAGTAGTGCACAGGGGATGGATCTAGCAGCAAATTTGTCAGGTGTATGGATGTGAGCATGAGCTTGACAGCCTATGATTCTGAGATTGGAAAGGTCAGGTGGTTTGGAATAGAGTAATTCATAAGGTGTTTTGTTGTTTAGAGGTTTTGAGGGTAATCTGTTGATAATGTAAGTTGCAGCTAATATGCAGTAACCCCATAAATGAATAGGGATGAAAGATTGAAACTTGAGGGCTCTTGCTATCTCTAGAAGTTGTTTATGTTTTCGTTCTACCCTAGCATTTTGTTGGGGTGTGTAAGGACATGATGTTTGATGATTGATGCCATGTAGTTGAAAGAATTGTGTGAGTTCATTGTTTATGAATTCTGTTCCATTGTCAGTCCTAACAGATTTGATGGTGGTTTTGAAGTGGTTCAGAATGTATTGATGAAAGGATTTAATGTGTGAAATAGCATGATGTTTACTTGGAAGCATGTAGGTCCAAGTGGCTCTTGAGTGGTCATCAACAATAGTGAGGAAGTATTTACAGTTATTTATAGTGCTGTGTTTGTAAGGACCCCATACATCAATGTGAATTAAATCAAAAATTGAAGTAGCATAAGAGTGGCTAATAGAAAATGGTAATGCATGTTGTTTAGCTAAATGACAAACATTACAAGAATTTGTATCTGAGTGAGTACACTTTATTATAGAAGTAAGAAATGGAATATGTTTAAGAACAGGAAATGATGAATGTCCAAGCCTTGAATGCCATAAGTGAGCTGTGTCTGTTGTAGTGAAGCATATGATAGCTGGATTGGCTGGTTGAATTGAGTGATTGTCTTCTTGAGTGATGATGTACAGACCATTACAGAGGGTGCCATGTGCAATCCTCTGTTGGTGGTCCTGAAAATGACATGTAATAGGTGTGAAGAATACAGAAATGGATGATTGTGCCCCTAATTTGCTCACAGATAGAAGATTATATGCAAAACTAGGAATGTAGAAGACATTATGTAGGAATATATCTTTGTTTATTTGAACAGAACCACATTGTGTTACTTGAGTTAGATGGCCATTAGGTAATCTGACATAGATAGGTGTGGATATGGTATGGATATTGTGCATGTGGATAAGTGAAGTTGATACATGATCTGTAGCACCACTATCTACTACCCAAGCATTTTTAAGGTGAGAAACAACAGAGGCGATAATATGATATTTATGGCAAGTGAGATGAGAAGCAATGAGTGTGATATTACCAGAAGTTGAAGCTGAGTTGTATTGTGGTTGTGACTGCATCATGAGTAGAACCTGGTTTAGTTGATTTTGAAGTTGATCTATACGTGCATTCATGGCCAATTCAGCATTTACATTCTATTGAGGGGAGTCATGATTGTTGGTCACTAAGTTCACAGCTTTGACTTGAGTGGTGTTGTTGTAGGTTGACTTGCTTGGTGGTTTGTATTTACCATGAAGTGGATGACCTAGTGGGTACCCAACCAATTTGTAACATTCTTCTCGTTGATGACCTTCTAAGCCACAATTTCCACAGAAAATGCCTTTCTTGAACGTGCTTTTCCTCTCTGTAAGAGTGTTGTTGTTGATTTTAGTGTTGTTCCATTTGGATGTGTTGGTTGCATAGTTTCTGTGAGATTGAGCAGATAAGGCTGCAGAAATGGAGACTTTGACAGTGGTATTTGCTTTTTGTTTTTCCTCTTGGCGTATCATACTGTAGGCCTTGGCAACTGATGGTAATGGTTGCATCAAGAGTATTTGTCCTCTCACATTGGAGAAACAGTCATCAAGACCCATTAGAAACTTCATGAACCTTTTCATTTGATCCCTCTCACCAAGTAGTTTTCCATTTTCACAGTTACAAGTACATGTGCATGTGTAAGGAGCTTCCAAGGCATCAAATTCATCCCAAAGACCTTTGAGTTTATGGTAATAAACCTCCACTGTACAATCTGATTGTTTCAATTCTGAAATATCATTGGTGAGTTGAAAGATCATGTGTCCATCCAATTGTGAATAATGTTCCTGTAATTCTTTCCAGAGTGCAGCTGCTGTGTTGACGAAGTTGAGTGAATTGCTAATTGAATCAGAGATGGTGTTTAAGATCCAAGAGATGATCATGTCATTTGTGCGGTCCCATAGTGCTTTGTGTTGTGGATCAACATTAGCTTCAGTGTATTCACCTGTGATGATTTTGAGTTTGTTTTTGGCATTGAGTGCAATTGTGATCGATCGCCGCCAAGAACTGTAATTATCCGAGCCTGTTAATTTCTTTGAGATCAAAATTAGGCCTGGATGATCTTGTTGATGGATGAATAGTGGATGATTTGGTGAGGTAACATCATCAGTGATGTTCGTCATTGATTTTGATTGATGAATTTTGAAGTTGTGAAATTTAGGGTTTTGAGTTCGTGCAAAATTTGGGGAAAATAAGAAATTGATGAAGATTCGTATGAATTTGATGGAGGTTGATGATGATTGTTGGTGCAGAATGGATTAGAGTGATGATTATTGTTGTTGATTGGATCGATTTTAGGAATCACAGTTTGTGATTCGCATCTGATACCCTAACAGTAAAGTGAAGAAGATGAACATGGAGAATGAAATGATTCTCATTAGATTGAATTGAATTGTACATCCAAAAATGAATAACTGAAAAAGTTTATATACAAGATAATTTACACAACTAGCTATAACTAACTCCTAACAGCCGTAATTAAATATTGTTGCATTGTTGAAGATAGTTCTTGAGCTTAATGCGTTGACTGGAAATATTGAGCTGTTGACCTGTGTCTGTAGTTGTACTATTAAGGGTTCACATTTTGGAGTATTCTCTTTGAGTTTTTGGTGATAATAATTTCAACTTATTAAAAAAAAAAAAAAAAAAAAAAAAAAAAATTCACAATGTCTTTTGACTCATGTATACTTTATTATATAACGTTTATAAGATTACATTAACTATAACTTTGAATAATTGATACATAAGATGTTATCATTGATTTGACTACTTCGTTTATAAATTTTGTGTACACTATTTAAATTCTTGAAATTTACAGTTAATTTTATATATTTTTCTTAATTTAAACTATTAATTTCTTGAAATAAAAGGTCTTTTTAACTAAATTTAATATACTATTATAATGATAAAACACCTCATCTTAATATCTTTATTTAAAATTTAGAGGAATATTCAATTGAAACCAAATTTTAAATTGAAATTCAAGGGACCAATCAGAGTGCGACACGTGGTGCGATAATCACATGTGATTGGAAAAAAAAAATTTAATTTTTTTTCGAAATTTTTTTCCCGAAATTTTTATTTTTCGATTTTTTTTAAAATTTTTTTTTTCAATCACATGTGATTGGATTTAACATGCAGTAAATCACATGTGATTCTGCATGCCAATCACATGTGATTGTAAAACTCAATCACATGTGATTCTGCATGTCAAATTCAATCACATGTGATTGAATTTTTTTTTTTTTTTAGTAAAATGACGATTTTCAGTTAATTTGTGCTAAAACCTTTAAACACCAAGTTTTTGATCAAATCACCGAATTAAAGTCTGAAATTTTGAAAATATGATCACGAAACGCTAACAAACTTGATCAAATCACCAAATTAAAGTCGCTTTCCGGTTGAATTTTTTTTTTTTTGAAAAAAAAAATTTGAATTTTTTTGAAAAAAAATTTGAATTTTTTTTGAAAAAAAAAATTTGAATTTTTTTGAAAAAAAATTTGAATTTTTTTTGAAAAAAAAATTGAATTTTTTTTTTCAATCACATGTGATTGGATTTGACATGCAGAATCACATGTAATTGTGTTTTACAATCACATGTGATTGGGCTTTACAATCACATGTAATTGGGCTTTGAAATGCTAAATTTAAAAAAAATAAAAAAATTTCAAAAAAAAATTATTTAAAAAAAAATTTAATTTTTTTTTCCCAATCACATGTGATTGTTGCGCCACATGTCGCGCTCTGATTGGTCCGTTGGATTTCAAATAAATTATTGGATTTAAGGGATTACAACTCTTAAAATTTAAATAATATATCATCAAAAGTATAGATTCTCTAATCTATAAATAGAATATAAAAAAAACAATACCCATATTTACTATATTTACTTCTATAAATTACTCCGTAATAAATAAATTGTAATCATAATATTGTGTGTATTGTATTACTTATCATAAATTTAAGGTTTAAAATAAATATTTAACAAACCTGAAGGGTAGTAGATGTAAATTATAAGTAAATGCCAACAAAAAGGTACGCCCCTTCTTCCCCAATTTGTACTCCGTTACTTTTTTCACCATTGAAAAAAACACAACACCTTTGATTCTTTTCTCCCTTTTTTTTTTATTTTCAACTGAAAGTTAAATTAACTGAACTCATAATCTGATGCCCCATAAACCTTGATGACATGCGCCGTCGGGCTCTTTTCACTAGTATCACTAGTTAAAACTCTCAATTTTTTTCCTTTAGGCCGTGTATTTCACTGGTAGCATGTGCTACCGATCGGCAATATATAGATCCGCCCCTGCCAATGTCTATAGAATTTTTCAACATAAGATTCAGACCTTCCATGACTAATATGAAAAATTAGTAATATAAAATTTTTCAACAAAGTAATATATTTGATTACTATTTTGTGTTGTCCTATTGAAAGTGTCAAAGTTTAACCAATTAGAATAGATATAAAGTGGGTAAAAATAAATTTTGATTGGTGAAAATTGTAATTTTTTAAGAATGGCAAATAATTTTATCAACTAAAAACCTACAGAGGCTAGCACATACAATGACATCAAACCTCAAACGATCTTTATAACATTAACTTAACAAGAAAAGCGACACGATAAAAACCGCACAACTATCACACCATAAAGCGGAAATATACGAACCTAAAATTCACACCCAAAAAAATTACTAAACCTCACCAAGATTACCAAAAACGGAAGCCTGGATCAAAAACTTGAGAATCGGACATATCAGAGTCTTTTAGGATTCCGAGTCCGAGGATGAAAATTCTTCGTCATCATCGTCCCTAAAATTGTATCCACAGTCAGAATTCGAGGGGAACAAGGGGGTAGAGAGTAGTTTTAGTTTTTATCTAATCTATAATCTAAAGTAATACCTAAAATACAAAGTGATTTTTACAATCCCTCAAATTTACACAATCGAAAATAATATGATCGAATTAACTTCAGATCCGAATGTCATGGCAGCCATATATGTATGCATTTATCTTTAAAAAAATAGAATTGGATGAGACCAACTCTGTTACCTTACCTTAAAAAAATAGAATTGAAAATGAGAGTTGCGTAGCTGGCAATGTCTTCGACTGGTGACTCACGTAGTTGTCCAATAGTTAGGTACACATCTGACGAGCCAATGAAATCTCTACAAGGTTGATGTTTACACATCATAGCCAATGCATAAAGAACATACTCCAACAGTCTCTTGTTAATATCATTAATTATGTTTTGGTCGACTGCAACAACAGAGCAATCCGCAACCACATTTAACAAAGCCTATGTAAAAAGAAATACATGTCAAACTAGATAGTAAGTTTAAATGTCCAAAGTGGTACTACTTGAAGTTTATGTATCAGATCAGACAGATATATAAATGAAAGATATATAAATAAAAGATGATATATAGGTACTACCTCTATTGCTCCTTTAGAGATCATATCTTCAACAAGTTTGTTGGAGTGGGCAGAAAGGTTGCCAAGACAATTAGCAACATATTTCTTGGTAATGTTATCCGTCTCTGCTGGAAGTAGTAGTTCTACAAGTTGGGGTATACATATCCTTATGTCTTCATAAAACAAGTCACTATAGCATGTTGCCCGGCTGATCTATATAATTAAAAATGTCACGGAAGTGCTCGTCGAATATATATTCTAATTAAATATATTATTACAGAACAAGTAGTTGAAAACACAAAGGCATCTTACAGCTAACAGAGCACGGCATCGGGGGTAGATGTCCTTATCGAAAACAAGACCAACCAATAGAGCAATGATCTGTGTTGCCTATAATATAAAGAGCATCAAGTAATCAGGAAATAAATAAAGATAAACAAACACACACGCCTGATCAATATTATTTACAAAATATATAATCATCTTGTAATATATATGGCTGGCTTTTGTAAGCACTTAATGGTTAATACTTACCAACAAGCTATAAAAGTAGGAGCTATGCCTGCACATTTCTCCTATAGCATTGCACGTCCAGCCACGTATATATGGATCTTCATGAGTAAGGAATGCTTTCAACTGTTGTAAAATATGTATAATATCTGCGCCTTCTATTTTCTTATGAAACTCCTGCATTCAAATGTCTGATTACTAACACATAATAAATTTGATATTAATAATAACTTTTAACAAAGACATGACCATGCCTATCTCTATTTCTACAATATATAAGCTACTAAAGAATACAAGGAAATTAGTAGAACCGTTATGCGAAACCGAGGTTTTGATTTGATGATTATCTTTGATTCACAGAGTACGACGAAGAACATAATTAATGAAGAAAACCACTTCGTCAAAAAATGGATATCCAATATTCGTAAATGGGAACCTTCATACATAACATCAGGGAGACTAGGATGGATGAATATTATGGGGTTCCAGTCGCATACTGGACAGAAAAAACATTCAAAAAATCGCATCTTGGTGGGGACAATTGCTCAAGATAGAGAATTGTTGCATAGATGAGTCGAACAAAAATCTACTAGTCAGCAAAGTCGTATTAAAGGTACGGGGATCCAATCCTATAAAAGAAATAGTGAAAGTCAAGGTAAAAAATTTCGTCTTCTAGGTACAAATATCTGAGGACCTCAGTGACATCATTGAATTGGACTTGAGTGATGATGAATGTATTGACTGGAAATGCAGCGAAAATACTGAATTAGAAAACCGCTCCGACAATAATACCATACCTAATTTTGAATTTCCGATCAACTTGGACAACACAGGTTCAGAAGACCAATCGTCCAAATGTGTGGAGACTAATGAAGCTTTTATTGCAAGCAATAATAATTATGAATTTACCAAGAAAATAACAGTAAAGCAGGAGCAAATTTTGCAGCCCAAGACAAAACATAGACAACTCGAATGACTTAAATGATGATGTTCATAGCCCATCAGGCTAATTCTTGGGCTTGCACGTGAACTCGGCCCATGAAAAGTCTATAAGTTCTCCCAAAACCCTATTCCCCCTATAAATAGAGGGGTCATCCTCACACAAAAATGAGCTCACTCTCTCTCATCTTATCTTCTCCTACACTCTAGTTTTTTTTTCCCTCATGGCCAATCTTCCCGATCCAACCAGACGGCCGTTAAATGCTAACCACCCTCTCGAAATCATGATCTCGATTCGGGTTATCAGAGTACACCCGACCGGAGTGTTTACGTCACTGACCTTCTAAAACCCCTCTTTTGCACTCATGCCTATCTCTGCCAAACCTTCGGATTTATGCTTGATCAAATGGCGCAATGCGTAGGACTCGAACCCAGTGATGTGCAAACACATTCGTGCTCACAAATAAATTAAGATACACCTTAAATGCGCGTGCGGTGCCGTCTTGGGTTAATAACAAGCAATGATGGACTCGTCTAAGATAAATGAAGTGTTGCACGGATCATAAATAAAGCGCATCCATTGAACCTTTTTATTAATATAGTACATAGTTCATGATAATTGTAAACCATTTTGTCAATGTGTGTTTGTACTAAATAAACTTCAGGTTGTAGACACCATGAATTTATATCGTGTGCATGTAACACGAATAGTGTGCGGTCATGGTCTTATGCAGCGTTACCATGAACCTAAGAAACGTCCTCTAAGCGCGACGAAGCGCGGCCATGGTCTTATAGTTATATGTCATGGACTAAAGCGATGTGACATAAGTGCGCGTAAGGTGCAGTTATTGACTCACTATAGACACTATGCGCCTAAACAGTGTGCGTAAAGTACAAGTGAGGTACAATTATGGTCTTATAGTCGTTTGCGTACATTATGCACGATAATATCAACGTACTGACATGAAGATTGTCGCACCAAATTCATCAAAATACTTTTAAAGTAGTAAATATTGCTCCAAACGTTACAAGTATAGTTAATAACACGTGCCCCCAATACTAAATATGCATGCGCATTGACTGCCGTTTATTGGCGTATAACTGTCGTTTAGAGAATAAATTGAATTTCAGGCATAATTTAAAACTCATGGAAATTTGTATCTACCATTTTCATGGCGTTCCAATTTTATTTTTAATTTTATTCTAATATTTAAAAAAAAAAAATCCTACTTATTGGCCGGAGGTCCACTCGGAAGCAATCTCTTTATCCGTCGAATAGAGAGAGGGATGAATTTCTCTACTTTTGAGAGTGTTTCACTCTGGGTGGAGAAGTGACTTGTTTTTATTATCGGATAGGAGAAAGATTGTCTACATCTCACCTCCCTCATACACCACTCATCTGGTATTGGGTTTTGTTGTTGTATCATCTCATGCGCATATGCTTATGTAATAATGGTATGCGCATACATATCAATTAAGCCTACATGCAATGAAGCGACATTATGATCAGTTTAATATCTTAAATGTTAAGTCGCGCAGATGTGATGCTTGTATGGGCAAACCAACCCGATGAAGGCTTTACGAGGTGCGTCCAGAAAACGTTATTTGCCACTTGTGATAGTCCAATATCATTCCATCCCCCCATTTCAAGATAAATAATGTATCTACTTGTGTTGAAATTTACATTATATCTCACTAAAGTATTTTATGCACGTATTTTGTGCGGTCAAGCTTTGTGGATTTCACACATTTTGCGTATTTAGGCCTCGCTAATCAAACTAATAGTAAAATTGATTAAGAGTTACAGCTAAGAATAAGCATCGCCTTTGATAATAAAGAACCCTTGCGCTTATGAATAATAGCTTGCGCTACTTGGAAATTTGCCGCATCAATAATATGGGACGGAGGGAGTATAAAACAACACTAGCAACTACAGTAATATGAAAAGAGTGGGAGTTGTAAATATCAAGTACTGACCTCGTCCAATTTAGCTACTTCTGAAACTATTTGCAGAACTTTTATTTTGATTTGGGTTGGTGATGAATCATTAAGTAGCCTTTTGATTAATTTTGGATTTAGGAGACCTTTCCCAACAAGTTCAAGAGCCAATGACCGATGATTTACCATTATGGATAGGAGCTGAACAGGTATTGCAGTATCCTTCAACTCCAAGTGTTCCAAACACTTGATTAGTTGTCCAGGAAGTCCTACCTGAAGATTTAGAAGCATTAATCCATTTGCAAAATAAGTGAAACAGAGCACGTAATACTGAAACAGAGCACTTGAGGGTGTTTTTGAATTTATGTAATTACAACATTCTACAAATTTAAAAGTAATCTCTGAAATATATATACTTATATATTATATATAGTAGACCAAATTGTTTTCAAATTAGTATGATATGAAGAGGAAGAACAATAGATGTGGCTATATATACCTCCAAAATAATTTGAATATACATGTGCATGCTTGTTTCTACTTCTACAACCATAGACTTCTTATCACATGACTCCATATTTTGTAGAACAAGTTTCTGTACAGAATCGTCCAATGGGAACTGCAATATATAGCTTACAGCCTGAACTATATCTCTGATTCCATTTTTTCCTCCACCAGGTCCAACCGAACACCCTATAAGCTTAAGATGGACATCAGATATTAAATCACACAACACTTTCACATGTTCCATTGTAAGAAACACCTGGCGAAAAATTGAAGGGCCACCTTTGAGAAACCACCTTAAACAGTTAACCATCCACAGAACCCCAAATTGTGAAAGTCCAGTAGTTTCATATAAATATTTGTTTCCTAGGAAATCAAAAAAATTCTGAATCATATCAACACCACCGAACTCGTGAATATCTAAAGACCCAGCCCAAATTAATTTGTAATACAACAAACCCACACACCCATCCCTAAACCCGTGCCAGTATGAGAGCATGAGTTGATGACTAGATTTATCTCCATCATCATCTGGTGTTAAGATCCTGATATAATCACAAAGTGTGGCAGTCTGTGGAATTAACGAAAAGGCTGTGTCATAAATAGTTGTTTGAGGGGAAGCACGACTTTCTAGGTACAAAATCGATGCAAGGGCCAGTATGGCGGACATAGACATAGAATGGGTTTGTAAGCTGTGTTGTCTTCCATTACATAAAGAGTAATGGTGTGCCAGGTCAGAGATACGACACTGTTGTGTTTTAGGTGATGATGTAAGCATATTAACTGCAGTTCCTGTTCTAGATGAAACTAAGGATTGTGCAACGGAAGCTACTAGAAGGCACGAATGAAGAATTAAGGCACTTGGATCAGATACTTTACTTTTCAGGTTGTTGTTTGTGTCGTCATCTAACTGTGGATGTCTGTCGAATGAAGCACAAAGAGATATTATTGAAAAAACCTGTGAAATGATTGTATTATCACCACCTCTACTAACCACTGAGGAATTAGAGATACCACATAAAACACTAGCAACTGACTCATTATGGAGGCAGCACCTTAACATTATCTGTCAAAACAAAATCATTCCCATCCTTAGTTCAAGGAAGAGGATAAATATACAAGATTTATTAGGTGCAGTTGAGATGCGAAAGAATTTTTTTTATCATATTAACCAATTATACAAAAGATTAAAGCCAAAGTTGAGAGTAAATGAAAAGAGTAACATTGGGGTCAAGACGTTAACCAAGTGTATTTTAGATGCATACAACCTTCTAAATCATAATATTGAAATAAATGAAGAAACGAAATGAAATTATTGATTGATCATAGTTATTAAACATATTTGAAACATCATGTCAAACAAAAAAAATAAATAAATAACAAGTTATAATATATTTTTTAATTTAACCCGATCTGTTTTGACTTTTGACCAGTACCAAAGAACTAACCATTTTACTCATTAACACTAATGACTACATAAGTGACTAACTTCAAACATCTACTTATTATCGGGTTACTTTGACACGTTTTATATTTTTGTCCGGTCGATCAAAAAAGTAAAATAAAAGATTTGATGATAGAATTTTGGGTCAAATCGAGGTCATTGGTCCAAT
The DNA here is from genome assembly GCF_046630445.1 of Rutidosis leptorrhynchoides. Classification (NCBI taxonomy): domain Eukaryota; kingdom Viridiplantae; phylum Streptophyta; class Magnoliopsida; order Asterales; family Asteraceae; genus Rutidosis; species Rutidosis leptorrhynchoides. The sequence continues at coordinate 184,019,092 of NC_092339.1, forward strand.
GTTATTACGTACTCCCTTCGTCCTATGTTGATAGTCTAGTATTCCATTTTGAACTATCCTAAATTAACATTCCACTTCTATATATAGATAAGGATAATAAGGTAAAATTCTATTATGTCTTTAATTTATATGGATAGAATTAAAAGAGAAAGAAAAAGTAAGGGTAAAACTGAAAATTAAATAGAAAGTACAGTATTTTTATGATATTTCCTTAAACTGTGTATTTCTTATCTGTGGACTATTAATATGGGACGGAGGGAGTATAAATGTCCTAAATTCTACTCAATTATTCAAGAAATTAGCATATAATTTAGTTAATCCAACTTTCTTTAATATTTGTTTGATGACTTCAGTTAGGGTTTATAAAGGTTGTCGTCATCATGTATAAAATTATAAGGGTTGTCGATTTTAGAAATTCCTTTTCTTAATCATGTTTGAAACATTAGTAATTCATCAAAAAGAAAAAGTTGAAATTTTGGTCAAAAAGTGTTTTGGGCTAACTTGGCTTGTTATGACATGTACCGAAGAATTACCTATTTTGACACATTATCAAACCATTAGGACTTAACGTTCGATAAAAAAGTCTTAGTTATTACCTGAATTACAGAAGACCATGAGGCTTCCAAGCGTTGGCGAAGACAATGGAAGATAGCAACTCGTATATCTTCGGACGTGAGGAATGCTTGTGCCACTGCTTCCACAATTTTATCACAATCTTTACCGATAAATGGTCCATATTCATCTCCTTTACTGTTAATTATATCCAGAGAGTGGACATACATATTTCTAAATGGAGATACCGGTGGTGCATTTTCTTTTGTAGACTGAATCTCAAAAGAATCTATCAATGACCAAATAGCCTCACAAGCTTCACAAGCAGCGCGTAACAAATTTGAGGAGGAGCCGGCTGACATGAGACTTATACCACAAGTCACTAAGCAAGAAAGCAAAGTACCTATGACATTTGATACTTTAGCATGATCTAATATTTCTTTAAGAGTGTTTTGTTCCACCTCTGCATGTTTAATGGTCATGGATGCTTTAGAGCTTGTGCTACACGTGATATTATAATTCTAATACAGGCAACAGATTCATATATGAGTCTTCCTGATGCATCTTCAGCACCACCAATAACCTACATATACCTAAGTTTCAGATATATAATAGCTAACAAAGTTATACATTCAATATATTGACTTTTTTGCTTCGTTGGTCCATGTAATATACTTCATTTTGCTCACAACGTCCCTTGGTTATTAATTTGGTCTTTCGAATCCTTTGTTTATCAATATTTTGCAATCAGCGTCCCTCGAAGGGACGCTGATTGCAAATTTGCAATATACCCCATTTTGCTAACAGCGTCCCTCGAAGGGACACTGATTGCAAATTTTTGATAAACAAAGGATTCTAAATGCCAAATTAATAACCAAGGGACGCCGTTAGTAAAATGAGGTATAATACAGGGACCAACGTAGCAGAAATTATATCTTTGGTTGAGAGTATAACCTCTTTATAGAGCTCCACTAAGGCAGTCAAATGCCTGATATACGAAGGTCCAACTTCATTGTTCTCCAATGACTTCTTTATATCTGAGAAACTCTGTAAAAGCGAGATAGTAATGACAAGTGTCAATTTACTAGGAAATTAACACTGTAAAGAAAGAAACAAAAATACAAAGAGAACCAAACAAACATTAATCTTTTGTTAGACATGTTTATTAATCAATCACACATTATTATTTATGCACTTTTTAAGCATTATAAAGTTACACATTCTTGAGACTCTTGAGATGATTTTCATCTTACTGTAGCCACGAGGTTATGAGACTCTTGGGATGAGGTCACTAAATTACCATAAATAAATAATGTCGTCTTGATGGAGACTCTTGAAACACTACTCTTTAATGTTTGGGAGATATCCGCACCTGAAGCCATGAGGGAATATACTCAAATATATATTGAGTACAAAGGAAAACAATGCAAAAAGACTCCACTTTATTACTTGCTGATTTATGAACTGCAACTAAAACTCTATGCTTCACTTTTGAAATGCAAACATAAAATAGAGAACAATTAAGTTAAACGACTACATTGTTACTCCTCTCTACTGCATTTATTTAATAAACTCCGTACACATAATTATAATTATACTAGTGAAAGGAAACTAACTGACCCACTAGATACATGACATCATGTATAAACTACTACTAGGACTACATGCCAACACACACCCATACACCCACGTGCTTTCCTACATAAATGGTACCCACAATTCCACTTGCATCATATTTGGTCAACAAATATGAACCTACTGCTATTTCTAACTCCTAATTAAAACTAACACATTTAATAAATACTTCATTAAATCAACAACTCTACTAAATATCAAAATTACTCTAACAAAACCTAACTTGGGATATTAAGTAAAATAACATCACTCATTGGCAAAGCATGAGTTAGCCTTCGAGTTGTGCTTCTTGTTCATCTTTCACTATATATCTGACCTTTATCATCTCTAAATCCTATGGTTTACTCCGTAATTTTTATGAACTATGTGATGACTTGAGATAAGTTTAACATCTATGACACGTTTTACTATAAGATCTGAACAAATAACTGTAATAAATTCAGTTTCTAATCATGAAAAATGCTATAATTATCGTAAAATTAGAAGGAAAAAAAAAAAAAAAAAATGACAAAACAGTGCTTTTGATCAATCTGGCATGCTTTTACCCATTACAGTTGGAACACATCTTAACGCGTTACACAACCTGCCCATCTCCAATATTAATATAACTTTTGTGCAAATGAAATCAGATTTTGCAGTGGCTACGCAATAAAGCAGGGTTGGGCTCATTTCAGTTATAAGGCAATATTTTGAAAATAATTAAGAAGACTCATTTCAATAACATACCTTTACCATAAGGTCATTGTAATCTAACTTTTTTCTGCGAAGAATGTCGAAAGTCAACCCCATATGTTCCCAAATAATATTATCTTGCGCTCCCGTAGAATTAGGTGCCCTAGTAGGAACTAAGTCTGAACGAACTCTCAGCTCGGCCTGGTTCAACCAGGGAACATCTTGATCCCTATGGTCATAAAAACTCATTAATTAACAAGACTATATATAATATATGGGAACTTTAAGAAAATGTTACAAAAGGGCAGAGAGATAACCAATATTCAGGTATACGATTTCCTCGGGATAAATTCACTTCTGATTTGATCTCATGATTTTTATCCTCTTCACCACTAGAAAATGACTGTAAAGTATAACCAATCCTATATAATTATCATTATTGTCGGCATGAATAAAATGAATTTTCCTTTCTGTATGAAATGATATATATATATATATATATATATATATATATATATATATATATATATATATATATATATATATATATATATATATATGTGTGTGTGTGTGTGTGTGTGTTTGTATGTTTATAGAGGTCTTAGATTAATTAGGCTAGAACTTACCAGCAGGTGTAATGCTCTCTCAAGTTCTTGTAATACTAAATCCATCGATGGGCGACCTTCTCGATCATCCAACAAACATTGATATGCAATCCGCGAAAACTTTTTCATGGAGTTTGAGTCCATGTACTCCCTCAAAGTGGGATCAATAATCCGATTTAGTTTATTTTTCTTGTAGTAGCTCTGGGCCAGTTGAGGTAACAATCGTTGTTTGCCCTTTCCATCCATAAAGAAGCACAATCGGCCACACAGGACCTCAAACAGTACGACGCCGAACGAATAAACGTCTGACTCTTTGGTCAATATCCCGGTATGTCGGTAAGAAGGATCACAATAGCCATGTGTTCCACACGCGTTAGTGATGAGATACGACTCATTTTCATTGGCACGCCCAATTTTAGAGAGACCGAAATCTGAAATCATTGCCCTCCAATCACTATCCAAGAGAACATTCGCACTCTTGATATCTCTATGGATGACTCGTTCATGTTTTGCAACATGGTTGTGTAGATGATCTAAACCACGTGCTGCGTCGATGCAAATTTTTAGTCGTTGCTTCCATGTCAACTGACATGTGGAATTCTCAGATTTAGATAGGTACTTATCTAAGCTACCCAGATGTGCATACTCATAGATGAGAGCTTTTTCAGGGCCTTGGTTGCAGAAACCAACAAGGGAGACGAGATTTGGATGTTTATAACGAGATAGCATCCGAATCTCAGTTAAGAACTCCTTCAGCCCCTGACCAGAAATTCTAGTATCAAGTCGCTTTATAGCAACAGTGGTAAGTTCCCTTTCACTTTCACCGGAGAGTGAGATTTGTCCCTTATAAACAGGGCCATACCCACCCTTTCCGATGATAGTTGTGAAATTTTTGGTGGCTTCTATTATATCCTCAAATGGTATACTGAGGCGCTCCAAGTCTTTAAATGGCATCGTCATGTGTAACTAAAATGATCGATCAATATTGAGATTAATGGAGAAGCTAGGGACAAAAACACAAAATAGTTCAAACAGATTAGCAGCAACAGAGATGATGACTGCCTATGAATCAAAAGATACAAGGCTGAAGTTTAAGATGTGAGTTACTTGTTTTTGACCAACCAAAACCTTCGGAGCCGGCAAAATAGACACAAAAAGCTTCAAATTTGGTAGATCTGGAATCTTATCAACTTTGGAGCAGGTTCATGATCTTCAACTTGCAGCAAACGACATATAAAAATAAAATAAAAAATTTAAAACATTGCAAACACTCATCAACTTGGAGCACACATGATCATTTCTTTTAGGGGTAAAAAAAAATAAAATAAAATAAAATAAAATTGATAATATAAAAATTAAAATTTTCTGATAAGAGAAGATAGCCTAGTGGTTGGCCGCGAGTTCCTTGCGAGAGGTCTCAGGCTCGAAACTCATCTAAGACGAATATTTAGTGGTGCCAGAGATGGGTTGAAAACAGCCAGGGAGTAATCCTGCTGAGTTACTTACATTCGAGTATGAGGTCGGATTACTAGTCCTCTCGGGTAGCCCAAACATGGAAAACTTTCTACCTTTTACCTTAATAAGGGAATATCATTTATGTTAAAAAGTTCTCTGAAAAATAGTTGCAATTGAGTTAAGAATTCATATGTGATATTTTTAGTTAACATTTTTTCTGTATATTTCACATGTCAACATTTGTTGCCATGTCATCTTTTCGGTCATCTTTTTCGACCAAAATTCCGACAACATTTCTGTTCACATTTTTTGGCCACACACTTATTAATAATTATAACATGCATCTCTTTTATTTAATTATTGATAAGTTTTTGGGATTCTAATTTAAGAGTTTGTATCATCCGTTTAGGGTGGTGATATTTCCAAATGCTTTTATGATAGATCTACAATATTTTTGTGATATTTCCCAAAATGCCCTTCCATTATCTTTACATCTAACTTTATTTAATACTGAATATTGAATATATACAGTACAATTTTTCAAACGGTTTACTAGTTCTCTCATTAGTTTATATATATACTAAATATGGACAATCACCCACCAATCACACCCCGTCACGCCATCAAAAACTACTGTCACACTGTAGCAGTACTGTAGCAATATTTTTTTTTAATTTTTTTGGCAAATACATACAAATCTAAGAATATGAGGAAAAGAGAGCTAAAAATCTATGTTTCTATTGTGATAAAAAAATATGTGTCAGGTCATAAATGTAATGGACAACTATATTCGTTGGAGGTGTTGGCTGATGAGGATGATTGTGGTTTAGAAATAGATGATGATGCACAACCTCAAGTGGTGGAAGAATTGGTTGATGATCCAGTTGATTCAAATGATAATGCACCCTACATTTCATTGAATGCTTTCTCTGGAACTAGTGATTATCAAACAATGAGAGTCACTGGTCAAGTAAATAAAAGAACAATCCAAATTTTGATTGACTCAGGAAGCATCCACAATTTCATGGATATAAATGTGGCAAAGAAGCTTGGTTGTATTATACAAAAAGTAGATCCTATACTTGTTAAAGTTTCTGGAGGGTCAAGCTCTACAGTGCAGGTATCTGTGAGACACTCAAATGGCAGATAAGTGGAGAAACTTTCATTAGTGATATGCTCATATTGCCCATTGGTGGTTGTGACATGGTACTAGGAATTCAATGGCTCAAATTACTTGGTGATACTTTCTAGAACTTTGAGCAATTGAAGATGACTTTCAACTACAAGGGTCATAGGGTTGAATTGAAGGGAAGAAAAAAAGTGTTCAATGGGTAAGTAGTGAAAGATGTCTAAACCTCTGGTATCACAAGAAGTGCAACTTCATGCTATGCCAGTATGCATTTACCTTAATCTTTGGCAAATGGCTGCAGAAGAGAAAGAAACACACAATGTAATTTTACAATTACTTGAAGAATACAGTGATGTATTTGCTGAACCTACCACATTACCACCAAAAAGACAGTTTGACCATAAAATTCCAATATTAGAAGGTACTCAATCAAGTAACATAAGACCCTATAGACATCCACCTTCTCAAAAAGATGCTATATAATCCATGGTAGATGAGTTATAGGGAAATGGGGTTATTAGAACAAGTCAAAGTCCTTTTGATTTTCCTATAGTCATGGTTAAGAAAAAGGATGGAAGCTGGAGGATGTGTGTTGATTATAGGGAACTCAATGCTAAAACCATCAAGGATAGATTCCCTATACCTATCATAGAAGAGCTTATAGATGAATTGAATGGTTCTGCAGTGTATTCAAAGCTGGACTTGAGATCTGGATATCACCAGATTAGGATGTGGGAAGATGACATACCAAAGACTGCTTTCAGGACTCATGAGGGTCACTATTAATTCTTAGTGATGCCCTTTGGGTTGATTAATGCTCCTTCAACCTTTCAAGCTCTAATGAATGAACGCCATTTTTAAGAAGGTTCACTCTTGTCTTCTTTGATGATATTCTGATTTATAGTGCTACACTGGATGAACACATTGTACATTTGAGATCAGTCTTGGATGTCATGAGGCAACACACACTTTATTTGCTAAACAATCTAAATGTGTATTTGCTACATCTAAAGTTGAGTATTTGGGACATGTTATTTCTGCCCAAGGTGTTACAACTGACCTTACTAAAATAGAGGTGATGGCAAATTGGCCCATGCAAAAAACTTTGAAGCAATTAAGAAGTTTTATAGGCCTCACAGGGTATTACAGGAGGTTTATTAAGGGTTATGCAATGATTAGTAAACCCTTAACCTTACTACTCAAAAAAGATTCCTTCTTATGGTCTGATTTAGCAACCATAGCCTTTAATGAGCTAAAGCAGAAAATGCAAGAGGCTCCTGTATTGGCTTTACCAAATTTTAATAAGCAATTCACCATAGAAACCGATGCTTCTGGAGTGGGTATTGGAGCTGTTTTACAACAAGATGGTCATCCCATTGCTTTTATGAGCAAGAACTTGTCACAAAGACATCAGTCTCTTTTAACCTATGATAGAGAGTTCTTAGCCATTGTCCAAGCTTTAGATAAGTGGAGAGGGTACTTATTAGATCATCATTTCATCATCAAAATAGACCATATTAGCTTAAGGCATTTGCTTGATCAGAGGTTAACCACTACAAACCACACTAAGTGCTTGCCAAAGTTGATAGGCTTCGACTATGAGATAGTGTATAAGAAGGGAGCAGAAAGTGGGGTGGCATGGCAGATGCTTTATCTAGGGTACAAGGTAATGCTACACTTTTTCAAATCCAAGTGACTAGCATTGCTAGTGATATGGAAGACATAATTCAACTAAGTGTGTCACAAGATGTAGACCTGCAACAGCTTATTTTGAAATTGAACACCCCTGCAGATGCAGCAAAGCATTATTCATGGCAAAATGGGAAGTTGTATCAAAAGAATAAGTTGGTAGTTGGAGCTGATGTATCTTTAAGGGAGGATATTATTAAGTTTTTCCATGATACCTCAATAGGTGGGCATTCTGGTGTTACTTCTACTATCCAAAAAATAAAGTAATACTTTTATTGGAAACAAATGAGGAAGAAGGTTAAGCAGTACATTAGGGACTGTACAGTTTGTCAAAGGTGCAAGGCTGACCTAAGTAAATATCTAGGTTTACAACAACCACTTCCTATCCCCTCTACAATTTGGACTGAAATATTAATGGATTTCATTGAAGGTCTTCCATTCTCTGGTGGCAAATCTGCTATTTTTATGGTTGTTGATAGATTGAGCAAGTATGCTCACTTTATGCCTTTAGCTCACCCTTTTACAGCTTCAATGGTGGTTCAATGCTTCTGTGATCATGTGTATAAACTACATGGCTTACCTAAAATGATAGTAAGTGACAGAGATAAGGTGTTCTTGAGTAATTTCTTGCAAGAACTGTTCAAGTGTATGCAAGTTAAACTGCACTTATTAACTGCTTACCATCCTCAAATAGATGGTCAAACAGAGGTGGTCAACCGTTGTTTAGAAGGTTATTTGAGGTGTATGACTAGTGACATGCCTAAGAATTGGTCAAGGTGGTTGAATTTAGCTGAGTATTGGTATAATACCAATTTTCATTCATCAATCCACACCACACCTTATGAATCTGTTTATGGACAAGCTCCACCAATTCCCATTGTTTACACTACAAAAGATAGTAGGGTGGAAGCTGTGGACCGTTCACTATTGGCTTGAGAACAAACTATTGCTATTTTAAAGTTTCACTTAAAGAGAGCACAAGATCGAATGAAAAGATTAGCTGATATGAGGAGAAAAGATAGGGCCTTTGATATGGGTACTTGGGTTTATCTTAAACTGCAACCTCATAGGCAGGTTACTCTCAGATCCCATAATTATAGCAAGCTATCACCCAAGTTCTATGGTCCATTTCAAATCATTGAACGAATAAGAGTTGTTGCTTACAAGTTACAGTTGCATAGTACAGCTCACATTGATCCTGTATTTCATGTTTCTCAACTCAAAGAGAACAAAGGGGCTACACCAGTTCATACAGGTCACTTACCAGCTATCAATGAAGAGGGGTTAGAGTCAGAACTTCCAGTTAAACTTTTAGAAATAAAAATGCTAAAGAAAGAAAATATATCAGTGGTTTATGGGCTAATTCAGTGGCAGAATGGATCAATTGAAGATGCAACTTAGGAGCCATTGGAAGAATTGATGCTTTGATATCCTGCATTTGCAGATCTGATTTAGATTCTTGGGGTATGAATCGTTTAAATGGGAGGATATTGATACGTTATATTTGAAATTGGCTCACGTGAGCTGCAGTGACGAACTTTTAGTGACAGGAGCATGCCGAGCACGTGACTTCTTCTTCTTCTTCTTAACTGTATCGTTACGGCATTCAAGTCTGTTAATTTCGTTAGTTTAATTCTGTTACTGTCTGTGTATATAAACCAATTGATTGGTTTGTTAGAGTTAGTTTTCCTGTTATGATTGAATTCTTCTCTGTAAACAATTTCAGTTCAATTGTAATAACAAATTCGATTAAGCTCCATTGTTCTTTCTTTAATCTTTGAACTTTCAGGCTTAATACGTTCGATAACTCCGATTATGAAACAACCTAAAACCCGACAATTTTTTTTTAAACATTAGCAACATTGTACAACATTCAAATGCGTTAATCGGATAGTAAACAGCCACCATAACATAAAAGGTTTCATACAAGCTTCGAGTATTTAAGTTTAATACAATTCAAAATGTAATTACGACCCATGAGTTTAATTGCCAAACAAAACACGAGCATGGAGTTTGGGGTTAAACTACCCAACAAGGTCGCATCTAAAAATACCCTCCAATAGCCCACTAGATGGAGGTATCTAATCCACAATAATACCCTTGCCCTTGTCCACGCCGGAACCTAAAAAGAGTAAACAACGAGAGGGTAAGCATAATGCTTAGTGAATGCAACAATTATACATATACATATATAACATACTTATTTGCAAACACTTACTCACATACTGCATACATGCTAGCAATTTAATTAGCATACAATCTCAAAGTAGAAGCTAATTCCTCAACACGTCACAAGTCAGCATAATCCATAGCATATAATATAAATAATGCTCAAGTAATCCACACACACACACCATATGGTTAACCATACTCACGTCATGGTGCTACCAGCTCTGTGGTTCACACCATACGCATTTGTCATGATGCTACTGGCTCCGTGGTTCACATCATAACTTGAGTCATACTCACGCTAAGGCGCTACCGGCTCCGTGGTTCACACCTTAACAATTCGTGCCATAGTGCTACCGGCTCTGTGGTTTATACTACAACACACGTACCATGATGCTACCGGCTCCGTGGTTCACATCATAGCACACTCGCCCATGCCATGGCACTACCGGCTCCGTGGTTCATACCATAGCATACAAATAAATACACTATATACATACAAGTATAATTATTCCACTTACCTTATCGCCTATGTGACGATTATACATTTCCGCAAGCTTCAATGTAAAGTACCTATTACATTAAGTACACAATTAACACAAAAATAAGTTGGACTACATCACCAACTCACAACTCTAGTGCATTAATGACTCAAGGTGAAATTATGACCCATTGGCATTAATGACACCCATCCTAGGTCAAGACCACTTTAAATCACTAATGGCTAGTGATTAAAGTCTAACTACACCAACTAGCACAATTTTGAGCAATAAACATCTCACTATGCTAGTTTGGGTCACAATACACTCCTTTGACCCATTTGATCCATTTCAAAGGCTATACGAGTATTTGGGTCACCCGTAACCCTAATACACCCATTTCACTAACAACTAAGTGAGTTAGGGTTCTAATCAACACTTTAAGCTTACAATTCCAATTTATAACCTAAAACCCCAGATTATAAATCTTTAGGTTTAGTTACTAGTGTTATACCCAAAATCACCCATATTTTATGAAGATGAATCTTACACCCAACCCATAAACAAATCATTAACTCTAAACCAAATTAAACACTAATACATGGAATTAGAGCTTACCACCACGCCACAAGATGAGAAGAAAGTAGCTTCAACAAGTACCCAACTCTAATTGAAGAGAACAAGCTTTTTTTTCTCCCTCAACTGAAGCTCTCTCTCTCTCTCTCTCTCTCTCTCTCTTGTTTCTCACTCTAGAAAATGGGCTGGAGATGAGAGGATAAGATTTTAGGTGGAAATGAGATCCAGATCTGATCCCAAGCTTTAAATATGCCCACTAGTGAAAAGACCAAAGTACCCTTCTTATTCTTACAAAATAACCCAAAACCCAGATCCTGTCATAGGAACGTCGTTCCACATTTAGGAACGTCGTTCCTCCCTTCATAATGCCAGAATGCCGTTCTTAATAACAGAACGTAGTTCCTCAAACGTCCTCAAACTTGTTCTGTTCAATACCTTATACACAACGTCGTTCTTGGTTTTGGAACGTCATTCGAGCATTTGGAACGTCGTTCCTCCCTTTTGGAATGTCGTTCCTCCCTTTCAGTCGGATAAAACCCTTGATATAACTATAATGGACAGTTTTATTCGTGCGGTGTCGTTAGGTCGCAGAACGTCCGGTTTGGTGTAGCACACAGGAGTTTCTGTTTAATTTATATTGTGCGGGGCCTAAATTTACTTTTAACTTTCTAATTTAGAAGGTGTAAGTTAACCTAGGGATCGTGTTTTTGAATGGTTTAATGAATTGAAGATCAAGTGGATAATTGTCTTTTATTTAAATTACTTGGATATTAGTTGTTTAAGCTAAAGTCCTAATTGCGGAAAGGTAAATAAAGCGAGAGGATGTCCAGAGTGTGTAGATCAGGGAAATGTTGAGCAAGATGTTAGTTTTGGCTAGGTAAAGGTAATTATGTTGATATTAAAGCCTATGATTGAAGTGGTGTAGATCTGGTTGGATGAGCCAGTTACACAGACCTACTTATCTCTAGACTCTCAGAGTTCTCGTTGAGTAGTGAAAAGTATGTCACGTGGTTGTATAATTGAAATGTGACTATACCTCGGAGGTTATCCTTAGTAAAGCACTAGGTTTATTAGTGAGTTGAGTTCTAATCCTAACCCTCATTATCAGTTTGGATAACTGAATAACAACGTGCCGTGTTGATTGAACACTGATCACAAACGGAAGGAGTCCGTCGAGTTAAGTTGACAAAACCTTAAATGAAAACTAACAACCATTTCATCATACCAATGAGATCAAACCAAGACAAACATTTTACAGCATTAAAGTTGATATACTGAAAGTAAAGCAGATAGAAACCTAACAGGTACCTAAACAGTTGATATGAGTTAATCCTAGGGCAACAATCAAATAAGAACATGCAATAAGCTTGGGTCAAACAGTCAAGGCACTAGCTAGATCTTAACAGCTTCTAAGAGGACTCCTTGGAATAGTTAATAGGCATACTAGGTCATTTATGTCTCAGTTCCTAAGTTTCGTGTCCTAAACGCGCATTAAATGCCTCTCGGAAACTCCGGCCATACCGAGTTCATAGAATCTTCAGATACAGTATAACATGGGTCTTAATCCTATGAAGTAGCTAAGTTCACATAGGTAGACAAGTCCTGATCACAATCTAGGTTGGTCAATCCTTAAGATGTAGCATACAAATCTATCAGACTCACAAGTTCAGCATAATAACAATAACCGTACTAATTTAACATAATCACGCTAACCCAAACTTCTATCATGGCAACATACAGATTAATTAAGCTATCATGGTAATATCAGAACGCAATATTAAACATAAAAGGTAAGAATACATGTTTAATACAAAAGACAAGCGTTTCGGATAAAAACCTGAAAAGGCTGAAGAAATCTGCCCGAGATCGCAGGGACTCGGCGGGATATCCTCCAAAAAATAAACGCTAAGCTAGCTACTACTAAAAACTAACTAAAACTTGAAAATATAAAATGAATTGTAAATTAAGTGTGTGTTAAAATGGATGGAGGAAGCCCTTTAAATAGACTTGGATTTTGCCTGCAAACGGCTGGCAGGCCGTTTGCCAGGTTTGCTCGTTTAAAGGTGCCCGTTTGATCTAGCCATTTGGCAGGCCATTTGTGAGCCAGGCAGGCCGTTTGGCAGGCCGTTTAGCAAGCCGTTTGGTCTGCCTGGTCAGCTGATTTTCACCGGATCGTAACTTGATTTCTTGTCTTTCACATTTTCGCTCTAGATTCTTCGTTTTAGCTCCGTTTTACATGATTCTTTTTGCATCGCCTTTGTAATTACTTAATCTACAAAATCAGCCGACAAAGTGATTATTTTTGCGATAAAGTTTGGAACTTTATGGGTTTTAGGTCCCAATATCGGTGGTAAAAACGTGACTTTTTGACCGATATCAAATACCCCACACTTAGCTTTGCTTGTCCTCAAGCAATAAAGCGGGAATATAAGGATATTTCTAATAGATTCTCCCCCGCCTATCCTCAGATCTTTTATTATGCCTTCATCAGAAGTCGTCACATCTTTTGAAAGTATTAAAAAAAGTTTCGAACTTCGATGGTTTTAGTCGCTAGATTCCAATCGCGTCCATAGTGAAAAAGGCGTACTTTCCAACTCTCAGATGTAAAGTATACATGACCAGGCCTCTTACTAGCGGATCACTCATATCACTCAAGTGTTTAGGGTGCCCTAATCTAGTTGTATTGTCACTCAGAAGCCAGTCGTGTAACAGTTCTTATCATAGGCTTGGTAAAACATCGATATCTCCACCGGTTTGAGTAAGAACGATACTGATCTTCTTCCTAGGCATTCTTTCTAGAGGAAGACGGGTTATAGGGTTTGAAAATTTTTATGGATTGGTGAAAGGTATCCAGATCTTTTGATTTTCAGAGAGAATTGATAGATTTTGATTCTTCAGAGTATCCTTTTTGGATAGAGAATGGCTTAAATTCCGCAAGAGTTTTCTTCGAAAGATGCGGATTTTTGCCAAGACTTTGTCTAGAATTTTCTTGGCTCTTCTGATTATTCTTCCTCGGGCAATTTCTCGGGTTTTTCTTGCCTTTATTAGAGACTTTGCTCTTTCATAATTTTTTTTGGGCATACCCTTTCTTCATAACTTTTGTTTTTCGTTCAAGGTGCCCAGAGGGGAAGTGATAATCCACTGAAAATAGATCTTTGATCTATAAAAAACATCAGGGGTTTGGAATATTTCAACAAGTGCTTTTGAAGCGAATTTGATCGATCTATCTCTTCGTTAATCTCTGGATCTTTTTGATGAATGGAAAGGGAATGAAGGTGAATGGGTAGTGTATTTTGGGAGTGAATATTTCTAATTCATCAACTCTTTATGTGAGTTGGCAGGTTTAAATTGCGTGGAGTAGAAACGGAAACGGATGGATTTTTGTCTTCTCTATTCAGAATGATTTCGGAAGGAGTATCGTACCTACACCACGTATGGCGCTTACTAACCATTGACCTTGAAACGAATGTCAAAACCAAGTTCTAACTTGAACCGTACACCAGCACGCTCATCAATTGAATTGATAAAGTACTCTAGATTTGATGGATCGTACAGATACTTTGAGTCCAAAAGTCCTCACTTTTTGGGAGTAGGGGTCGTGCTTGGTCATGCGTAGCCTTTAACATATTTTGTCGAAAGAAATCTTTTGACGTAAACCATAAGTTTTTAGCTTAATCGTTCCGTTCTAGTAAATGTTTCGAAAACTGATTTCTAGCAATTTTATAAAATCTTTTGGGTAAAACGAGGTAAGAATTTTTTGATTTTACCTAAATATTCCTTGCTAGTTACTTTTAGACAAAAGAATTTTTCAAAACTTTGCCGTTTTTACGGTTACTTGTCCTTAAACCTTTACCCAATACCCCACACTTAAAAGAACGTTGGCCCTAATGTTCTCTGAAATAGAATATTTTAATATTTAATAAATTAAGGACAGTGCCTCTAGAATCTCTGAGTTTGGTGCGGGGATGACCCCACACTTAGAGATTTTAGTGCGTGTTAATTGAAAGAGATTTGAGGAAAGATTACTTCCCTACGGTTAGGTTACTCTCCTAGTATTGTGCTTTCTACGGTCAGGGTCTCCTAATGCTGGAAAGGACCAGTCTCTTCGATAAAATTCTACATGAAGAACAAAAAGAGAAAGGCAGCATTTTCACTATATATAATTTTTAATACAAAGCTTTAAAAAGATAAATTTAAAATTAACTAAAGTAAGGTAGTCCACTGAATACTATCCTGACCAATGTGCTGAGCTGTGTCTGTGAAGTATCCGAAGGGATCATCGTCTTCCTCAAGGGTTGAAAAATACTCTAACGGTTGTCCTACATCCAGTTCGGAGCTCAGAAGCGTGTCTAGACAAAGGTCCGATGGCAACTCTAGGTGTGATAAGCTCGGAAATGGCTCTTCCTTGGGGATGTTCCCGATAATCTCAAAAACCTGAGCCATGGGTGGCTCTACTGAGATGGGCACTGTCACTAAGTGGAAGCCCTCTGGTGGCTCACGAACAGGGATTGTCTCCATGACTGGGGAGGTGAAACGGCTAGCACAGGTGGCATGATGGGAGCAGCGTGAGTCGAAACGACAGTTGAGGCGACTGAACGGACTGAGACTGGAGTGGAGTGCTTGGGGGTAGCTTATCGTGTCGGAGGGACACGGCGTGCTATCTTGAATGATGAAGGGCCCAGAGTACTCTTGGGCATTCCTTCACGATGAAGGTACGCTCTGAGAGCTCGGTAATGTCTCTGCTGGTCTCTAAGTACTGCCCAAGTAACATCTGGATCATTCAAGGTGGCTCCATAATGAATCATAGTATGCGGCTCACGTGTCTCTGGTAACTCTGGAAACTCAGCTGGTCTTGAAACTAAACGTCGGGAGCATCGCACTGGAGGGGCTGGTGGTGCCGTACTAATGTCCTCCTCAACACTCTCAAGGATCATACGTCTTGGGCCAACTGTCCTGTGGATGGCCTAAACGGATCTGTGCTGCTCTCCGATAGGTGGACTCGGGGAGTCCTACTCCTGCGAACTGGAATGCAATAAGGAGCTCCTGAACTTGGCATTTTGCCTGAATACATTCAACAAACTTGTAAGTACTAAGCGCAAGTATGGCGCTTAGGGTTAGTGCACAGAGATAATATATTTGTAGACTGAAAATAATTTGAAAATAAAAATAAATAAAAGATAAGCAAGGGGTGCCTCCCAAGAGCGCTTTGTTTATCAAGTCGTTGCAGCTCGACTTTTCCTGCCAGATCTTCAGAATAGATCAAAGGAGAAGAGGTGCTCCTCCTTATCGTGGTCTTCTAGATAAGCTTTTAACCGATGACCGTTGACTTTGAAGTTGCCAGTGGGTCCTTCCAATTCCACGGCTCCGTGTGGAAAAGCAGGAATAACTTTGTATGGCCCACTCCATCTTGATTTAAATTTTTCAGCGAACTTCTTGAATCGGGAAATAAAGAGTAGAACTTTATCTCCAGGAGTGAACTTTGTAGGAATCAATTTTGCATCGTGTGTCAGCTTTGTTCGTTCCTTGTAGATGTATGATGTCTCGTACGCTTGGTATCTTAATTCAATGAGTTCATTCATTTGCATTTTTCGATGCCTAGCGGTTACTGAAGGATCGAGGTTACAGGTTTTCAGTGCCCAGAGAGCTTTATACTCTAGTTCCAGCAGAAGATGACAAGATTTTCCATAGATCATTTGGTAGGGTGTAGTTCCTAGGGGATTCTTGTAGACAGTCCGAAATGCCCACAGAGTATCATCTAGTTTTTCGGCCCATTTATTTCCATGATGGCCGACGGTACGTTCTAGAATTCTCTTGAGTGCTCTGTTAGTGACCTCTGCTTGTCCGTTTGTCTACGGATGATAGGCAGTGGACATTTTGTGGGTAACTCCGTATTGTTGCATCACTTTCATAAACTGGGTGTGAAAAAGTGAGTGCATCTATCACTTATTATAGCGCGGGGAGCTCCGAATCGGCAGAAGAGTCTCTTCAGGAAGTTGGTGATGACCTTGACATCATTAGTTGGAAATGCTTGGGCTTCGACCCATCTGGAGACGTAATCTACTGCTACGAGGACATATTATTTTCCATTAGACTTAGGGAATGGCCCCATAAAGTCTAATCCCCATATATCAAAGATTTTGCAAGCTTGGATATTAGTATGAGGCATCTCATTCTTCATAGAGATAATACATTGCATTTGGCATGCGTCGCAACGCTTTACAAGCTCTTGCGCATCTCGGAATATAGACGGCCAATAAAATCCTGATTCGTAGACTTTTTTGCGGTTAAGTTTTCTCCATGATGACCTCCTGTTGGTCCGTGGTGACATTGGTGAAGGATCCCTGCTGCTTGTTTCTCATCTACGCACCTCCTGATTATTTGATCAGAGCAAATTCTAAACAGGTATGGATCTTCCTAGTAGTAGTACTTAGCGTCCCTGAAGAACTTCCTTCTTTGGGATGTGCTAATTCCTTTCTGTACTACTCCAGTAAGTAGGTAGTTGGCTATATCAGCATACCAAGGGGTATCAGTAAATTGCGATCCTATGTTAGCTTCTCCTAAGCTCATAAGCCGTTCTTCCGGAAATTTGTCTCTGATATCTTGTTCAGCAAGTTTTTCCATTGCTGGGTTCTCCAAACTACTGAGATGGTCTGCTGCGACGTTCTCTGCTCCTTTCTTATCTTTGATTTCAATATCGAATTCTTGTAGGAGTAAGATCCATCGTAGGAGTCTTGGTTTAGCATCTTTCTTAGTAAATAGATATTTAAGGGCTGAGTGGTCTGTGTAAACCGTAGTTTTGGACAGGATGAGATAGGAACGGAATTTTTCGAAGGCGAAAACTATAGCTAGCAGCTCCTTTTCCATGGTGTTATAATTCTCTTGAGCTCTGGTTAAGGTTTTGCTGGCGTAATAGATTAGAAGAAAGTGTTTATCTTTCCGTTGTCCTAGTACAGATCCAACTACGAAGTCACTCGCATCACACATGATTTTGAATGGTAAACTCCAATCAGGAGCAATCATGATGGGCGCATGTGTTAGCTGTTCCTTCAAATAGTTGAATGCTTTAATACATTCTTCATCGAAGAAAATGGAACTTCCTTTCCTAGGAGATGAGTGAGAGGTCGCGTGACCTTTGAAAAATCTTTGATGAAGCGTCGGTAGAAACCGACGTGTCCAAGGAAACTCCTTACCGCTTTTACTGTGGTAGGTTCTGGAAGTTTAGCTATGGTCTCAATCTTAGCCTTGTCGACTTCTATTCCTGACTTTGAGATCTTATGTCCTAAAACTATCCCTTCTTTAACCAGGAAGTGACATTTTTCCCAATTCAAAACCAAATTTGAATCTTCACACCGAGTAAGCATCTTGTCAAGGTTAGAAAGGCATGAATCAAAGGTACTACCAAACACTGAGAAGTCTTCCATGAAGACTTTCATACAACGTTCAATCATGTCGTGGAATATTGCCATCATGCATCGCAGAAATGTAGCTGGTGCATTGCATAACCCAAAGGGCATGCGTCGATAGGCAAATGTTCCATAAGGACATGTGAAGGTTGTCTTTTCTTGGTCCTTTGGATCGAGAGGAATTTGAAAGTAGCCGAAAAAACCGTCAAGGAAATAATAGAATTCATTTTCTGATAGACGTTCTAACATTTGATCGATGAAAGGTAATGGAAAATGATCCTTCCGGGTTGCATCGTTAAGTTTACGATAATCTATGCAAACCCTCCAACCGGTGACCTCCCATGTTGGAATTGAAATGTCCTGTTCTTATTGATTAAAAACGTTCCATATTAATTGATTTTGTTGCGAGGTTTTGACCTCTATATGAGACGTTTTTCAAAGACTGCATTCGTTTTTAAAACAAACCATAACCTTTATTTTATAAATGAAGGTTTAAAAAGCTTTACGTAGATTATCAAATAATGATAATCTAAAATATCCTGTTTACACATGACCATTACATAATGGTTTACAATACAAATATGTTTCATCGAAATCAGTTTCTTGAATGCAGTTTTTACACAATATCGTACAAACATGGACTCCAAATCTTGTCCTTATTTTAGTATGCAACAGCGGAAGCTCTTAACATTCACCTGAGAATAAACATGCTTTAAACGTCAACAAAAATGTTGGTGAGTTATAGGTTTAACCTATATATATCAAATCGTAACAATAGACCACAAGATTTCATATTTCAATACACATGCCATACATAGAGATAAAAATTCATTCATATGGTGAACACCTGGTAACCGACATTAACAAGATGCATATATAAGAATATCCCCATCATTCCGGGACACCCTTCGGATATGATATAAATTTCGAAGTACTAAAGCATCCGGTACTTTGGATGGGGTTTGTTAGGCCCAATAGATCTATCTTTAGGATTCGCGTCAATTAGGGTGTCTGTTCCCTAATTCTTAGATTACCAGACTTAATAAAAAGGGGCATATTCGATTTCGATAATTCAACCATAGAATGTAGTTTCACGTACTTGTGTCTATTTTGTAAATCATTTATAAAACCTGCATGTATTCTCATCCCAAAAATATTAGATTTTAAAAGTGGGACTATAACTCACTTTCACAGATTTTTACTTCGTCGGGAAGTAAGACTTGGCCACTGGTGATTCACGAACCTATAACAATATATACATATATATTAAAGTATGTTCAAAATATATTTACAACACTTTTAATATATTTTGATGTTTTAAGTTTATTAAGTCAGCTGTCCTCGTTAGTAACCTACAACTAGTTGTCCACAGTTAGATGTACAGAAATAAATCGATAAATATTATCTTGAATCAATCCACGACCCAGTGTATACGTATCTCAGTATTGATCACAACTCAAACTATATATATTTTGGAATCAACCTCAACCCTGTATAGCTAACTCCAACATTCACATATAGAGTGTCTATGGTTGTTCCGAAATATATATAGATGTGTCGACATGATAGGTCGAAACATTGTATACGTATCTATGGTATCTCAAGATTACATAATATACAATACAAGTTGATTAAGTTATGGTTGGAATAGATTTGTTACCAATTTTCACGTAGCTAAAATGAGAAAAATTATCCAATCTTGTTTTACCCATAACTTCTTCATTTTAAATCCGTTTTGAGTGAATCAAATTGCTATGGTTTCATATTGAACTCTATTTTATGAATCTAAACAGAAAAAGTATAGGTTTATAGTCGGAAAATAAGTTACAAGTCATTTTTGTAAAGGTAGTCATTTCAGTCGAAAGAACGACGTCTAGATGACCATTTTAGAAAACATACTTCCACTTTGAGTTTAACCATAATTTTTGGATATAGTTTCATGTTCATAATAAAAATCATTTTCTCAGAATAACAACTTTTAAATCAAAGTTTATCATAGTTTTTAATTAACTAACCCAAAACAGCCCGCGGTGTTACTACGACGGCGTAAATCCGGTTTTACGGTGTTTTTCGTGTTTCCAGGTTTTAAATCATTAAGTTAGCATATCATATAGATATAGAACATGTGTTTAGTTGATTTTAAAAGTCAAGTTAGAACGATTAACTTTTGTTTGCGAACAAGTTTAGAATTAACTAAACTATGTTCTAGTGATTACGAGTTTAAACCTTCGAATAAGATAGTTTTATATATATGAATCGAATGATGTTATGAACATCATTACTACCTAAAGTTTAGTAGGTAAACCTACTGGAAGTGACAAGAAATGATCTAGCTTCAAAGGATCTTGGATGGCTTGAAAGTTCTTGAAGTAGGATCATGACACAAAAACAAGTTCAAGTAAGATTTTTACTCGAATTAAGATAGTTTATAGTTATAGAAATTGAATCAAAGTTTGAATATGAATATTACCTTGAATAAGAAAGATAACCTACTGTATATAACAAAGGTTTCTTGATCTTAGATGATTACTTGGAATGGATTAGAAAGCTTGGAAGTAAATTAGTAAACTTGAAGGGATTTTTGAAGTGTTCTTGAAGTGTTCTTCCTATGATGATTATAGCTTGATTCTTGAAGTGATTTTTGATGAATATGATGATTAATTACTGGAAAAATACGTTCATAATAGTGTGTGTGTGTTGAGAGAGAATTAGAAAGAGAATTGGAAGTGAAATGGAGTGAATGATGAGTGGTAATTGGTGAGTGGTGAGTGGGGTTAAAAGGAGTTCTAGTTAGTTGACTAGCTCATGGTAGAAGTTAAAATTGATTAGTCATACATGACATAATCAAGAGTGGAATCCCATGCTAGTTCCTATTGGTATATACCCATAGTAAGTACGTTTTGAAGCTGTGTATAATACGGGTAAGAATACGACTAGAATTCTTGATGAAAGAAAAGAATGGGAAAGTAACTGTAACTATTTTGGTTAAGTATGAGTGTTTTGATATATGTCTTGAAGTCTTCCAAAAGTATTTTAATACATCTAAATACACTACATGTATATACATTTTAACTGAGTCGTTAAGTCATCGTTAGTCGTTACATGTAAGTGTTGTTTTGAAACCTTTAAGTTAACGACCTCAATTAATGTTGTTAACCCATTGTTTATTATATCTAATGAGATGTTAAATTATTATATTATCATGATATTATGATATATTAATATATCTTAATATGATATATACACATTTAAATGTCGTTACAACTATAATCGTTACATATATGTCTCGTTTCGAAATCCTTAAGTTAGTAGTCTTGTTTATATGTATATAACTCATTGTTAATATACTTATGGAGATACTTACTTATCATAATCTCATGTTAACCATATGTATATCCATATATATATCGTCATGTTGTTTTTACAAGTTTTAACGTTCGTGAATCGCATGTCAACTTGGGTGGTCAATTGTCTATATGAAACATATTTCAATTAATCAAGTCTTAACAAGTTTGATTGCTTAACATGTTGGAAACATTTAATCATGTAAATATCAATCTCAATTAATATATATAAACATGGAAAAGTTCGGGTCACTACAGTACCTACCCGTTAAATAAATTTCGTCCAGAAATTTTAAGCTGTTGAAGGTGTTGACGAATCTTCTGGAAATAGATGCGGGTATTTCTTCTTTATCTGATCTTCACGCTCCCAGGTGAACTCGAGTCCTCTACGAGCATTCCATCGAACCTTAACAATTGGTATCTTGTTTTGCTTAAGTCTTTTAACCTCACGATCCATTATTTCGACGGGTTCTTCGATGAATTGGAGTTTTTCGTTGATTTGGATTTCATCTAACGGAATAGTGAGATCTTCTTTAGCAAAACATTTCTTCAAATTCGAGACGTGGAAAGTGTTATGTACAGCCGCGAGTTGTTGAGGTAACTCAAGTCGGTAAGCTACTGGTCCGACACGATCAATAATCTTGAATGGTCCAATATACCTTGGATTTAATTTCCCTCGTTTACCAAATCGAACAACGCCTTTCCAAGGTGCAACTTTAAGCATGACCATCTCTCTAATTTCAAATTCTATATCTTTTCTTTTGATGTCAGCGTAGCTCTTTTGTCGACTTTGGGCGGTTTTCAACCGTTGTTGAATTTGGATGATCTTCTCGGTAGTTTCTTGTATAATCTACGGACCCGTAATCTGTCTATCCCCCACTTCACTCCAACAAATCGGAGACCTGCACTTTCTACCATAAAGTGCTTCAAACGGCGCCATCTCAATGCTTGAATGGTAGCTGTTGTTGTAGGAAAATTCTGCTAACGGTAGATGTCGATCCCAACTGTTTCCGAAATCAATAACACATGCTCGTAGCATGCCTTCAAGCGTTTGTATCGTCCTTTTGCTCTGCCCATCAGTTTGTGGATGATAGGCAGTACTCATGTCTAGACGAGTTCCTAATGCTTGCTGTAATGTCTGCCAGAATCTTGAAATAAATCTGCCATCCCTATCAGAGATAATAGAGATTGGTATTCCATGTCTGGAGACGACTTCCTTCAAATACAGTCGTGCTAACTTCTCCATCTTGTCATCTTCTCTTATTGGCAGGAAGTGTGCTGATTTGGTGAGACGATCAACTATTACCCAAATAGTATCAAAACCACTTGCAGTCCTTGGCAATTTAGTGATGAAATCCATGGTAATGTTTTCCCATTTCCATTCTGGGATTTCGGGTTGTTGAAGTAGACCTGATGGTTTCTGATGCTCAGCTTTGACCTTAGAACACGTCAAACATTCTCCTACGTATTTAGCAACATCGGCTTTCATACCCAGCCACCAAAAATATTTCCTGAAATCCTTGTACATCTTCCCCGTTCCAGGATGTATTGAGTATCTGGTTTTATGAGCTTCTCTAAGTGCCATTTCTCTCATATGTCCAAATTTTAGTACCTAAATCCTTTCAGCCCTATACCGGATTCCGTCTTCCCGAATATTAAGATGCTGCTCCGATCCTTTGGGTATTTCATCCTTTAAATTTCCTTCTTTTAAAACTCCTTGTTGCGCCTCCTTTATTTGAGTAGTAAGGTTATTATGAATATTATATTCATAGATTTTACTCGAATGGGTTCTCTGTCCTTCCTGCTCAAGGCATCGGCTACCACATTTGCCTTCCCCGGGTGGTAACGAATCTCAAAGTCGTAATCATTCAACAATTCAATCCACCTACGCTGCCTCATATTCAGTTGTTTCTGATTAAATATGTGTTGAAGACTTTTGTGGTCGGTATATATAATACTTTTGACCCCATATAAGTAGTGCCTCCAAGTCTTTAATGCAAAAACAACCGCGCCTAATTCCAAATTATGCGTCGTATAATTTTGCTCGTGAATCTTCAATTGTCTAGACGCATAAGCAATCACCTTCGTTCGTTGCATTAATACACAACCGAGACCTTGCTTTGATGCGTCACAATAAATCACAAAATCATCATTCCCTTCAGGCAATGACAATATAGGTGCCGTAGTTAGCTTTTTCTTCAATAACTGAAACGCTTTCTCTTGTTCATCCTTCCATTCAAATTTCTTCCCTTTATGCGTTAATGCAGTCAAGGGTTTTGCTATTCTGGAAAAGTCTTGGATGAACCTTCTGTAGTAACCAGCTAGTCCTAAAAATTGGCGTATGTGTTTCGGAGTTTTCGGGGTTTCCCACTTTTCAACAGTTTCTATCTTTGCCGGATCCACCTTAATACCTTTTTTGTTCACTATGTGACCGAGGAATTGAACTTCTTCCAACCAAAATGCACACTTTGAAAATTTAGCGTACAATTCTTCCTTCCTCAATACTTCTAACACCTTTCTCAAATGTTCACCGTGTTCTTGGTCATTCTTTGAGTAAATAAGTATGTCATCAATGAAAACAATGACAAACTTGTCAAGGTATGGTCCACACACTCGGTTCATAAGGTCCATGAACACAGCTGGTGCATTAGTTAAACCAAATGGCATGACCATAAACTCGTAATGACCGTAACGTGTTCTGAAAGCAGTCTTTGGAATATCATCTTCTTTCACCCGCATTTGATGATACCCGGAACGTAAGTCAATCTTTGAATAAACAGACGAGCCTTGTAGTTGATCAAATAAGTCGTCGATTCTCGGTAGTGGGTAGCGGTTCTTGATGGTAAGTTTGTTCAACTCTCGGTAGTCGATACACAACCTGAATGTACCATCTTTCTTCTTGACAAACAAAACAGGAGCTCCCCACGGTGATGTGCTTGGTCGAATGAAACCATGCTCTAAAAGTTCTTGTAATTGGCTTTGCAGTTCTTTCATCTCGCTGGGTGCGAGTCTGTAAGGAGCACGAGCTATTGGTGCAGCTCCTGGTACAAGATCTATTTGAAATTCAAAGGATCGATGTGGGGGTAATCCCGGTAATTCTTTCGGAAATACATCGGGAAATTCTTTTGCGACGGGAACATCATTGATGCTCTTTTCTTCAGTTTGTACTTTCTCGACGTGTGCTAGAACAGCATAGCAACCTTTTCTTATTAGTTTTTATGCCTTCAAATTACTAATAAGATGTAGCTTCGTGTTGCCCTTTTCTCCGTACACCATTAAGGGTTTTCCTTTTTCTCGTATAATGCGAATTGCATTTTTGTAACAAACGATCTCTGCTTTCACTTCTTTCAACCAGTCCATACCGATTATCACATCAAAACTCCCTAATTCTACTGGTATCAAATCAATCTTAAATGTTTCGCTAACCAGTTTAATTTCTCTATTCCGACATATATTATCTGCTGAAATTAATTTACCATTTGCTAATTCGAGTAAAAATTTACTATCCAAAGGCGTCAATGGACAACTTAATTTAGCACAAAAATCTCTACTCATATAGCTTCTATCCGCACCCGAATCAAATAAAACGTAAGCAGATTTATTGTCAATAAGAAATGTACCCGTAACAAGCTCCGGGTCTTCCTGTGCCTCTGCCGCATTAATATTGAAAACTCTTCCGCGGCCTTGTCCATTCGTGTTCTCCTGGTTCGGGCAATTTCTAATAATGTGGCCCGGTTTTCCACATTTATAACAAACTACATTGGCATAACTTGCTCCGACACTACTTGCTCCGCCATTACTCGTTCCGACACCATTTTTTCCTTTCGTTCTATTAACCCCTGGTCCGTAGACCTCACACTTTGCCGCGCTATGACCATTTCTTTTACACTTGTTGCAAAATTTGGTGCAAAACCCCGAGTGATACTTTTCACACCTTTGGCATAGCTGCTTCTGATTGTTGTTGTTGTTGCGGTTATTATTGTTGTTGGGATGATTGTTGTAGTTGCTGTTGCTGTTGTTGTTGTTGTTGTTGGGCCGTTTGTTGTAGTTGCGATTGATGTTGCGATTGTTGGGATAATTGTTGCGATTATTGTTGTAATTGCTGTTGTTGTTGTATTGGTGATTCTTATCACCGTTTTCCTCCCACTTTCTTTTGACTTGCTTCACATTGGCCTCTTCAGCAGTCTGTTCTTTTATTCTTTCCTCAATCTGGTTCACTAGTTTGTGAGCCATTCTACATGCCTGTTGTATGGAGGCGGGCTCGTGTGAACTTATATCTTCTTGGATTCTTTCCGGTAATCCTTTCACAAACGCGTCGATCTTCTCTTCCTCATCTTTGAATGCTCCCGGACACAATAGGCACAATTCTGTGAATCGTCTTTCGTACGTGGTAATATCAAATCCTTGGGTTCGTAACCCTCTAAGTTCTGTCTTTAGCTTATTGACCTCGGTTCTGGGACGGTACTTCTCGTTCATCAAGTGCTTGAATGCTGACCACGGTAATGCTTACGCATCATCTTATCCCACTTGCTCTAGATAGGTATTCCACCATGTTAATGCAGAACCTGTGAAGGTATGCATAGCGTACTTCACTTTGTCCTCTTCAGTACACTTACTTATGGCAAACACCGATTCGACCTTCTCGGTCCACCGTTTCAATCGGATCGGTCCTTCGGTTCCATCAAATTCCAAAGGTTTGCAGGCAGTGAATTCTTTGTAGGTGCATCCTACACGATTTCCTGTACTGCCAGATCCAAGGTTATTGTTGGTATGTAGCGCAGCCTGTACTGCGGCTATGTTTGAAGCTAGAAAAGTACGGAATTCCCCTTCATTCATATTCACGGTGTGTCGAGTAGTCGGTGCCATTTCCTTCAAAATAGTCAAATGGAACAAGTTAATCATACAGAATATTAAGAGTAGTTAATAGTATTTCGTAGCATAATATGAACTCATTTATAAAAGCTTTTTCTTCATATTAGCGTTTTATAAGTTTAAATTCGGGTAGTACCTACCCGTTAAGTTCATACTTAGTAGCTAATATACAATTCAACTACTACAATTCTATATGAAAAACTGATTGTAATAATATTTCGCGTTCAAACTTTATACAATATTTTACAAACTTACAATACCGCATATTTTACATAAAGCATGAAATATAGCACACAATAACTTTGATACAAGATAGTTGTGAAGATAATTCTAGCTAGTACACAAGTCGTTCAGCAAAGGCAATAAAGACACGTAATTCATACGTCCAGAAACAAGTCATGCATTCTGGTTTTACTATGACTACTTCCCATCCTTGGTCTTGTGGAACATAACCGTTATGGCCGTTGATAAGACAGCGTGTTGTAACGTCGTCAAAGGGACGAGGGTTATGTAATGTCCAACATTCCCGTAACAATCTAAAAACCTCATTTCTTACCCCAATTACCGACTCGGTCACTTGTGGGAACATTTTGTTTAATAGTTGTAGGCCGATGTTCTTGTTCTCACTTTGGTGAGAAGCGAACATTACTAATCCGTAAGCATAACATGCTTCTTTATGTTGCATGTTAGCCGCTTTTTCTAATCACGAAGTCCAATATTCGGATATATTGAGTCAAAATAATTTCTTAACCTATTGCGTAAAATAGCATTTGGGTTCCCCGCAATATATGCGTCAAAGTAAACACATCGTAACTTATGGATTTCCCAATGTGATATCCCCCATCTTTCGAACGAAAGCCTTTTATAAACCAAGGCATTCTTGGAACGTTCTTCGAATGTCTTACAAACTGATCTCGCCTTAAATAGTTGTGCCGAGGAATTTTGACCGACTCTAGACAAGATTTCATCAATCTTGTCTCCGGGTAGGTCTCTTAAAATATTGGGTTGTCTATCCATTTTGTGTTTTTATACTGTAAAATAGACAAGAGTTAGATTCATAAAAAAATACTTATTAATACAAGCAATTTTTACATATATCATAAAGCATAAGCACACTATATTACATATATTACACCACACGAATACAACTATCTTATTCCGACTCGCTCGTTTATTCTTGTTCGGTTTTGGTTCGTTTTGCCAAGTTTCTAGGGATATATGATGTTCCCTTAATACGAGCCGTCGTTGTCCACATTGGTTTAGAAAAACCTGGTGGTTTAGAGGTTCCCGGGTCATTGTTACAACTTAAGGACTTCGGGGGTTGACGATACATATAAAGTTCATCGAGGTTGGAATTAGATTTCTCTATTTTTATGCCCTTTCCCTTATTATTTTCTTTTGCCTTTTTAAATTCAGTTGGGGTAATTTCTATAACATCATCGGAATTCTCGTCGGAATCCGATTCATCGGAGAATTGGTAATCCTCCCAATATTTTGCTTCCTTGGCGGAAACACCATTGACCATAATTAACCTTGGTCGGTTAGTTGAGGATTTTCTTTTACTTAACCGTTTTATTATTTCCCCCACCGGTTCTATTTCCTCCTCCGGTTCCTCCTCTTCCGGTTCTGATTCTTCTTCCGGTTCTGATTCTTCTTCCGGTTCCTCTTCGGGAACTTGTGAATCAGTCCAATATATATTCGACTCTTTGTTATTATTAGGTGAGTCAATGGGATTTGTTCTAGAGGTTGACATCTATCACACAATATCAAACATGTTAAGAGATTAATATATCACATAATATATACATGTTAATAATATATAGTTTCCAACAAAAATGTTAAGCAATCATTTTTAAAGAAAACACGGTCGAAGTCCAGACTCACTAATGCATCCTAACAAACTCGATAAGATACACTAATGTAAATTTTCTGGTTCTCTAAGACCAACGCTCGGATACCAACTGAAATGTCCCGTTCTTATTGATTAAAAACGTTCCATATTAATTGATTTCGTTGCGAGGTTTTGACCTCTATATGAGAC
This sequence comes from Rutidosis leptorrhynchoides, assembly GCF_046630445.1. Classification (NCBI taxonomy): domain Eukaryota; kingdom Viridiplantae; phylum Streptophyta; class Magnoliopsida; order Asterales; family Asteraceae; genus Rutidosis; species Rutidosis leptorrhynchoides. The sequence continues at coordinate 184,047,713 of NC_092339.1, forward strand.
GTTTTTCAAAGGCTGCATTCGTTTTTAAAACAAACCATAACCTTTATTTTATAAATGAAAGTTTAAAAAGCTTTACGTAGATTATCAAATAATGATAATCTAAAATATCCTGTTTACACATGACCATTACATAATGGTTTACAATACAAATATGTTACATCGAAATCTGTCATAACCCGTCCTTAACCATAAGAACGCGTTAGATAACGTATGATTTCATTGCGAGGTATTGACCTCTATATGAGACATTTTTGAAAGAAAACTGCATATATTATACATTACAAACCATAACCATTATTTTTGTTACAAGCTTAAGACAATAAAAAGAAGATTAACGTTTAGCGATAATCTTCGACTTACAAACTTTACAAATGATGACAACAACACGGTTTCTAGCATATTTTACAATACAACATCTCGGATATGCAGTTTTATTTTTGACACAAACATGCGTACGCAAGATCCTGGTTAGATCCAACATGATGCAGCGGAAGCTTTAGAAATCACCTGAGAATAGACATGTTTTAAAAAGGTCAACATAAAGTTGGTGAGATATAGGTTTAATGCCGGCAGCAATATATATATAGACCACAAGATTTCGTATATAAACAGTTTAATAAAAATATTCTAAGTGGTTGAGCACTTGGTAACCATACTTAACATTTTCACGTCGCATATTCCCTTTAATATGAAATCTTACTACACCGTACCAAGTGTAGTCACAAAACGAAGTACTGTGCAACCGTTGAATACTGGTCGTCCAGTCCGGTTGGGGTTGTCAGGCCCGATAGATCTATCAACAGGATTCGCGTTTACAATACCGCTGTAAATATTAGTTACCAAGCTACAGGGAAGTATGCCAGTGGTACAACTCAACGTAGAACATATTTTTCAGTTACTTGTGTCCATATCGTAAAACATAAAATACATGTATTCTCATCCCGAAATATTTAGAGTTTAAAAGTGGGACTATATACTCACTCTTGTCTTGATGATATATATATTTTGACTCGGTCTTCCGGTTGATATCACGAACCTATCCATATATAATATATCAATACCTTTTCTTTTTAAACAAACGTCGCATATATATACTTGTTATACTTTTAATACTTTGAATAATTCCTTAGTCCGTAGTTAGCAGTTCGTTGTTAGTAATTCAATTTTAATGGTTCATTTTTAGATGTTTAATATACCCGCAATGAAATAAATAAAACCCCCAACGAAATAAATAAAACCCCATCGTATATGTATTGGTCGAGATTAATCTTGACCCATGGTACCGGTGTTGTCAAATGACGTGTTGCGTACATAAAGTACCGGTGTTGTCAAATGACGTGTTGCGTACAATCATGGGATCTTATGATTTATCTTCTCGTGTTGTTTACGGGTGATCCTGAACCATATAAAATTGAATTATAAGTACATATATATAAAATATCATGTTATCTTAGAAGTATGTGATTTTATGTAAATTTTTCCAATGAATCCCGAAGTTGAAAATGTCTAGGATAGCCAATTTTGTTTCGGTCATAGTTTCTTCGTTACAAGTCCGTTTTCGTTGATTCAAATTGCCATCTTCTTGGATCGAGTTCTTCTTTAAGACTATGAACTGTAAATACCTTGGTTTGTATTCAAAATCATACGGCATAAGTGAAAGTTTAGTGAAACATATGAAGTTAAACATTTTGTTACAACAAAATCATTTAATGACCATTTTTCCAAAAATACTTATACTTTGAAAAACCAAGTTTTACCTTGTTAAATTAACATATAAATAAGTTATATTACATGTCTTGAAGTATTTTAAAAGTTAAGTTACAAGGATCTACTTAGTTTGCAAACAAGTTTGAAAACATTCAAACTATGTTCTTGTTGTTAAACTTTTGTACCACAAAATAAGATAGCTATATATATATGAATTGAATAAGGTTATGAACATAGATTCTACCTCAAGTTCCTTGGATAAAGTTGCTGTAAAAGAGAAGTAAGAAGCTAGAATCAAAAGGGTGATGGAAGTGGATGAAAGATTGGAAGTAAGTTGGTGTTCTTGGAAGGTTTTCTTGAAGTGTTTTTGTATGGTTTTCTTATAGTGTTTTAGTATGGTTTTTGAAGCTAGATCTTCTTGATAAGTTGCTGTAGTGTTATGGAGTTTAGAGTTCTTGAAAGAGTGTGTGTTTTTGCTAAGATAATTGAAGTAAAAGTGAAACAAAGTGATGATACATATAGAGCTAAAAAAAACGTGGCCATGTAAGGGTTAAGGACAAAATTTCAAGTTATGATTTCATGTATCTAGCCTTATTTGCATCCAAGTTCAATTACCTAGCTCTAAGGGCAGTAACAAGAGTAGGTTTGGTGGTGATTTGATGTGTATTTACTATTAGTAAATACGTATAGAAGCTAGGTATGATACAAGTATAAATACTCTAGGTATACGTATAGAAATTTTGTGAAAAATGGAATGAGGATTCAAATATAGCTATCTTTTGTGAATACACTTATATGGTTTTATGTATTTAAGTCTTTAAAAGTGATTAAATACATTACTTATACAATATATGTATAAACATTATATGTCTTAAGTATTTATGTCAAATAACGTTACGTATAGTTATCGTTTTGAAAACTTAAGTTAGTAGTTTCAAAATATACTTGTAACTTATTGTTATTAATATAAAATGAGGTATTAAAACATTCATTAATCATGTTAAATATGTATATATACATATATATATACACAAACGTATAATTATCATATATTGTATAGTTCGTGATATCGTCGGTCAAACTAGACGGTCAAACATTGTGTAGAACTCTTTTCGGAAATATAAATCTCATCAATTTGGATTGCTTATCATGTTGGTAAGGTTTAATCTATGTAAATATTAATCTTATAAGTATAGAATGATCGAAAAAGTGCGGGTCGTTACATTACCTCCCCGTTAAATAAATTTCGTCCCGAAATTTTAAAATTGTACCTATTTTGCGTCATCGAGAACAAATGCGGATACTTTCGTTTCATCTGATCCTCTCGTTCCCAAGTAAACTCGGGACCTCTTCTAGCATTCCAACGAACCTTAACAATCGGTATATTGCTCTGTTTGAGCTGTTTAACTTCACGGTCCATGATTTCAATTGGTTCTTCGACGAATTGTAGTTTCTCGTCGACATGGATTTCTTCAAGAGGAATGGTGAGGTCTTCCTTTGCAAGACACTTCTTAAGGTTTGAGACGTGAAAGGTATTATGTACTCCGGCGAGTTGTTGCGGTAACTCGAGTCGATAAGCTACCGGTCCAATGCGTTCGATGATCTTGAACGGGCCTACGTACCTTGGGTTTAGTTTACCCCTTTTGCCGAAACGTATCACACCTTTCCAAGGTGACACCTTTAGCATAACCATGTCCCCGACCTGAAACTCTAATGGTTTCCTTCGGACATCGGCGTAGCTCTTTTGGCAACTACGGGCTGTTTTCAATCTCTCCTTGATTTGTACTATCTTCTCGGTCGTTTCGTGTATGATCTCGGGACCAGTTAAATGTCGATCTCCTACTTCATTCCAACAGATAGGAGATCTACACTTCCTTCCGTATAATGCTTCGAATGGCGCAGCTCCAATGCTCGCATGATAACTATTATTATACGAGAATTCTGCTAACGGTAGATATTTATCCCATCCGTTTCCAAAATCGATCACACATGCCCTGAGCATGTCTTCGAGAGTCTGAATCGTTCTCTCACTCTGTCCATCGGTTTGTGGATGATATGCGGTACTCATATCCAAACGAGTTCCTAGTGCCTCCTGTAGTGATTGCCAAAACTTTGAGGTAAATCTACTATCACGATCGGATATAATGGAAATAGGTATCCCATGCCTTGAAACAACTTCCTTTATATACAATCGTAATAGTTTCTCCATTCTATCCGTTTCCTTTATAGGCAAGAAATGTGCAGACTTGGTGAGACGATCAACAATCACCCAGATGGTGTCGTATCCCCAGGCAGTCTTTGGTAACTTCGTGATGAAATCCATGGTAATACCATCCCATTTCCATTCTGGGATTTCTGGTTGTTGAAGTAACCCTGACGGCTTTTGGTGTTCTGCTTTAACCTTGGAACAAGTTAAACACTCCCCAACATATGTTGCAACGTCTGTTTTTAAATTAGGCCACCAATAACGTGTCTTAAGATCTTGATACATCTTTCCAACTCCAGGATGTATCGAGTATCTTGTCTTATGTGCCTCGTTCAATATTAACTTCCTTAATCCACCCGACTTCGGTACCCAAATACGATTTGCAAAATACCGAATTCCATCTTCCCGTACAACAAGTTGTTTCTCGTACTTTTTCATTATTTCATTCTTTATGTTTTCTTCATTGAGTGCTTCTCGTTGAACTTCTTTGATTTGTGAGTTGAGATTCATACGAATTTTTATGTTCATTGCTCGAACTCGAATTGGTTCTCGTTCTTTTCTGCTTAAAGCATCAGCCACCACGTTTGCCTTCCCGGGATGATAACGAATTTCACAATCATAGTCGTTTATTAACTCGACCCACCTACGTTGCCTCATGTTCAATTGTTTCTGATCAAAAATATGTTGAAGGCTTTTATGATCAGTAAACACAGTGAATTTAACCCCATACAAGTAGTGTCTCCACATCTTCAATGCAAACACGACTGCTCCCAATTCTAGATCATGCGTCGTATAATTTCGCTCGTGAATCTTCAATTGTCGGGATGCGAATGCAATAACTTTCTTCCGTTGCATAAGAACACAACCAAAACCTTGTCGCGAAGCGTCACAATATATTTCAAAATCATCGTTCCCTTCTGGTAACGATAAAATAGGCGCCGTAGTTAACTTCTTCTTCAGTATTTGAAATGCGTTCTCCTGCTCCGAGGTCCATTCATATTTCTTCCCTTTTTGCGTTAACGCTGTCAACGGCTTAGCTATTCGGGAAAAATCTTGAATAAACCTTCTATAATAACCGGCTAAACCCAAAAATTGGCGTATCTGTGTTGGTGTCTTAGGAGTCTCCCATTTTTCAATAGCTTCAGTTTTTGCTGGATCAACCTGAATTCCTTCGCTATTAACAACGTGACCAAGAAATTGCACTTCTTTCATCCAGAAAGCACACTTAGAAAATTTAGCATAAAGTTGTTCTTTTCTCAACAACTCCAGTATCAACCTTAAATGCTCTTCATGCTCTTGCTCACTCTTGGAATAGATAAGAATATCATCAATGAAAATGATAACAAACTTATCTAAATACGGACTACAAACTCGATTCATGAGGTCCATGAATACAGCTGGCGCATTCGTCAATCCAAACGGCATAACCAAAAATTCGTAATGACCATAACGTGTCCGAAAAGCAGTTTTCGGAATGTCCTCTTCTTTGACGCGTAGTTGATGATAGCCCGATCTTAAGTCGATTTTTGAATAAACACATGATCCTTGCAATTGATCAAATAAGTCATCAATTCTCGGTAGTGGATACCGATTCTTGATAGTTAACTTATTTAATTCACGATAGTCTATACACATCCTAAAAGATCCATCTTTCTTCTTAACAAACAAAATTGGAGCTCCCCACGGTGAAGTACTCGGTCGTATGAATCCACGGTCCAGTAATTCTTTTAACTGACTTTGTAGTTCTTTTAACTCGGACGGTGCAAGTCTATATGGAGCACGAGCCACTGGTGCAGCTCCTGGTACTAAATCTATTTGAAATTCTACCGATCTAAATGGAGGTAATCCCGGCAATTCTTCCGGAAAAACTTCAGGAAAATCTCTTGCCACAGGCACGTCGTTGATGCACTTTTCTTTCTTTTCGACTTTATTAACATGTGCTAAAATAGCGTAACATCCCTTTTCTAAACACTTCTTGGCTTTCAAACAGCTAATGAGTTTTAGCTTTGAATTACCCTTCTCTCCATAAATCATCACCGGTATTTTATCCTTACCAGGAATACGAATTGCCTTCTTGGCACAAACAACTTCCGCTCCTATTTTGGACATCCAGTCCATGCCGACTATTACATCAAAACCTCCTAATTCTACGGGTATTAAGTCGATTTTAAACATTTCTCCGGCTAGATTTATTTCACAATCACGACAAATTTTATCAGCTTTAATTAGTTTACCATTAGCTAACTCAATCAAGTACTTAGCATCTAGAGGTACTGATGAACAATTCAATTTAGTGTAAAAATTTATACACACGTAACTTCTATCAGCGCCAGTATCAAATAAAATAGATGCTGATAAGTTATTAATGGTAAACGTACCCGTAACAAGTTCCGGGTCTTCTCGTGCCTCTCTAGCATTAATAACAAACGCTCTTCCACGTGCAGGTCCGCTATTCTGATTCGGGCACTGGCTCTTATAGTGACCTTGTTTTCCACACCCAAAACAAGTAATGTTAGCCAAAGCAGTTCTATTTGCGTTGGTGGCAGGAGTCTTGTTACCGTTTGCATTTGTAACGAGAGCCTTACAATCTTCAGCAAGATGTCCCTGTCTATTGCATTTAGTGCACAACACACTACAGTAACCAAAATGATGTTTGTGACAACGGTTGCATAAAGGACTTTGTCCTTTGTAACCAAAGCCTGAACCACTACCCGCACCTTTCGTGGTTTCTTGTTTCTTATAAGGTTGTTGTTGGTTACCTCGATCATAACCTCCATTCCACTTTTTCTTGTTCCCCAATACCTTCACCTCAGTATTGAATGCTTTCTTGTCCAAAATGACCTGATCCATTAGCTCGTTCGCCATGGTTATAGCTTCATGAATTGTTTTAGGTTTCGATGCCGTAACGTTTGCCTTGACCTTTTTGGGCAAACCACCTTTGTACATTTCAATCTTCCGTGCTTCGGTTGGAACCAATTCAGGGCATAGTAAAACCAATTCCATGAATCGCTGATTGTAGTTGGTGATTTCAGTACCAACCACCTTCAAACTTCGTAACTCATCTTCTAACTTAATAACCTCATTCCTTGGACAATACTCGGTGATTATCATTGCTTTGAATTCTTCCCATGGAGTATCATAAGCTACATCTCCTCCTACCGCCTTCACATAATTCTTCCACCATGTGAGTGCACTATCTTGTAAAGTGCACGATGCAAACTTGGTCATGTCTTTTTCATCACAACCACTGATTTTAAACACCGTCTCCATCTTTTCTATCCATCGGGTTAAACCGATCGGTCCTTCCGTTCCACTGAATGATGATGGCTTGCAAGCTTGGAACGTCTTGTAGGAGCATCCTACACGAGGATTTGGATTAACTGCAGCAGCTCTTGCAGCCTCAACCCATAACATTCTGTCGTTCACTCGCTGGTTGATGAGTTCCTCGAGTTCTTGTTCCGTCATTCGATTCAATCGCGCCATTTCCTAATGAAAGAAAATAATTATTCACATGGAATATTATAGATGTAGTGTGTATTTATAGTACATTTATAGCTTGTTAATAATATGAACCAGGTATTATTATAAAAGCCTTTTCTTCTTATTAGCGTTTTATAATTATATCTTGGGTAGTACCTACCCGTTAATGTTCATACTTAATAGCTTAGTACAGAATCAATTACTACAATCTAAATAATACTTAACCATGGAAAATTATTGCATTTCATACTTCGCTATTTTACATATGCTTACATCAAACTTTAAACAAACCACACTAATAATATTATACAAAACATTATGTGATTCCATGGTTTAATACGGTAGCGCATCATTTGGTCTATTTCCCAAAACATTTATGTCCAAGGAATCCCCCAACGCGAATCCTAGCTGTCTCCCTACGTTTTGGCTGAGGTGCCGAAGAACTAGATGCGGGGATAGCACTAATAGGAATAGCGGGGATAGGGGTGGTAGTGTTGAGTGGAATTGGTGCCACATCATTCTCATTAAACTCGGGATTTGGATTTTCTAATTCATTAGCCTTTCGTTTCTTTCCTAGTTCGAACTCTTCTTTTGTAATTTCCTGTATTTCTTCCTCGGGTTCACTTTCCTCCTCGGGTTCACTTTCCTCTTCGGGTTCACTTTCCTCCTCGGGTTCACTTTCCGATATTTCAATAGTTGGTTCATCCGGAAATTGTGAGTCTTCCCCAAAAATACCACTTTCGTCATCGGATATGTTAATGACTGAAACACAATCTGAAGGTTCTGATTCGGAGTCGCTGAATGTGATAATAAGTTTCGAGCCCGACATCTAACACATAACAACTAACCCATTAGTACTTACATAATATTTACACATAAATTTTAACCAACAGTGATAAGCAATGGTTTTTAAAATCAGACCCGGTCAAAGTCCAGACTTTACTAATGTATCCTAACGACTTCTCAGTTAGACACACTAATGCAAACCTGGTTCGCTAAGACCAACGCTCTGATACCACATGTCATAACCCGTCCTTAACCATAAGAACGCGTTAGATAACGTATGATTTCATTGCGAGGTATTGACCTCTATATGAGACATTTTTGAAAGAAAACTGCATATATTATACATTACAAACCATAACCATTATTTTTGTTACAAGCTTAAGACAATAAAAAGAAGATTAACGTTTAGCGATAATCTTCGACTTACAAACTTTACAAATGATGACAACAACACGGTTTCTAGCATATTTTACAATACAACATCTCGGATATGCAGTTTTATTTTTGACACAAACATGCGTACGCAAGATCCTGGTTAGATCCAACATGATGCAGCGGAAGCTTTAGAAATCACCTGAGAATAGACATGTTTTAAAAAGGTCAACATAAAGTTGGTGAGATATAGGTTTAATGCCGGCAGCAATATATATATAGACCACAAGATTTCGTATATAAACAGTTTAATAAAAATATTCTAAGTGGTTGAGCACTTGGTAACCATACTTAACATTTTCACGTCGCATATTCCCTTTAATATGAAATCTTACTACACCGTACCAAGTGTAGTCACAAAACGAAGTACTGTGCAACCGTTGAATACTGGTCGTCCAGTCCGGTTGGGGTTGTCAGGCCCGATAGATCTATCAACAGGATTCGCGTTTACAATACCGCTGTAAATATTAGTTACCAAGCTACAGGGAAGTATGCCAGTGGTACAACTCAACGTAGAACATATTTTTCAGTTACTTGTGTCCATATCGTAAAACATAAAATACATGTATTCTCATCCCGAAATATTTAGAGTTTAAAAGTGGGACTATATACTCACTCTTGTCTTGATGATATATATATTTTGACTCGGTCTTCCGGTTGATATCACGAACCTATCCATATATAATATATCAATACCTTTTCTTTTTAAACAAACGTCGCATATATATACTTGTTATACTTTTAATACTTTGAATAATTCCTTAGTCCGTAGTTAGCAGTTCGTTGTTAGTAATTCAATTTTAATGGTTCATTTTTAGATGTTTAATATACCCGCAATGAAATAAATAAAACCCCCAACGAAATAAATAAAACCCCATCGTATATGTATTGGTCGAGATTAATCTTGACCCATGGTACCGGTGTTGTCAAATGACGTGTTGCGTACATAAAGTACCGGTGTTGTCAAATGACGTGTTGCGTACAATCATGGGATCTTATGATTTATCTTCTCGTGTTGTTTACGGGTGATCCTGAACCATATAAAATTGAATTATAAGTACATATATATAAAATATCATGTTATCTTAGAAGTATGTGATTTTATGTAAATTTTTCCAATGAATCCCGAAGTTGAAAATGTCTAGGATAGCCAATTTTGTTTCGGTCATAGTTTCTTCGTTACAAGTCCGTTTTCGTTGATTCAAATTGCCATCTTCTTGGATCGAGTTCTTCTTTAAGACTATGAACTGTAAATACCTTGGTTTGTATTCAAAATCATACGGCATAAGTGAAAGTTTAGTGAAACATATGAAGTTAAACATTTTGTTACAACAAAATCATTTAATGACCATTTTTCCAAAAATACTTATACTTTGAAAAACCAAGTTTTACCTTGTTAAATTAACATATAAATAAGTTATATTACATGTCTTGAAGTATTTTAAAAGTTAAGTTAGAAGGATCTACTTAGTTTGCAAACAAGTTTGAAAACATTCAAACTATGTTCTTGTTGTTAAACTTTTGTACCACAAAATAAGATAGCTATATATATATGAATTGAATAAGGTTATGAACATAGATTATACCTCAAGTTCCTTGGATAAAGTTGCTGTAAAAGAGAAGTAAGAAGCTAGAATCAAAAGGGTGATGGAAGTGGATGAAAGATTGGAAGTAAGTTGGTGTTCTTGGAAGGTTTTCTTGAAGTGTTTTTGTATGGTTTTCTTATAGTGTTTTAGTATGGTTTTTGAAGCTAGATCTTCTTGATAAGTTGCTGTAGTGTTATGGAGTTTAGAGTTCTTGAAAGAGTGTGTGTTTTTGCTAAGATAATTGAAGTAAAAGTGAAACAAAGTGATGATACATATAGAGCTAAAAAAAACGTGGCCATGTAAGGGTTAAGGACAAAATTTCAAGTTATGATTTCATGTATCTAGCCTTATTTGCATCCAAGTTCAATTACCTAGCTCTAAGGGCAGTAACAAGAGTAGGTTTGGTGGTGATTTGATGTGTATTTACTATTAGTAAATACGTATAGAAGCTAGGTATGATACAAGTATAAATACTCTAGGTATACGTATAGAAATTTTGTGAAAAATGGAATGAGGATTCAAATATAGCTATCTTTTGTGAATACACTTATATGGTTTTATGTATTTAAGTCTTTAAAAGTGATTAAATACATTACTTATACAATATATGTATAAACATTATATGTCTTAAGTATTTATGTCAAATAACGTTACGTATAGTTATCGTTTTGAAAACTTAAGTTAGTAGTTTCAAAATATACTTGTAACTTATTGTTATTAATATAAAATGAGGTATTAAAACATTCATTAATCATGTTAAATATGTATATATACATATATATATACACAAACGTATAATTATCATATATTGTATAGTTCGTGATATCGTCGGTCAAACTAGACGGTCAAACATTGTGTAGAACTCTTTTCGGAAATATAAATCTCATCAATTTGGATTGCTTATCATGTTGGTAAGGTTTAATCTATGTAAATATTAATCTTATAAGTATAGAATGATCGAAAAAGTGCGGGTCGTTACAAAATCAGTTTCTTGAATGCAGTTTTTACACAATATCGTACAAACATGGACTCCAAATCTTGTCCTTATTTTAGTATGCAACAGCGGAAGCTCTTAATATTCACCTGAGAATAAACATGCTTTAAACGTCAACAAAAATGTTGGTGAGTTATAGGTTTAACCTATATATATCAAATCGTAACAATAGACCACAAGATTTCATATTTCAATACACATCCCATACATAGAGATAAAAATTCATTCATATGGTGAACACCTGGTAACCGACATTAACAAGATGCATATATAAGAATATCCCCATCATTCTGGGACACCCTTCGGATATGATATAAATTTTGAAGTACTAAAGCATCCGGTACTTTGGATGGGGTTTGTTAGGCCCAATAGATCTATCTTTAGGATTCGCGTCAATTAGGGTGTCTGTTCCCTAATTCTTAGATTACCAGACTTAATAAAAAGGGGCATATTCGATTTCGATAATTCAACCATAGAATGTAGTTTCACGTACTTGTGTCTATTTTGTAAATCATTTATAAAACCTGCATGTATTCTCATCCCAAAAATATTAGATTTTAAAAGTGGGACTATAACTCACTTTCACAGATTTTTACTTTGTCGGGAAGTAAGACTTGGCCACTGGTGATTCACGAACCTATAACAATATATACATATATATTAAAGTATGTTCAAAATATATTTACAACACTTTTAGTATATTTTGATGTTTTAAGTTTATTAAGTCAGCTGTCCTCGTTAGTAACATACAACTAGTTGTCCACAGTTAGATGTACAGAAATAAATCGATAAATATTATCTTGAATCAATCCACGACCCAGTGTATACGTATCTCAGTATTGATCACAACTCAAACTATATATATTTTGGAATCAACCTCAACCCTGTATAGCTAACTCCAACATTCACATATAGAGTGTCTATGGTTGTTCCGAAATATATATAGATGTGTCGACATGATAGGTCGAAACATTGTATACGTGTCTATGGTATCTCAAGATTACATAATATACAATACAAGTTGATTAAGTTATGGTTGGAATAGATTTGTTACCAATTTTCACGTAGCTAAAATGAGAAAAATTATCCAATCTTGTTTTACCCATAACTTCTTCATTTTAAATCCGTTTTGAGTGAATCAAATTGCTATGGTTTCATATTGAACTATATTTTATGAATCTAAACAGAAAAAGTATAGGTTTATAGTCGAAAAATAAGTTACAAGTCGTTTTTGTAAAGGTAGTCATTTCAGTCGAAAGAATGACGTCTAGATAACCATTTTAGAAAACATACTTCCACTTTGAGTTTAACCATAATTTTTGGATATAGTTTCATGTTCATAATAAAAATCATTTTCTCAGAATAACAACTTTTAAATCAAAGTTTATCATAGTTTTTAATTAACTAACCCAAAACAGCCCGCGGTGTTACTACGACGGCGTAAATCCGGTTTTACGGTGTTTTTCGTGTTTCCAGGTTTTAAATCATTAAGTTAGCATATCATATAGATATAGAACATGTGTTTAGTTGATTTTAAAAGTCAAGTTAGAAGGATTAACTTTTGTTTGCGAACAAGTTTAGAATTAACTAAACTATGTTCTAGTGATTACGAGTTTAAACCTTCGAATAAGATAGTTTTATATATATGAATCGAATGATGTTATGAACATCATTACTACCTCAAGTTTAGTAGGTAAACCTACTGGAAGTGACAAGAAATGATCTAGCTTCAAAGGATCTTGGATGGCTTGAAAGTTCTTGAAGTAGGATCATGACACAAAAACAAGTTCAAGTAAGATTTTTACTCGAATTAAGATAGTTTAAAGTTATAAAAATTGAATCAAAGTTTGAATATGAATATTACCTTGAATAAGAAAGATAACCTACTGTATATAACAAAGGTTTCTTGATCTTAGATGATTACTTGAAATGGATTAGAAAGCTTGGAAGTAAATTAGTAAACTTGAAGGGATTTTTGAAGTGTTCTTGAAGTGTTCTTCCTATGATGATTATAGCTTGATTCTTGAAGTGATTTTTGATGAAGATGATGATTAATTACTGGAAAAATACGTTCATAATAGTGTGTGTGTGTTGAGAGAGAATTAGAAAGAGAATTGGAAGTGAAATGGAGTGAATGATGATTGGTAATTGGTGAGTGGTGAGTGGGGTTAAAAGGAGTTCTAGTTAGTTGACTAGCTCATGGTAGAAGTTAAAATTGATTAGTCATACATGACATAATCAAGAGTGGAATCCCATGCTAGTTCCTATTGGTATATACCCATAGTAAGTACGTTTTGAAGCTGTGTATAATACGGGTAAGAATACGACTAGAATTCTTGATGAAAGAAAAGAATGGGAAAGTAACTGTAACCATTTTCGTTAAGTATGAGTGTTTTGATATATGTCTTGAAGTCTTCCAAAAGTATTTTAATACATCTAAATACACTACATGTATATACATTTTAACTGAGTCGTTAAGTCATCGTTAGTCGTTACATGTAAGTGTTGTTTTGAAACCTTTAAGTTAACGATCTCAATTAATGTTGTTAACCCATTGTTTATTATATCTAATGAGATGTTAAATTATTATATTATCATGATATTATGATATATTAATATATCTTAATATGATATATATACATTTAAATGTCGTTACAACTATAATCGTTACATATATGTCTCGTTTCGAAATCCTTAAGTTAGTAGTCTTGTTTATATGTATATAACTCATTGTTAATATACTTATGGAGATACTTACTTATCATAATCTCATGTTAACCATATGTATATCCATATATATATCGTCATGTCGTTTTTACAAGTTTTAACGTTCGTGAATCGCCGGTCAACTTGGGTGGTCAATTGTCTATATGAAACATATTTCAATTAATCAAGTCTTAACAAGTTTGATTGCTTAACATGTTGGAAACATTTAATCATGTAAATATCAATCTCAATTAATATATATAAACATGGAAAAGTTCAGGTCACTACAGGAATAAGTTCATTATTCTCATTTTTTATTACGGTCATTCCTCCATTCTTAGGTACGACTTGAATAGGACTGACCCACGGTGAATCGGAAATATGATAGATTAGACCGGTGTTCAGAAGTTTGATTACTTCTTTCTTGACGACTTCTTGAATCATAGGCAGAGGCGGATCTTAGTGAGGGCAGGGAGGGGCACCCGCCCCCACTAGATTTTGAGTAACTAGTGTTATATATATAGTGATGATTCATGGTAGATTAAGCTTAAGGGAGCGTTTTAAAGAAGGAAAAGTTAGAAATGGAGATTAGAATAGAGGTTGAAGAAAGAGAAATAAAGATTATTTTTATTTTGTACTATTTGTCCTTGATAGTTGAAAATGTTATAGGCTCTTTTGACCAGCACCTTAATTTACTCAAGTACTATGTTATATAGGGAGTATTTATTAATGTTTATATTTTTATTTACTACAAAATAAGATACTCCGTAATATGATAATTATATCAAGTATATTTCATTTCCCCATTTTCTTAGTGATGCGTACATAGTGTACATATTACCCATATATTATATATATATATATATATATATATATATATATATATATATATATATATATATTATTTTTATTTTTATTTTTCAATATACAATACAAAATCAATCCATATATAGATTCAATTTACTTATAAGTAATTTTATAGTATCTATGTTAAATAATAATTGTGATAGCAATAAGTTTGTTGATGAAGAGGCTTTAAATAGTATCGTATATTCGGGTTAACATAACAATCAATTTTTATATATATATATATATATATATATATATATATATATATATATATATATATATATATATATATATATATATATATATATATATATATAACATTTCATGAAAGATTATTTCGCCCCTCCTATAAATTAATTCAAGTTCCGCCACTGATCATAGGATTGACCCTTCTTTGCCTCTGAACTGATGCTCTGAAATCATCTTCCATGAAGATCTTGTGGGTGCAATAGTTAGGATTGATTCCTTTTTTGTCAGAAATCTTCCAAGCAATTGCTTTCTTATGTGATTTCAGAACTTGAATCAATTTCACCTTCTCATATGGCGTGAGGTCTTTCGAGATGATTACAGGGAGTTGCGATTCTCTTTCTAAGAATGCATACTCCAGATGTTTGGGTAACTTTTTCAATTCTAATTCTGGAGGTTCCTCGATAGATGGCTTCATTCTAGCTATTTCTGCTCTGTCTAACGAGTCATACCGATCTTGGAATTCTGATTCTTCATTCTTAATAGCGGTCACTGATGCTATCTGTTCTTCACTTTTGGAAATTGTCCTTCTTAAAGCTTCCTCTTCAGAAACGTCTTCTTTAGTTTTGAAGATTGGTTCAGGATTCTCCACACAGTCCTCTTTTGACTGAGGTTTTAGAAATACCGTATTGAATTCTGTTTCCTCATTCGGTCTTCTCCTTAACAGAGGTAGGGGAATGCCATGACCTAGTGGTGCTATTTGGATAGTTTTGCCGAGAAAGTTACTTTCAGAGAGGAGAGATTTATTTTGACTAGGATCTATGATTAAATGGATGTCGAGATTTTCTTCAGGAGGTGTAAAGAACAGATCCTTAGAAATTTGATCTTGACTGCATATAGCCATGGTATCCTCTAGATATTCATTGACAAGTTCTTGAAAAGAATCAGTGAGATTGATATCTTCCTCGCGGGGGTGGCTCATGAGTCGGTCGACATTAAATGTGACTTCTTCACTTCCAACTCTTAACCTCAATGATCTGTCGTGAACATCGATTACAGCCTTGGCAGTATTTAGGAATGGTATGCCAAGTATGAGTGGGACCTTCGTGTCTTCCTCAATATCCATAATGATGAAATCGACGGGGAATGCGAACTTATCCACTCTGACTAGGACATCCTCAGCTATTCCTCGAGGAATCTTAACTGATCTGTCCGCGAGTTGGATAGTCATTCTGGTTGGCCTTAAGTCCTTTAATCCTAGCTTTTTAAATAACGAATAGGGCATTAGGTTTACACTGGCTCCTAAGTCTGCTAAAGCATTGCTAATCTGGACATCTTGCAGATAGCAAGGTACTGTAAATCTTCCTGTATCTCCTAACTTAGGGGGAATACCATGTTGTAACACTAATGAGCATTCTTCACTTAAAGGCAAGCTAACTATCTCTCTTAATCACTCTTTGTTTGAAAGCAGTTCTTTGAGAAATTTAGCGCAGTTTGGCATTTCTACTAAATCATCTACTAGTCGTACATTCAAATGTAAATTCTTAATAATATCCCAATACTTAGCGAATTGCGCTTCTTGTTTTTCCTTCCTAAGCTACCTGGGAAAGGTATGCGGGCGCGCGGAATGATTTCCGGGGCCTTAGGAGAGATAGGTTCTGGTGGATTGACAACAGGGTCAATTGACACCGGTTCCTTATTGAAAAAATCTTGTATGGGTATGTTAACAGTTGTTTCCTTCCCACCTCTAGTTACTACTAGGGCATCAAACTCACTACTCTCTAATTCAACTTTAGTGGCTAAACGTTTAAGTGTAAGCTGAAAATTGATTATTAACTCTTCAAAATTCTTTATCAAGGTATCAAATCTGTTTTGGCATTCTATGATCTGAAGATTTATCGTGTATTGCTTTTTCATAAATTCAACTAAACTTTCTTTAAAGAGGGTAGTAGGTTGGTGTAGTGGGAGGAGTATATTAAAGTCCGAGCTATTCTACTGTTTATATGCCCATCTAGGGTAAGGATACCTTAGATTGGTTCTAGTAGCATCGGTACTTTTAGGAATTGATAAACTTTGAAGAGTGAGGGTGGGATCTTGTATCCTAGTTTCTAGCATTTGTACCGTATGAGCGAAGATGTCATCCTTCTCAGCAGCTTCATTGTTCCATTCTTCCTGTTATGCAGCTATTGTGTCCAAAAGATCCCATGCTTCGTCTGTTGTTCGTGACATGAAACTGCCTTGCGAGGCCATGTCTAGGAGAGACTTATCATCCTTGATCAAACCATTGTAAAGCATGCAGATTATGTCTGCCCAACTTAACAAATGATTCGGACATCTTTTAAGCATCACTTTTACTCTATTCCATGCTAGACACAATGACTCATTTTCTTTTTGAGAAAAGTAGGTGATGTCATTTCTTAAACAGGTTTGCAGGGAAGGTGGATAAAATTTGTTTAAAAACTTAGTGGCTAATTCTTCCCATGAATGTACTGAGTTTGGGTTAAGCTCATCAAACCATGTCAAAGCGTGTGAAGACAGAGAATACTGGAAAAGATGAAGTTTCAAAAAGTTTTTCTCGTTTTCTTCCTTCTTAAAAGAGTCAACCAGACTAATAAATTTGTTTAAGTGAAAGTTTGGATCGTCAGTCGGTAAACCTTGAAATTTACAGATCATACTGACCAGCTTGATCATATGTGAACTAATTTCAGGAGTTCCTTCGATTCCTAAGGTGATTGGTCCTCCTCTTTCCTCTAAACATGATTTTTGCATAGAAGTAAGGGTGTTTTGTTGTTCCACTTTTTTATGATTTTCTATTTTAAAAACACTCAAAAGTAAATTTTAGAAAATATTAATTGACTAAAAGGATCGATAATTTAATAAAAACAATTATTCTGGAAATTCGGTCGCTAACCTTATCGATATTCCAATTGATATGATTTCTTACAGATTACTGGGTATCTAGGTAGCCAGGCCGACTACGGAGAGACAGGATCCTTTTGGTTCCAATATAATTGGAGACTGTTCGGAAAATCCAACAATCGAGTCCATGTATAAATGTCTTTCTTAGACACCACCAAACAATACTTTTGTCTGCTTAAAATATTTCTCAATCAAAATATTCAATCCACAGCAGCGGCGCCAAAAAGAAGTTTTCACTCTGATATGACTACAATGGACGGTTTTATTCGTGAGGTGTCGTTAGGTCACAGGACGTCTGGTTTGGTGTAGCACACAGGGGTTTCTCTTTAATTCATATTGTGCGGGGCCGAAATTTACTTTTAACTTTCTAATGTAGAAGGTGTAAGTTAACCTCGGGTCGTATTTTTGAATGGTTTAACGAATTGAAGATCAAGTGGATAATTGTCTTTTATTTAAATTACCTGGATAGTAGTTGTTTAAGCTAAAGTCCTAATTGCGGAAAGGTAAATAAAGCGGGAGGATGTCTAGAGTGTGCAGATCAGGGAAATGTTGACCAAGATATTAGTTTGGGCTAGTTAAAGGTACTTATGTTGATATTAAAGCCTATGATTGAAGTGGTGTAGATCTGGTTGGATGTGCCAATTACACAGACCTACTTATCTCTGGACTCTCAGAGTTCTCGTTGAGTAGTGAAAAGTATGTCACGTGGTTGTATAATTGAAACGTGACGATACCTCGGAGGTTATCCTTAGTAAAGCACTAGGTTTATTAGTAGTTGAGTTCTAATCCTAACCCTCGTTATCAGTTTGGTTAACTAAATAACAATGTGCCGTGTTGATTGAACACTGATCACAAACGGAAGGAGTCCGTCGAGTTAAGTTGACAAAACCTTAAATGAAAACTAACAACAATTTCATCATACTTATGAGATCAAACCAAGACAAACATTATACAGCATTAAAGTTGATATACTGAAAGTAAAGCAGATAGAAACCTAACAGGTACCTAAACAGTTTTTATGACTTAATCCTAGGGCAACAATCAAACAAGAACATGCAATAGGCTTGGGTCATACACTCAAGGCACTAGCTAGATCTTAACAGCTTCTAAGAGGACTCCTTGGAATAGTTAATAGGCATACTAGGTCATTTATGTCTCAATTCCTAAGTTCAGTGTCCCAAAAGCGCATCCAATGTCTCTCGGGAACTCCGGCCATACCGAGTTCACAGAATCTTCAGATACAGTATAACATGGGTCTTAATCCTATGAAGTAGCTAAGTTCACATAGGTGGGCAAGTCCTGATCACAATCTAGGTTGGTCAATCCTTAATATGTAGCATACAAATCTATCAGACTCATAAGTTCAGCATAATAACAATAACCGTACTAATTTAACATAATCACACTAACCCAAACTTCTATCATGACAACATACGGATTAATTAAGCTATCATGGTAATATCGGAACGTAATATTAAACATAAAAGGTAAGAATACATGTTTAATACAAAAGACAAGCATTTCGGATAAAAACCTGAAAAGGCTGAAGAAATCTGCCCGAGAACTTGAAAATATAAATGAATTGTAAATCGAGTGTGTATTGAAATGGATGGAGGAAGTCCTTTAAATAGACTCGGATTTTGCCTGCAAATGGCTGGCAGGCCGTTTGGCAGGCCGTTTGTAGAGGTCGTTTGCCAGGTTTGCCTGTTTAAGGTGCCCGTTTGATCTGGCCGTTTGACAGGCCATTTGTGAGCCAGGCAGGCCGTTTGGCAAGCCGTTTGGTCTGCCTGGTCAGCTGATTTTCACTGGACCGTAACTTGATTTTTTGTCTTTCACCGTTTTCACTCTAGATTCTTCGTTTCAGCTCTGTTTTACTTGATTCTTTTTGCAACGCCTTTATAATTATTTAATCTACAAAATCATCCGACAAAGCGATTATTTTTGCGATAAAGTTTGGAACTTTATGGGTTTTAGGGCCCAATATCGGTGGTAAAAATGTGACTTTTTGACCGATATCAACCCTTTTCAAGAAATTCTTGGGTTTGATTAAGCAACTCTTGCATTTCTATAGGTGCTAAACGATACAGTGTTTTAGCAATGGGGGTAGCCCCCGAAACCAACTCAATGCGAAATTCAACTTGTCTTTCCGCCGGAACATCCGGTAACTCATCCGGAAACACATCTTCAAATTATTTCACCACCGGAATAATACGAATGGATGGAGGCTCTTCACGAGTATCAACTACATGTGCAAGAAAAGACATGCCACCGCCACTAAGGAGATGACGTGCACGTGCATAAGTGCATAATGGCACAAGTCTTCTCCATTTCTCACCATGAATAATTAACTCTCCCCCACTTGGGGTCTTTACACGAATGAACTTTTCATGGCATGCAATATCGGCTCTATAATGACTGAGCCAATCCATAGCAAAAACGATATCAAAATCACCCAAAGTCATCGTGATAAGATCATTTTAAAGGTTTCGGTACCAAACACAACATCACAATTTTTACACACATCAAGCCCTAGCACCGTCTTTCCATCCTCCATTTTGACTTCTACCGGATGACTTAACTTAGCTAGCGGTTTATTAAGCATAGGCACAAATCTTAGAGACACAAATGACAAATTAGCACCACTATCAATTAATATCCTTGTCGGGTTAGAGTTAACCATGAAAGTACTTGAGACAACTTCATTGGATTGTTTGACTTCATCATTAGTCATCAAATAATTTCGTCCCCTAGCCATACCCGCCGCCTTTTCAAGATTTTTGACGTGATCTTTTCGTAAATTGGGACATTCGGTCCTTCGGTGCCCTTCCTTTAACAATTATAACATATGAGTTTGGGTGTTGATGATGGGTTCGTACAATCACGAGCCATGTGCCCTTGTCGTCTGCAATTATAACACTTGGGTCCAAAACCCCCGGAAGCAACCTTCTTCACACTACCTACGCTCTCAGTCATGCCTTACTCTTCTTATTGGAATGGCTAGTAGCTTCAAGCTTTCTCTTGCTAAAGGTGAAGTCACTCTTTTTTGGAGCTAGCGACTCGAAACCCTTAACTATATCAAACAACTCATCGAAAGATTTCACCGAACCCCTACTAATCTTCTATTGGTAGTTTCCATTCAAAGTTCGATAGAAGTCTTCCATCAACATATGATCATTACCGATATACTCTGAACAAAATTGGATCTTCGATAAGAAAGTGGACTTGAGAGTGTTCAAATCCATTGACCCTTGCTTCAAAGCACGCAACTCATCTTTTAGCCTCGAAAGATCGGTCGGAGTTCGGTACTCCTTGAAAAATTCTGCCTTGAATTCATCCCACGTCAAACTCATACTTTACCCCTCACCATAAACTCGAATTTTCGCGTCCCACCAAAGTTTGGCATCACCCCTCAACATGCTACTTACATACCTCGTTTTCTTATCAGGAGGGCATTCACTAGTGCAGAAAGCCCCCTCCAAATCGGAGATCCAATGGGTACTCTTGAGTGGGTCCCTCTCACCATCAAAAGTGGGAGGTTGAGAAATATTAAAGTTCTTGTAGAGGAAGTCCCTCCTTCCCACATCACTCGCATCATTTTCAACATACACACCTTGAGGTTTAGGGAACCTCTTATCGAACTCCTCTTGGATAATAGCATTCATTTGATCTTTTATCATGTCGGTCACTTGTTCATCAAACGATTGTTGGAAGACCTTCTTGACGTTCGTGAGAAATTCCATGTTGTGACTTTTCAAGATGGCTTCCACCTTGGCCGTGAATTCATTCTCTTCACTCGTGCTTCCATTATCATGACCGTTTCTCGTCTTTATGCTATAAAACGGAATAGGTTAAACAACGACACGTATGAAAACGATTCACATATCACACCACCCCATCTTGATCAACATTCATCGTACATCACTTGTTTGACCCGTAACAATGGTAGCTAGTCATTGTTACGCGAGCACGTCGCACCAACCCGCTAGTACAACGACTATCTTGCTCTAGGATTGCAAACATAATACATTACAATTATCATATAGTTAGTTAACCTATGCTAAGGCACTAACAAATCCCAGTTCGACCTGCATCCTATAAATCCCGTATAAAACGCATGCACAATAAAATCGAAGTCTAGGCACCTATCTCAAGTCGCATAAATCCCTTAGACCATGCTCTGATACCACTCGAAACAACCCAACCCACCTTTAACCCGACATTTTTTTTTTTAAAAACATTAGCAATATTGTACAACATTCAAATGCGTTACTTGAATAGTAAACAACCATCATAACATAAAAGGTTTCATACAAGCTTCGAGTATTTAAGTTTAGTACAATTCAAAATGTAATTACGACCCATGAGTTTAATTGCCAAACAAAACACGAGCATGGAGTTTGGGGTTAAACTACCCTACAAGGTCGCATCTAAAAATACCCTCCAATAGCCCACTAGATGGAGGTATCTAATCCACAATAATACCCTTGCCCTTGTCCACGCCGGAACCTAAAAAGAGTAAACAACGAGAGGGTAAGCATAACGCTTAGTGAATGCAACAATTATACATATACATATATAACATACTTATTTGCAAACACTTACTCACATACTGCATACATGCTAGCAATTTAATTAGCATACAATCTCAAAGTAGAAGCTAATTCCTCAACACGTCACAAGTCAGCATAATCCATAGCATATAATATAAATAATGCTCAAGTAATCCACACACACACACACACACATACCATATGGTTAACCATACTCACGTCATGGTGCTACCATCTCCGTGGTTCACACCATACGCATTTATCATGATGCTACTGGCTCCGTGGTTCACATCATAACTTGAGTCATACTCACGCTAAGGCGCTACCGGCTCCGTGGTTCACACCTTAACAATTCGTGCCATAGTACTACCGGCTCTGTGGTTTACACTACAACACACGTACCATGATGCTACCGGCTCCGTGGTTCACATCATAGCACACTCGCCCATGCCATGGCACTACCGGCTCCGTGGTTCATACCATAGCACACAAATAAATACACTATATACATACAAGTATAATTATTCCACTTACCTTATCGCCTATGTGACGATTATACATTTCCGCAAGCTTCAATGTAAAGTACCTATTACATTAAGTACACAATTAACACAAAAATAAGTTGGACTACATCACCAACTCACAACTCTAGTGCATTAATGACTCAAGGTGAAATTATGACCCATTGGCATTAATGACACCCATCGTAGGTCAAGACCACTTTAAATCACTAATGGCTAGTGATTAAAGTCTAACTACACCAACTAGCACAATTTTGAGCAATAAACATCTCACTATGCTAGTTTGGGTCACAATACACTCCTTTGACCCATTTGATCCATTTCAAAGGCTATACGAGTATTTGGGTCACCCGTAACCCTAATACACCCATTTCACTAACAACTAAGTGAGTTAGAGTTCTAATCAACACTTTAAGCTTACAATTCCAATTTATAACCTAAAACCCCAGACTATAAATCTTTAGGTTTAGTTACTAGTGTTATACCCAAAATCACCCATATTTTATGAAGATGAATCTTACACCCAACCCATAAACAAATCATTAACTCTAAACCAAATTAAACACTAATACATGGAATTAGAGCTTACCACCACGCCACAAGATGAGTAGAAAGTAGCTTCAACAAGTACCCAACTCTAATTGAAGAGAACAAGCTTTTTTTTCTCCCTCAACTGAAGCTCTCTCTCTCTCTTTCTCTCTCTCTCTCTCTCTCTCTCTCTCTCTCTCTCTCTCTCTTGTTTCTCACTCTAGAAAATGGGCTGGAGATGAGAGGATAAGATTTTAGGTGGAAATGAGATCCAGATCTGATCCGAAGCTTTAAATACGCCCACTAGTGAAAAGACCAAAGTACCCTTCTTATTCTTACAAAATAACCCAAAACCCAGATCCTGTCATAGGAACATCGTTCCACATTTAGGAACGTCGTTCCTCCCTTCATAATGCCAGAATTCCGTTCTTAATAACAGAACGTAGTTCCTCAAACGTCCTCAAACTTGTTCTGTTCAATACCTTATACACAACGTCGTTCTTGGTTTTGGAACGTCATTCCAGCATTTGGAACGTCGTTCCTCCCTTTTGGAACATCGTTCCTCCCTTTCGGTCGGATAAAACCCTTGATATAACTATAATGGACAGTTTTATTCGTGCGGTGTCGTTAGGTCGCAGAACGTCCGGTTTGGTGTAGCACACAGGAGTTTCTGTTTAATTTATATTGTGCGGGGCCTAAATTTACTTTTAACTTTCTAATTTAGAAGGTGTAAGTTAACCTAGGGATCATGTTTTTGAATGGTTTAATGAATTGAAGATCAAGTGGATAATTGTCTTTTATTTAAATTACTTGGATAGTAGTTGTTTAAGCTAAAGTCCTAATTGCGGAAAGGTAAATAAAGCGGGAGGATGTCCAGAGTGTGCAGATCAGGGAAATGTTGAGCAAGATGTTAGTTTTGGCTAGGTAAAGGTAATTATGTTGATATTTAAGCCTATGATTGAAGTGGTGTAGATCTGGTTGGATGAGCCAGTTACACAGACCTACTTATCTCTAGACTCTCAGAGTTCTAGTTGAGTAGTGAAAAGTATGTCATGTGGTTGTATATTTGAAATGTGACTATACCTCGGAGGTTATCCTTAGTAAAGCACTAGGTTTATTAGTGAGTTGAGTTCTAATCCTAACCCTCATTATCAGTTTGGATAACTGAATAACAACGTGCCGTGTTGATTGAACACTGATCACAAACGGAAGGAGTCCGTCGAGTTAAGTTGACAAAACCTTAAATGAAAACTAACAACCATTTCATCATACTAATGAGATCAAACCAAGACAAACATTTTACAGCATTAAAGTTGATATACTGAAAGTAAAGCAGATAGAAACCTAACAGGTACCTAAACAGTTGATATGAGTTAATCCTAGGGCAACAATCAAACAAGAACATGCAATAAGCTTGGGTCAAACAGTCAAGGCACTAGCTAGATCTTAACAGCTCCTAAGAGGACTCCTTGGAATAGTTAATAGGCATACTAGGTCATTTATGTCTCAGTTCCTAAGTTTCGTGTCCTAAAAGCGCATTAAATGCCTCTCGGAAACTCCGGCCATACCGAGTTCATAGAATCTTCAGATACAGTATAACATGGGTCTTAATCCTATGAAGTAGCTAAGTTCACATAGGTAGACAAGTCCTGATCACAATCTAGGTTGGTCAATCCTTAAGATGTAGCATACAAATCTATCAGACTCACAAGTTCAGCATAATAACAATAACCGTACTAATTTAACATAATCACGCTAACCCAAACTTCTATCATGGCAACATACAGATTAATTAAGCTATCATGGTAATATCAGAATGCAATATTAAACATAAAAGGTAAGAATACATGTTTAATACAAAAGACAAGCGTTTCAGATAAAAACCTGAAAAGGCTGAAGAAATCTGCCCGAGATCGCAGGGACTCGCCGGGATATCCTTCGAAAAATAAAAGCTAAGCTAGCTACTACTAAAAACTAACTAAAACTTGAAAATATAAAATGAATTGTAAATTAAGTGTGTGTTAAAATGGATGGAGGAAGCCCTTTAAATAGACTTGGATTTTGCCTGCAAACGGCTGGCAGGCCGTTTGGCAGGTTTGCTCTTTTAAAGGTGCCCGTTTGATCTAGCCATTTGGCAGGCCATTTGTGAGCCAGGCAGGCCATTTGGCAGGCCGTTTGGCAAGCCGTTTGGTCTGCCTGGTCAGCTGATTTTCACCGGATCGTAACTTGATTTCTTGTCTTTCACATTTTCGCTCTAGATTCTTCGTTTTAGCTCCGTTTTACATGATTCTTTTTGCATCGCCTTTGTAATTACTTAATCTACAAAATCAGCCGACAAAGTGATTATTTTTGCGATAAAGTTTGGAACTTTATGGGTTTTAGGTCCCAATATCGGTGGTAAAAACGTGACTTTTTGACCGATATCAAATACCCCACACTTAGCTTTGCTTGTCCTCAAGCAAAAAAGCGGGAATATAAGGATCTTTCTAATAGATTCTCCCCCGCCTATCCTCAGATCTTTTATTATGCCTTCATCAGAAGTCGTCACATCTTTTGAAAGTATTAAAAAAAGTTTCGAACTTCGATGGTTTTAGTCGCTAGATTCCAATAGCGTCCATAGCGAAAAAGGCGTACTTTCCAACTCTCAGATGTAAAGTATACATGACCAGGCCTCTTACTAGCGGATCACTCATATCACTCAAGTGTTTAGGGTGCCCTAATCTAGTTGTATTGTCACTCAGAAGCCAGTCGTGTAACAGTTCTTATCATAGGCTTGGTAAAACATCGATATCTCCACCGGTTTGAGTAAGAACGATACTGATCTTCTTCCTAGGCATTCTTTCTAGAGGAAGACGGGTTATAGGGTTTGAAAATTTTTATGGATTGGTGAAAGGTATCCAGATCTTTTGATTTTCAGAGAGAATTGATAGATTTTGATTCTTCAGAGTATCCTTTTTGGATAGAGAATGGCTTAAATTCCGCAAGAGTTTTCTTCGAAAGATGCGGATTTTTGCCAAGACTTTGTCTAGAATTTTCTTGGCTCTTCCGATTATTCTTCCTCGAGCAATTTCTCGGGTTTTTCTTGCCTTTATTAGAGACTTTGCTCTTTCATAATTTTTTTTCGGGCATACCCTTTCTCCATAACTTTTGTCTTTCATTCAAGGTGCCCAGAGGGGAAGTGATAATCCACTGAAAATAGATCTTTGATCTATAAAAAACATCAGGGGTTTGGAATATTTCAACAAGTGCTTTTGAAGCGAATTTGATCGATCTATCTCTTCGTTAATCTCTGGATCTTTTTGATGAATGGAAAGGGAATGAAGGTGAATGGGTAGTGTATTTTGGGAGTGAATATTTCTAATTCATCAACTCTTTATGTGAGTTGGCCGGTTTAAATTGCGTGGAGTAGAAACGGAAACGGATGGCTTTTTGTCTTCTCTATTCAGAATGATTTCGGAAGGAGTATCGTACCTACACCACGTATGGCGCTTACTAACCATTGGCCTTGAAACGAATGTCAAAACCAAGTTCTAACTTGAACCGTACACCGGCACGCTCATCAATTGAATTGATAAAGTACTCTAGATTTGATGGATCGTACAGATACTTTGAGTCCAAAAGTCCTCACTTTTTGGGAGTAGGGGTCGTGCTTGGTCATGCGTAGCCTTTAACATATTTTGTCGAAAGAAATCTTTTGACGTAAACCATAAGTTTTTAGCTTAATCGTTCTGTTCTAGTAAATGTTTCGAAAACTGATTTCTAGCAATTTTATAAAATCTTTTGGGTAAAACGAGGTAAGAATTTTTCGATTTTACCTAAATATTCCTTGCTAGTTACTTTTAGACAAAAGAATTTTTCAAAAATTTGCCGTTTTTACGGTTACTTGTCCTTAAACCTTTACCCAATACCCCACACTTAAAAGAACGTTGGCCCTAATGTTCTCTGAAATAGAATATTTTAATATTTAATAAATTAAGGACAGTGTCTCTAGAATCTCTGAGTTTGGTGCGGGGATGACCCCACACTTCGAGATTTTAGTGCGTGTTAATTGAAAGAGATTTGAGGAAAGATTACTTCCCTACGGTTAGGTTACTCTCCTAGTATTGTGCTTTCTACGGTCAGGGTCTCCTAATGCTGGAAAGGACCAGTCTCTTCGATAAAATTCTACATGAAGAACAAAAAGAGAAAGGCAGCATTTTCACTATATATAATTTTTAATACAAAGCTTTAAAAAGATAAATTTAAAATTAACTAAAGTAAGGTAGTCCACGGAATACTATCCTGACCAATGTGCTGAGCTGTGTCTGTGAAGTATCCGAAGGGATCATCGTCTTCCCCAAGGGTTGAAAAATACTCTAACGGTGTCCTACATCCAGTTCGGAGCTCAGAAGCGTGTCTAGACAAAGGTCCGATGGCAACTAAAGGTGTGATAAGCTCGGAAATGGCTCTTCCTTGGGGATGTTCCCGATAATCTCAAAAACCTGAGCCATGGGTGGCTCTACTGAGATGGGCACTGTCACTAACTGGCAGCCCTCTGGTGGCTCACGAACAGGGATTGTCTCCATGACTGGGGAGGTGAAACGGCTAGCACAGGCGGCATGATGGGAGCAGCGTGAGTCGGAACGACGGTTGAGGTAACTGAACGGACTGAGACTGGAGTGGAGTGCCTGGGGGTAGCTTATCGTGTCGGAGGGACACGGCGTGCTATCTTGAATGATGAAGGGCCCAGAGTACTCTTGGGCATTCCTTCACGATGAAGGTACGCTCTGAGAGCTCGGTAATGTCTCTGCTGGTCTCTAAGTACTACCCAAGTAACATCTGGATCGTTCAAGGTGGCTCCATAATGAATCATAGTATGCGGCTCACGTGTCTCTGGTAACTCTGGAAACTCAGCTGGTCTTGAAACTAAACTTCGGGAGCATCGCACTGGAGGGGCTGGTGGTGCCGTACTAATGTCCTCCTCAACACTCTCAAGGATCATACGTGTTGGGCCAACTGTCCTGTGGATGGCCTAAACGGATCTGTGCTGCTCTCCGATAGGTGGACTTGGGGAGTCCTCCTCCTGCGAACTGGAATGCAATAAGAAGCTCCTGAACTTGGCATTTTGCCTGAATACATTCAACAAACTTGTAAGTACTAAGCGCAAGTATGGCGCTTAGGGTTAGTGCACAGAGATAATATATTTGTAGACTGAAAATAATTTGAAAATAAAAATAAATAAAAGATAAGCAAGGGGTGCCTCCCAAGAGCGCTTTGTTTATCAAGTCGTTGCAGCTCGACTTTTCCTGCCAGATCTTCAGAATAGATCAAAGGAGAAGAGGTGCTCCTCCTTATCGTGGTCTTCTAGATAAGCTTTTAACCGATGACCGTTGACTTTGAAGTTGCCAGTGGGTCCTTCCAATTCCACGGCTCCGTGTGGCAAAGCAGGAATAACTTTGTATGGCCCACTCCATCTTGATTTAAATTTTTCAGCGAACTTCTTGAATCGGGAATTAAAGAGTAGAACTTTATCTCCAGGAGTGAACTTTGTAGGAATCAATTTTGCATCGTGTGTCAGCTTTGTTCGTTCCTTGTAGATGTATGATGTCTCGTACGCTTGGTATCTTAATTCAATGAGTTCATTCATTTGCATTTTTCGATGCCTAGCGGTTACTGAAGGATCGAGGTTACAGGTTTTCAGTGCCCAGAGAGCTTTATACTCTAGTTCCAGCAGAAGATGACAAGCTTTTCCATAGATCATTTGGTAGGGTGTAGTTCCTAGGGGATTCTTGTAGACAGTCCGAAATGCCCACAGAGTATCATCTAGTTTTTCGGCCCATTTATTTCCATGATGGCTGACGGTACGTTCTAGAATTCTCTTGAGTGCTCTGTTAGTGACCTCTGCTTGTCCGTTTGTCTATGGATGATAGGCAGTGGACATTTTGTGGGTAACTCCGTATTGTTGCATCACTTTCATAAACTGGGTGTGACAAAACTGAGTGCATCTATCACTTATTATAGCGCGGGGAGCTCCGAATCGGCAGAAGAGTCTCTTCAAGAAGTTGGTGATGACCTTGACGTCATTAGTTGGAAATGCTTGGGCTTCGACCCATCTGGAGACGTAATCTAC
Source organism: Rutidosis leptorrhynchoides (assembly GCF_046630445.1). Lineage (NCBI taxonomy): Eukaryota > Viridiplantae > Streptophyta > Magnoliopsida > Asterales > Asteraceae > Rutidosis > Rutidosis leptorrhynchoides. The sequence continues at coordinate 184,077,272 of NC_092339.1, forward strand.
TGCTACGAGGACATATTCTTTTCCCATTAGACTTAGGGAATGGCCCCATAAAGTCTAATCCCCATATATCAAAGATTTTGCAAGCTTGGATATTAGTATGAGGCATCTCATTCTTCATAGAGATAATACATTGCATTTAGCATGCGTCGTTCCTCCCTTTTGGAACGTCGTTCCTCCCTTTCGGTCGGATAAAACCCTTGATATGACTACAATGGACGGTTTTATTCGTGAGGTGTCGTTAGGTCACAGGACGTCTGGTTTGGTGTAGCACACAGGGGGTTCTCTTTAATTCATATTGTGCGGGGCCGAAATTTACTTTTAACTTTCTAATGTAGAAGGTGTAAGTTAACCTCGGGTCGTATTTTTGAATGGTTTAACGAACTGAAGATCAAGTGGATAATTGTCTTTTATTTAAATTACCTGGATAGTAGTTGTTTAAGCTAAAGTCCTAATTGTGGAAAGGTAAATAAAGCGGGAGGATGTCTGGAGTGTGCAGATCAGGGAAATGTTGACCAAGATATTAGTTTGGGCTAGTTAAAGGTACTTATGTTGATATTAAAGCCTATGATTGAAGTGGTGTAGATCTGGTTGGATGAGCCAATTACACAGACCTACTTATCTCTAGACTCTCAGAGTTCTCGTTGAGTAGTGAAAAGTATGTCACGTGGTTGTATAATTGAAACGTGACGATACCTCGGAGGTTATCCTTAGTAAAGCACTAGGTTTATTAGTAGTTGAGTTCTAATCCTAACCCTCGTTATCAGTTTGGTTAACTAAATAACAATGTGCCGTGTTGATTGAACACTGATCACAAACGGAAGGAGTCCGTCGAGTTAAGTTGACAAAACCTTAAATGAAAACTAACAACAATTTCATCATACTTATGAGATCAAACCAAGACAAACATTATACAGCATTAAAGTTGATATACTGAAAGTAAAGCAGATAGAAACCTAACAGGTACCTAAACAGTTTTTATGACTTAATCCTAGGGCAACAATCAAACAAGAACATGCAATAGGCTTGGGTCATATACTCAAGGCACTAGCTAGATCTTAACAGCTCGTAAGAGGTCTCCTTGGAACAGTTAATAGGCATACTAGGTTATTCATGTCTCAATTCCTAAGTTCAGTGTCCCAAAAGCGCATCCAATGTCTCTCGGGAACTCCGGCCATACCGAGTTCATAGAATCTTCAGATACAGTATAACATGGGTCTTAATCCTATGAAGTAGCTAAGTTCACATAGGTGGAAAAGTCCTGATCACAATCTAGGTTGATCAATCCTTAAGATGTAGCATACAAATCTATCAGACTCACAAGTTCAGCATAATAACAATAACCGTACTAATTTAACATAATCACACTAACCCAAACTTCTATCATGACAACATACGGATTAATTAAGCTATCATGGTAATATCGGAATGCAGTATTAAACATAAAAGATAAGAATACATGTTTAATACAAAAGACAAGCATTTCGGATAAAAACCTGAAAAGGCTGAAGAAATCTGCCCGAGAACGCAGGGACTCGCCGGGATATCCTCCAGAAAATAAAATCTAAGCTAGCTACTACTAAAAATTAACTAAAACTTGAAAATATAAATGAATTGTAAATCGAGTGTGTGTTGAAATGGATGGAGGAAGCCCTTTAAATAGACTTGGATTTTGCCTGCAAATGGCTGCAGGCCGTTTGGCAGGCCGTTTGTAGAGGTCGTTTGCCAGGTTTGCCTGTTTAAGGTGCCCGTTTGACCTGGCCGTTTGATAGGCCATTTGTGAGCCAGGCAGGCCGTTTGGCAAGCCGTTTGGTCTGCCTGGTCAGCTGATTTTCACTGGATCGTAACTTGATTTTTTGTCTTTTACCGTTTTCACTCTAGATTCTTCGTTTCAGCTCTGTTTTACTTGATTCTTTTTGCAACGCCTTTGTAATTATTTAATCTACATAATCATCTGACAAAGCGATTATTTTTGTGATAAAGTTTGGAACTTTATGGGTTTTAGGGCCCAATATCGGTGGTAAAAACGTGACTTTTTGACCGATATCAACCCTTTTCAAGAAATTCTTGGGTTTGATTAAGCAACTCTTGCATTTCTATAGGTGCTAAACGATACAGTGTTTTAGCAATGGGGGTAGCCCCCGGAACCAACTCAATGCGAAATTCAACTTGTCTTTCCGCCGGAACATCCGGTAACTCATCCGGAAACACGTCTTCAAATTCTTTCACCACCGGAATAATACGAATGGATGGAGGCTCTTCATGAGTATCAACTACATGTGCAAGAAAAGACATGCCACCGCCACTAAGGAGATGACGTGCCCGTGCATAAGTGCATAATGGCACAAGTCTTCTCCGTTTCTCACCACGAATAATTAACTCTCCCCCACTTGGGGTCTTTACACGAATGAACTTTTCATGGCATGCAATATCGGCTCTATAATGACTGAGCCAATCCATAGCAAAAACGATATCAAAATCACCCAAAGTCATCGTGATAAGATCATTTTAAAGGTTTCGGTACCAAACACAACATCACAATTTTTACACACATCAAGCCCTAGCACCGTCTTTCCATCCTCCATTTTGACTTCTACCGGATGACTTAACTTAGCTAGCGGTTTATTAAGCGTAGGCACAAATCTTAGAGACACAAATGACAAATTAGCACCACTATCAATTAATATCCTTGTTGGGTTAGAGTTAACCATGAAAGTACCTGAGACAACTTCATTGGATTGTTTGACTTCATCATTAGTCATCAAATAATTTCGTCCCCTAGCCGTACCCGCCGCCTTTTCAAGATTTTTGACGTGATCTTTTCGTAAATCGGGACATTCGATCCTTCGATGCCCTTCCTTTAACAATTATAACATGTGAGTTTGGGTGTTGATGATGGGTTCGTACAATCACGAGCCATGTGCCCTTGTCGTCTGCAATTATAACACTTGGGTCCAAAACCCCCGGAAGCAACCTTCTTCACACTACCGACGCTCTCAGTCATGCCTTACTCTTCTTATTGGAATGGCTAGTAGCTTCAAACTTTCTCTTGCTAAAGGTGAAGTCACTCTTTTTTGGAGCTAGCGACTCGAAACCCTTAACTATATCAAACAACTCATCGAAAGATTTCACTGAACCCCTACTAATCTTCTATTGGTAGTTTCCATTCAAAGTTCAATAGAAGTCTTCCATCAACATATGATCATTACCGATATACTCTGAACAAAATTGGATCTTCGATAAGAAAGTGGACTTGAGAGTGTTCAAATCCATTGACCCTTGCTTCAAAGCACGCAACTCATCTTTTAGCCTCGAAAGATCGGTCGGAGTTCGGTACTCCTTGAAAAATTCTGCCTTGAATTCATCCCACGTCAAACTCATACTTTGCCCCTCACCATAAACTCGAATTTTCGCGTCCCACCAAAGTTTGGCATCACCCCTCAACATGCTACTTACATACCTCGTTTTCTTATCAGGAGGGCATTCACTAGTGCAGAAAGCCCCCTCCAAATCGGAGATCCAATGGGTACTCTTGAGTGGGTCCCTCTCACCATCAAAAGTGGGAGGTTGAGAAATATTAAAGTTCTTGTAGAGGAAGTCCCTCCTTCCCACATCACTCGCATCATTTTCAACATACACACCTTGAGGTTTAGGGAACCTCTTATCGAACTCCTCTTGGATAATAGCATTCATTTGATCTTTTATCATGTCGGTCACTTGTTCATCAAACGATTGTTGGAAGACCTTCTTGACGTTCGCGAGAAATTCCATGTTGTGACTTTTCAAGATGGCTTCCACCTTGGCCGTGAATTCATTCTCTTCACTCGTGCTTCCATTATCGTGACCGTTTCTCGTCTTTATGCTATAAAACGGAATAGGTTAAACAACGACACATATGAAAACGATTCACATATCACACCACCCCATCTTGATCAACATTCATCGTACATCACTTGTTTGACCCGTAACAATGGTAGCTAGTCATTGTTACGCGAGCATGTCGCACCAACCCGCTAGTACAACGACTATCTTGCTCGAGGATTGCAAACATAATACAATACAATTATCATATAGTTAGTTAACCTATGCTAAGGCACTAACAAATCCCAGTTCGACCTGCATCCTATAAATCCCGTATAAAACGCATGCACAATAAAATCGAAGTCTAGGCACCTATCTCAAGTCGCCTAAATCCCTTAGACCATGCTCTGATACCACTCGAAACAACCCAACCCACCTTTAACCCGACAAATTTTTTTTTTAAAAACATTAGCAATATTGTACAACATTCAAATGCGTTACTCGAATAGTAAACAACCACCATAACATAAAAGGTTTCATACAAGCTTCGAGTATTTAAGTTTAGTACAATTCAAAATGTAATTACGACCCATGAGTTTAATTGCCAAACAAAACACGAGCATGGCGTTTGGGGTTAAACTACCCAACAAGGTCGCATCCAAAAATACCCTCAAATAGCCCATTAGATGGAGGTCTCTAATCCATAATAATACCCTTTCCCTTGTCCACGCCGGAACCTAAAAAGAGTAAACAACGAGAGGGTAAGCATAACGCTTAGTGAATGCAATAATTATACATATACATATATAACATACTTATTTGCAAACACTTACTCACATACTGCATACATGCTAGCAATTTAATTAGCATACAATCTCAAAGTACAAGCTAATTCCTCAACACGTCACAAGCTCGCATAATCCATAGCATATAATATAAATAATGCTCAAGTAATCCACAAACACACACCATATGGTTAACCATACTCGCGTCATGGTGCTACCGGCTCCATGGTAAACACCATACGCATTAGTCATGATGCTACAGGCTCCATGGTTCACATCATAACTTGAGTCATACTCACGCTAAAGCGCTACCGGCTCCGTGGTTCACATTACAACACACGTACCATGATGATACCGGCTCTGTGGTTCTCATCATATCAACTCGCCTATGCCATGGCATTACTGGCTCCGTGGTTCACACCATAGTACACAAATAAATACACTATATAAATACACGTATAATTATTCCACTCACCTTATCGCCTAGGTGACGATTATACAATTCCGCAAGCTTGAATGTAAAGTACCTATTACATTAAGTACACAATTAACACATAAAAAAGTTGGACTACATCACTAAATCACAACTTTAGTGCATTAATGACTCAAGGTGCAATTATGACCCATTGGCATTAATGACACCTGATATCGGCTAAAAAGTCATGTTTTACCCACGATATCAGGCCCATATTTAATAAAGTAATCTAATTATATGCCAAATTTTGTATCTATTTTCTTAGATTGGTACATTTGGTAATTACGAAGGAAATGTAAAAAGAATTATCGAAAACGGACTTAAAACGAAGAATTTAAAGCGAAAACGGCAAAAACCTGGAAAACCCCAAAAAACGACCTGCCAAAGTCCAAGAAAAACGACCTGCCACAGTATGTGAACGGTCGGCCTGATTGAATAAGAACCTAACTAATCTTTATAAACCAGTTGTTAACGAAAACATCAAAAACGTATCATGTCTCTTGGATAAGGGATACCCTCTACTTTAGCTTATGTTTAAGAAAGTTTGGGCCAAGTGGATAGATTAATACACTGCCTTATCAGGTCGCTCATAATAAAAGAGCCGTCTAGTGTTAACAAGTAGCTGTTTTACTCTGGCATCGAGGAAAGAGGCGTTGCTGCCCATTCAGAATCTTTAAGCCTATCGCATACATTATGGCCAGTGACATGTCAGTCCTCTAACAGGGGCGGTAGGACCAATATAACGGATAAAGGGTTATCAACTATTCATGACCCTTCATTACACAACTCAGCAATGTAACTAACGAAATTATAGCATGTACATCTTTAACCTTATCTGAAATACAAATTTTACCTATTTGTATTTATTTTATCCTTTAGAAAATTAGCCTTTAGAAAATTAGAAAACCCAAAATAGAAATACAACTACTCCTTGTTAGTTATTTTTATCAGGTTTTATGTACAATTCTATAGACTTCTTTAAAAATGACCCTAGGTCATACTTCCCTTACTCACCATAAGGAGTAGTAGATTTAGGTCCCGACCTTATAAATTTAAAACACGGGTACATCCCCGCTGGGAGACCTCGATCAATGGCGTGCGGCCCGACGACACTGCACACTAAAATATAACCGTCCGTTTTGGCCATATTAGTAGGGAACCTAGTTTTTGGTGCCACAGTCGGGGACCACTGTTATCAAATAATAATGTTTCAACCAATTATATTTTAAGACTTTAAGTAGTGTCTAAGAAAGACTATTATATACGGACTTGGTTGTTGGATTTTCCGAACATTCTCCAATTATATTGGAACTAAAAGGATCATGCCTCTCCGTAAGTCGGCCTGGCCACGTGGTCTGATATATACGGTTGTGCGAAACTCTGTTATCGAAGTAGCAGGGGAATCTGCAGTAAGAACCAAAAATTAAACCCACCAGAAATAACTAACATTAGTTTAGATTAGATTGCCTTAGATTACCTATAGAACTAAATGTAGCTTAGATTAGATTGCCTTAGATTAACTTTAGGACTAGCTTTAGAATTACCTTAGGACTAGCTTAGCTTAGCTAAAATTAGACCTTTCTAGAATCCTTCTTTTTAGATTCCCTATCTAAAATTTACGGCATACCTAGTGTATGACCCACACTCGATCCAGACTAGGACCGTTGCTATCTACACCTGATCCGAAATCTATTATATCTACTGCATGTAAGGAAAGAAGACTCAGAGAGCTAAATGGCGCTATGGGTTACCCTTACCAAACCCTTGATTGAGGGTCGAGGAGGACCAATCAGATATCCAGAGATCCAAGGTCACTCGTTCGAGTTAAAACATCACATTGTGCAGCTTATCCCAAACAGCTGTCAATTTCATGGATTACCGAACGATGATCCTAACTCTTACCTTGACAATTTTATCTCTTTTTTGAACTACAAACAGCAAGGAGTGGGTCAAGATATAGTCCGGCTATACTTGTCCCCCTATTCTCTCACTCATCATGTGCAGACGTGGTTTGAAGGACTGGAGAATGATTCCATCACCACATGGACGGAAATGGCTACTAAATTCCTAACCAAATATTTCCCTCCATCCAAGCAAACCAAGCTTAAAAATGACATCATTAATTTTCGTCAAAATTATGATGAATCTCTGTACACCACATGGGAGCGATTCAAAACCTTACTGAAGAAATGCTCGAACCACCGATTAGAGAAGTCGGCCAAAATCTGCACCTTCTATAATGGTCTTATGGTAAATCATAGGACGACGATCGATGCAGCAGCACAAGGGAATCTGATGAATCGAACAGCAGACGAAGCATGGGAATTGCTCGAAAATATGACAATGCATCATCATGATTGGAACAGTGGTGAAAGCCTTTCATCATCTGCACCTCTCTCCGCACTCAACAATCAAACAGAGGCCATTAAATCTCTCACAGATAAGATGAAATCTCTAGCCAAAAAACTCGGAGAATTAAAGACGCAACCGCAGCAGGTTAATCAGGCTCAGGTCTGTACAAACTGTACCAACCCGCAACCTGTTGAAGATTACCAAGTTGAGCACAATAAACCTAACGGATCAGTCTATTACGTCCAATACCTTCCCGTCTACAAAATTCTGGATATAACCAACAGCAATTAACATACGATCAACCATTACCTCTTACTGGGTCAGCACCCAAAGAAAATCTTCCTGCTAACAAGATTACAAAAGCAACTAACTTGAGTACTGAAGATCAGTTGAACCAGTTCATTCAAGGACAGCACCAGCTGAATCAGAGAACTGCATCTAGACAAGACCAGACGGAAGCACTCATGAAAAATCAATTCCCGCTACTGAAAAGTCTGTATTTGCAGCTCGAACAGTTATCACAACAACTTGAGACTAGGCCACAAGGAAAACTGCCTAGTAATACCATCCAAAACTCCCATATAGAGGAAGCTAAACAAATGGATTCTATCCTACCGAAGGAAGTACCTGCACCTCAGAGGCGGTCAGCAAGGCTAAAGAATAAGAATGTCAACACTCAGAAGCTGCCCAAGCCGAATCCAGTTCGTGTACCATATCCTGGAAGACTAAAGTAGAAGCCTGAAAAGCTTGGTGTAGTGACCCGAACTTTTCCATGTTTATATATATTAATTGAGATTGATGTTTACATGATTAAATGTTTCCAACATGTTAAGCAATCAAACTTGTTAAGACTTGATTAATTGAAATAGGTTTCATATAGACAATTGACCACCCAAGTTGACCGGTGATTCACGAACGTTAAAACTTGTAAAAAACTATATGATGACATATATATGGTTATATATATAGTTAACATGATATTATGATAAGTAAACATATCATTAATTATATTAACAATGAACTACATATGTAAAAACAAGACTACTAACTTAATGATTTTGAAACGAGACATATATGTAACGTTTATCGTTGTAACGACATTTAATGTATATATATCATATTAAGAGATATTCGTACATCATAATATCATGATAATATAATAATTTAAAATCTCTTTTGTTATTATAAACATTTGGTTAACAACATTTAACAAGATCGTTAACCTAAAGGTTTCAAAACAACACTTACATGTAACGACTAACGATGACTTAACGACTCAGTTAAAATGTATATACATGTAGTGTTTTAATATGTATTTATACACTTTTGAAAGACTTCAATACACTTATCAAAATACTTCTACTTAACAAAAATGCTTACAATTACATTCTCGTTCAGTTTCATCAACAATTCTACTCGTATGCACCCGTATTCGTACTCGTACAATACACAGCTTTTAGATGTATGTACTATTGGTATATACACTCCAATGATCAGCTCTTAGCAGCCCATGTGAGTCACCTAACACATGTGGGAACCATCATTTGGCAACTAGCATGAAATATCTCATAAGATTACAAAAATATGAGTAATCATTCATGACTTATTTACATGAAAACAAAATTACATATCCTTTATATCTAATCCATACACCAACGACCAAAAACACCTACAAACACTTTCATTCTTCAATTTTCTTCATCTAATTGAACTCTCTCAAGTTCTATCTTCAAGTTCTAAGTGTTCTTCATAAATTCCAAAAGTTCTAGTTTCATAAAATCAAGAATACTTTCAAGTTTGCTAGCTCACTTCCAATCTTGTAAGGTGATCATCCAACCTCAAGAAATCTTTGTTTCTTACAGTAGGTTATCATTCTAATACAAGGTAATAATCATATTCAAACTTTGGTTCAATTTCTATAACTATAACAATCTTATTTCAAGTGATGATCTTACTTGAACTTGTTTTCGTGTCATGATTTTGCTTCAAGAACTTTGAGCCATCCAAGGATCCATTGAAGCTAGATCCATTTTTCTCTTTTCCAGTAGGTTCATCCAAGGAACTTAAGGTAGTAATGATGTTCATAACATCATTCGATTCATACATATAAAGCTATCTTATTCGAAGGTTTAAACTTGTAATCACTAGAACATAGTTTAGTTAATTCTAAACTTGTTCGCAAACAAAAGTTAATCCTTCTAACTTGACTTTTAAAATCAACTACACACATGTTCTATATCTATATGATATGCTAACTTAATGATTTAAAACCTGGAAACACGAAAAACACCGTAAAACCGGATTTACGCCGTCGTAGTAACACCGCGGGCTGTTTTGGGTTAGTTAATTAAAAACTATGATAAACTTTGATTTAAAAGTTGTTATTCTGAGAAAATGATTTTTATTATGAACATGAAACTATATCCAAAAATTATGGTTAAACTCAAAGTGGAAGTATGTTTTCTAAAATGGTCATCTAGACGTCGTTCTTTCGACTGAAATGACTACCTTTACAAAAACGACTTGTAACTTATTTTTCCGACTAGAAACCTATATTTTTTTTGTTTAGATTCATAAAATAGAGTTCAATATGAAACCATAGCAATTTGATTCACTCAAAACGGATTTAAAATGAAGAAGTTATGGGTAAAACAAGATTGGATAATTTTTCTCATTTTAGCTACGTGAAAATTGGTAACAAATCTATCCCAACCATAACTTAATCAACTTGTATTATATATTATGTAATCTTGAGATACCATAGACACGTATACAATGTTTCGACCTATCATGTCGACACATCTATATATATTTCGGAACAACCATAGACACTCTATATGTGAATGTTGGAGTTAGCTATACAGGGTTGAGGTTGATTCCAAAATATATATAGTTTGAGTTGTGATCAATACTGAGATACGTATACACTGGGTCGTGGATTGATTCAAGATAATATTTATCGATTTATTTCTGTACATCTAACTGTGGACAACTAGTTGTAGGTTACTAACGAGGACAGCTGACTTAATAAACTTAAAACATCAAAATATATTAAAAGTGTTGTAAATATATTTTGAACATACTTTGATATATATGTATATATTGTTATAGGTTCGTGAATCAACCAGTGGCCAAGTCTTACTTCCCGACGAAGTAAAAATCTGTGAAAGTGAGTTATAGTCCCACTTTTAAAATCTAATATTTTTGGGATGAGAATACATGCAGGTTTTATAAATGATTTACAAAATAGACACAAGTACGTGAAACTACATTCTATGGTTGAATTATCGAAATCAAATATGCCCCTTTTTATTAAGTCTGGTAATCTAAGAATTAGGGAACAGACACCCTAATTGACGCGAATCCTAAAGATAGATCTATTGGGCCTAACAAACCCCATCCAAAGTACCGGATGCTTTAGTACTTCGAAATTTATATCATATCCGAAGGGTGTCCCGGAATGATGGGGATATTCTTATATATGCATCTTGTTATTGTCGGTTACCAGGTGTTCACCATATGAATGATTTTTATCTCTATGTATGGGATGTTTATTGAAATATGAAATCTTGTGGTCTATTGTTACGATTTGATATATATAGGTTAAACCTATAACTCACCAACATTTTTGTTGACGTTTTAAGCATGTTTATTCTCAGGTGATTATTAAGAGCTTCCGCTGTCGCATACTTAAATAAGGACAAGATTTGGAGTCCATGCTTGTATGATATTGTGTAAAAACTGCATTCAAGAAACTTATTTTGTTGTAACATATTTGTATTGTAAACCATTATGTAATGGTCGTGTGTAAACAGGATATATTAGATAATCTACGTAAAGCTTTTTAAACCTTTATTGATGAAATAAAGGTTATGGTTTGTTTAAAAATGAATGCAGTCTTTGAAAAACGTCTCATATAGAGGTCAAAACCTCGCAACGAAATCAATTAATATGGAACGTTTTTAATCTATAAGAACGGGACATTTCAGTTGGTATCAGAGCTGCACCAATAGCTCGTGCTCCTTACAGACTCGCACCCAGCGAGATGAAAGAACTGCAAAGCCAATTACAAGAACTTTTAGAGCGTGGTTTCATTCGACCAAGCACATCACCGTGGGGAGCTCCTGTTTTGTTTGTCAAGAAGAAAGATGGTACATTCAGGTTGTGTATCGACTACCGAGAGTTGAACAAACTTACCATCAAGAACCGCTACCCACTACCGAGAATCGACGACTTATTTGATCAACTACAAGGCTCGTCTGTTTATTCAAAGATTGACTTACGTTCCGGGTATCATCAAATGCGGGTGAAAGAAGATGATATTCCAAAGACTGCTTTCAGAACACGTTACGGTCATTACGAGTTTATGGTCATGCCGTTTGGTTTAACTAATGCACCAGCTGTGTTCATGGACCTTATGAACCGAGTGTGTGGACCATACCTTGACAAGTTTGTCATTGTTTTCATTGATGACATACTTATTTACTCAAAGAATGACCAAGAACACGGTGAACATTTGAGAAAGGTGTTAGAAGTATTGAGGAAGGAAGAATTGTACGCTAAGTTTTCAAAGTGTGCATTTTGGTTGGAAGAAGTTCAATTCCTCGGTCACATAGTGAACAAAGAAGGTATTAAGGTGGATCCGGCAAAGATAGAAACTGTTGAAAAGTGGGAAACCCCGAAAACTCCGAAACACATACGCCAGTTTTTAGGACTAGCTGGTTACTACAGAAGGTTCATCCAAGACTTTTCCAGAATAGCAAAACCCTTGACTGCATTAACGCATAAAGGGAAGAAATTTGAATGGAATGATGAACAAGAGAAAGCGTTTCAGTTATTGAAGAAAAAGCTAACTACGGCACCTATATTGTCATTGCCTGAAGGGAATGATGATTTTGTGATTTATTGTGACGCATCAAAGCAAGGTCTCGGTTGTGTATTAATGAAACGAACGAAGGTGATTGCTTATGCGTCTAGACAATTGAAGATTCACGAACAAAATTATACGACGCATGATTTGGAATTAGGCGCGGTTGTTTTTGCATTAAAGACTTGGAGGCACTACTTATATGGGGTCAAAAGTATTATATATACCGACCACAAAAGTCTTCAACACATATTTAATCAGAAACAACTGAATATGAGGCAGCGTAGGTGGATTGAATTATTGAATGATTACGATTTTGAGATTCGTTACCACCCGGGGAAGGCAAATGTGGTAGCCGATGCCTTGAGCAGGAAGGATAGAGAACCCATTCGAGTAAAATCTATGAATATAATGATTCATAATAACATTACTACTCAAATAAAGGAGGCGCAACAAGGAGTTTTAAAAGAGGGAAATTTAAAGGATGAAATACCCAAAGGATCGGAGAAGCATCTTAATATTCGGGAAGACGGAACCCGGTATAGGGCTGAAAGGATTTGGGTACCAAAATTTGGAGATATGAGAGAAATGGTACTTAGAGAAGCTCATAAAACCAGATACTCAATACATCCTGGAACGGGGAAGATGTACAAGGATCTCAAGAAATATTTTTGGTGGCCGGGTATGAAAGCCGATGTTGCTAAATACGTAGGAGAATGTTTGACGTGTTCTAAGGTCAAAGCTGAGCATCAGAAACCATCAGGTCTACTTCAACAACCCGAAATCCCGGAATGGAAATGGGAAAACATTACCATGGATTTCATCACTAAATTGCCAAGGACTGCAAGTGGTTTTGATACTATTTGGGTAATAGTTGATCGTCTCACCAAATCAGCACACTTCCTATCAATAAGAGAAGATGACAAGATGGAGAAGTTAGCACGACTGTATTTGAAGGAAGTCGTCTCCAGACATGGAATACCAATCTCTATTATCTCTGATAGGGATGGCAGATTTATTTCAAGATTCTGGCAGACATTACAGCAAGCATTAGGAACTCGTCTAGACATGAGTACTGCCTATCATCCACAAACTGATGGGCAGAGCGAAAGGACGATACAAACGCTTGAAGACATGCTACGAGCATGTGTTATTGATTTCGGAAACAGTTGGGATCGACATCTACCGTTAGCAGAATTTTCCTACAACAACAGCTACCATTCAAGCATTGAGATGGCGCCGTTTGAAGCACTTTATGGTAGAAAGTGCAGGTCTCCGATTTGTTGGAGTGAGGTGGGGGATAGACAGATTACGGGTCCGGAGATTATACAAGAAGCTACCGAGAAGATCATCCAAATTCAACAACGGTTGAAAACCGCCCAAAGTCGACAAAAGAGCTACGCTGACATTAAAAGAAAAGATATAGAATTTGAAATTGGAGAGATGGTCATGCTTAAAGTTTCACCTTGGAAAGGCGTTGTTCGATTTGGTAAACGAGGGAAATTAAATCCAAGGTATATTGGACCATTCAAGATTATTGATCGTGTCGGACCAGTAGCTTACCGACTTGAGTTACCTCAACAACTCGCGGCTGTACATAACACTTTCCACGTCTCGAATTTGAAGAAATGTTTTGCTAAAGAAGATCTCACTATTCCGTTAGATGAAATCCAAATCAACGAAAAACTCCAATTCATCGAAGAACCCGTCGAAATAATGGATCGTGAGGTTAAAAGACTTAAGCAAAACAAGATACCAATTGTTAAGGTTCGATGGAATGCTCGTAGAGGACCCGAGTTCACCTGGGAGCGTGAAGATCAGATGAAGAAGAAATACCCGCATCTATTTCCAGAAGATTCGTCAACACCTTCAACAGCTTAAAATTTCGGGACGAAATTTATTTAACGGGTAGGTACTGTAGTGACCCGAACTTTTCCATGTTTATATATATTAATTGAGATTGATGTTTACATGATTAAATGTTTCCAACATGTTAAGCAATCAAACTTGTTAAGACTTGATTAATTGAAATAGGTTTCATATAGACAATTGACCACCCAAGTTGACCGGTGATTCACGAACGTTAAAACTTGTAAAAAACTATATGATGACATATATATGGTTATATATATAGTTAACATGATATTATGATAAGTAAACATATCATTAATTATATTAACAATGAACTACATATGTAAAAACAAGACTACTAACTTAATGATTTTGAAACGAGACATATATGTAACGTTTATCGTTGTAACGACATTTAATGTATATATATCATATTAAGAGATATTCGTACATCATAATATCATGATAATATAATAATTTAAAATCTCTTTTGTTATTATAAACATTTGGTTAACAACATTTAACAAGATCGTTAACCTAAAGGTTTCAAAACAACACTTACATGTAACGACTAACGATGACTTAACGACTCAGTTAAAATGTATATACATGTAGTGTTTTAATATGTATTTATACACTTTTGAAAGACTTCAATACACTTATCAAAATACTTCTACTTAACAAAAATGCTTACAATTACATTCTCGTTCAGTTTCATCAACAATTCTACTCGTATGCACCCGTATTCGTACTCGTACAATACACAGCTTTTAGATGTATGTACTATTGGTATATACACTCCAATGATCAGCTCTTAGCAGCCCATGTGAGTCACCTAACACATGTGGGAACCATCATTTGGCAACTAGCATGAAATATCTCATAAGATTACAAAAATATGAGTAATCATTCATGACTTATTTACATGAAAACAAAATTACATATCCTTTATATCTAATCCATACACCAACGACCAAAAACACCTACAAACACTTTCATTCTTCAATTTTCTTCATCTAATTGAACTCTCTCAAGTTCTATCTTCAAGTTCTAAGTGTTCTTCATAAATTCCAAAAGTTCTAGTTTCATAAAATCAAGAATACTTTCAAGTTTGCTAGCTCACTTCCAATCTTGTAAGGTGATCATCCAACCTCAAGAAATCTTTGTTTCTTACAGTAGGTTATCATTCTAATACAAGGTAATAATCATATTCAAACTTTGGTTCAATTTCTATAACTATAACAATCTTATTTCAAGTGATGATCTTACTTGAACTTGTTTTCGTGTCATGATTTTGCTTCAAGAACTTTGAGCCATCCAAGGATCCATTGAAGCTAGATCCATTTTTCTCTTTTCCAGTAGGTTCATCCAAGGAACTTAAGGTAGTAATGATGTTCATAACATCATTCGATTCATACATATAAAGCTATCTTATTCGAAGGTTTAAACTTGTAATCACTAGAACATAGTTTAGTTAATTCTAAACTTGTTCGCAAACAAAAGTTAATCCTTCTAACTTGACTTTTAAAATCAACTACACACATGTTCTATATCTATATGATATGCTAACTTAATGATTTAAAACCTGGAAACACGAAAAACACCGTAAAACCGGATTTACGCCGTCGTAGTAACACCGCGGGCTGTTTTGGGTTAGTTAATTAAAAACTATGATAAACTTTGATTTAAAAGTTGTTATTCTGAGAAAATGATTTTTATTATGAACATGAAACTATATCCAAAAATTATGGTTAAACTCAAAGTGGAAGTATGTTTTCTAAAATGGTCATCTAGACGTCGTTCTTTCGACTGAAATGACTACCTTTACAAAAACGACTTGTAACTTATTTTTCCGACTAGAAACCTATATTTTTTTTGTTTAGATTCATAAAATAGAGTTCAATATGAAACCATAGCAATTTGATTCACTCAAAACGGATTTAAAATGAAGAAGTTATGGGTAAAACAAGATTGGATAATTTTTCTCATTTTAGCTACGTGAAAATTGGTAACAAATCTATCCCAACCATAACTTAATCAACTTGTATTATATATTATGTAATCTTGAGATACCATAGACACGTATACAATGTTTCGACCTATCATGTCGACACATCTATATATATTTCGGAACAACCATAGACACTCTATATGTGAATGTTGGAGTTAGCTATACAGGGTTGAGGTTGATTCCAAAATATATATAGTTTGAGTTGTGATCAATACTGAGATACGTATACACTGGGTCGTGGATTGATTCAAGATAATATTTATCGATTTATTTCTGTACATCTAACTGTGGACAACTAGTTGTAGGTTACTAACGAGGACAGCTGACTTAATAAACTTAAAACATCAAAATATATTAAAAGTGTTGTAAATATATTTTGAACATACTTTGATATATATGTATATATTGTTATAGGTTCGTGAATCAACCAGTGGCCAAGTCTTACTTCCCGACGAAGTAAAAATCTGTGAAAGTGAGTTATAGTCCCACTTTTAAAATCTAATATTTTTGGGATGAGAATACATGCAGGTTTTATAAATGATTTACAAAATAGACACAAGTACGTGAAACTACATTCTATGGTTGAATTATCGAAATCAAATATGCCCCTTTTTATTAAGTCTGGTAATCTAAGAATTAGGGAACAGACACCCTAATTGACGCGAATCCTAAAGATAGATCTATTGGGCCTAACAAACCCCATCCAAAGTACCGGATGCTTTAGTACTTCGAAATTTATATCATATCCGAAGGGTGTCCCGGAATGATGGGGATATTCTTATATATGCATCTTGTTATTGTCGGTTACCAGGTGTTCACCATATGAATGATTTTTATCTCTATGTATGGGATGTGTATTGAAATATGAAATCTTGTGGTCTATTGTTACGATTTGATATATATAGGTTAAACCTATAACTCACCAACATTTTTGTTGACGTTTTAAGCATGTTTATTCTCAGGTGATTATTAAGAGCTTCCGCTGTCGCATACTTAAATAAGGACAAGATTTGGAGTCCATGCTTGTATGATATTGTGTAAAAACTGCATTCAAGAAACTTATTTTGTTGTAACATATTTGTATTGTAAACCATTATGTAATGGTCGTGTGTAAACAGGATATATTAGATAATCTACGTAAAGCTTTTTAAACCTTTATTGATGAAATAAAGGTTATGGTTTGTTTAAAAATGAATGCAGTCTTTGAAAAACGTCTCATATAGAGGTCAAAACCTCGCAACGAAATCAATTAATATGGAACGTTTTTAATCTATAAGAACGGGACATTTCACTTGGCACCTTCAAGCTTGACGGAAAATTCTTGGACTCTATGTCCATAGTTCCTAATAAGAATATATACATACGAAGACTTCTCTCTACAAAGGAGCGGATGCCGGATTCCAACAAAATTCCACTGAGTGAAGAATGTACGGCATTACTTAGAGACCTTATACCCATGAAACTAGGAGATACGGGGAGATTCACATTCCCATGTTCTATCTACCAATCTAGGACCATTCACGCTTTGGCTGATTTAGGAGCAAGCATTAATCTTATGCCTTACTCTCTTTTTAAGAGATTAGAGCTAGGAGACTTGTTACCAACCAAAGTGAAGATCCAACTCGCTGATCATATAATTCGTTATCCTAAAGGCATAGTTGAGAACGTCTTTTAAAAGTTGACCGATTCTTGTATCCTACAGATTTCGTAGTGATGGACATTAAGGAAGATCTTAATACCCCTATCGTTTTAGGACGACCGTTCATGAATATGGTTAGGATAGTCATTGACGTTTACAATCAAACCTTGGTCTTACGATCACATGTAGAGTGCGTTACATTCAAAATTGACCAACCTACCTATTTATTTGAACAGGAAGAGATGTTTACTGTTTCCAGCAGCCGGATCACTTCGACGACGAATCTCCACCATCAGCCATCGACACAAAGATGAGCATTACACCACCTGAGCCACAGTCTGATGAAGATCCCGATATGGAAGATGAGGATCCCGAAGAAGAAATAGAGGAAGAGGAAGAATCTGAGGAAGAAATGGCAGTTGAAGAAATTGAGAAGGAGATGGAAGAAATGGAGGAAGAGACTGATATAGCCCCGCTAAGCTCAGCAGCTATTCAAGAGCACCATGAAGAGATTATGCAGCTTGAGACGGAAGATCTTAGCAAAGAATTGGTGATTCATTTCTGTAAAACAGATGAAGAGCCGACTGATGTCAAAGATATAAAGATTGATCCTATCAGCAGAAAAGCAAGACACCAGAACACAGACACACCTCATTCACCTGTGAAACACCCCGTCCTAATCCATCCGGACGAAGTCCATATTGATTATAAACGATTCATAATAGTAGATTACATCGCGAGGTACTTGACCTCTAAATGATACATTTTACAAACATTGCATTCGTTTTTAAAAGACAAACTTTCCTTTCATCGAAAGTTGACAGGTATGCATACCATTTCATAATATTCAAACTATAAATGACCTAATCTGTCATTTACTTAATAATAATCTCTAATGAACTTCAACGACTCAAATGCAACGTCTTTTGAAATATGTCATGAATGACTCCAAGTAATATCCTTAAAATGAGCTAATGCATAGCGAAAGATTTCTTTCAAACCTGAGAATAAACATGCTTTCAAGTGTCAACCAAAAGGTTGGTGAGTTCATTAGTTTATAGTAATCATTTCATTTTCATCACTTTAATAGACCACAAGATTTTAAATATTATAAAACGTGCAGAAGTCCCATTCCAACTGCACGAAAAATATCTTTCATATGAAGAACACCTGGTGAGGATTCAAAATATAATAGTAACCATCTGTGCCGGTCTTTCACCCCACGGCTGAATACATGTGCCTTCAAAATATAGAACCTCTGTACCGGTCTTTACACCCTACGGCTGAATACATGTTTATAAAATATAGGACAACCGGTGTCAAAATGTCGTAAATAATAAACCATCCACCCGGCTCGGGAGCTCATACGCTCTAAGGGAAACCGGGGACTAATGCATGTCATAATAATCAACCCCAATCCCAGATAATTCTGTCATAGAATGCAGTTAAGGTACTTGTGTCTATTGCATCAAACATTTATAAAAGCGCATGTATTCTCAGTCCCAAAAATGTAAAGAGTAAAAAGGGAATAAAATGAAACTCACCATAATGTATTTTGTAGTAAAAATACATAGAATGACATTGAACAAGTATAGGGTTGACCTTGGATTCACGAACCTATATCATTTATATATTTATTAATACACATAATCATAATCGAACAAATTTATTTATTATATCCCAATTTATATATTATATATTTAATTTGTGTATATATTTCAAATGATTAATATCTATGTAGTTATATTAATATATTTGGTTTGTATTATATTAAAATACTTAAGTTGTTATATATGAATTATTGATATATAATATGTTAATATGATTATTAAAAATTATATGTAAGATTACTAATGTTTCATTAATCTATATTAAGCTATATATTTATTTTATGCAAAATTCTCATTTATGGTTGTAATGTATTTTGTACATTAATATTTGCATAAATTATATGTAATTAATATTTACACCTTAAATTAATAATAGTCGGTATATATCAAAAGTAGGTTCATAGTAATACTCGTATTTAAAGTTTAAACTTTTATGATTTTTCTGTATATATATATATATATATATATATATATATATATATATATATATATATATATATATATATATATATATATATATTTATTTATTTATTTTTGTTACATATGACTATACATTTTTAATCATCGCAAATTCTAATCTTCAAACTAACTTATCATGGTATTTCGTATTATTTAGTAAACTTTATACAATAATCATATTACTTATCATATATACACATATATTTTAGTAAGCAATTCTACTTATCATTTATTTTCATTCATATTCATATTATAAATTCTTTATATTACAAGTTAGTACTACTTATCATACTCTTTTCATATTTATTGTATATCATATTATTACCATTAACATTTTCAATAATATAATAATAATAATATTAATATAACAATAACAATGATAATTATAATTATAATAACAATAATATTAACCATAATAATAACCCTAATATCTAATAATAATGCTAATAATAATAATAATAGAAATTAAATAAAGATATATACCCTTGTAAAAGCTTGGAGTAAAAAAAATGCCCACTACGAGGCTCGAACCCGCGACCTTCCAAATACCCGCTAACACCCATAACCAATCCTCTAATTCGTTTCTATCTGTTTTAATTCCATAACTGAAACACTATAACCCGTATTACATATTCATCATCTCCTTCTTTAATTCGACTGGCCAGGGAAGCAATCAACCAAATCAATTCATTACCCAACTAGTTTAGATTCTTTAACAGCTATTAAATACGTAGCTCTAGATTAGATTAGTTAATACAAAACAAGAAGAAAAAAAAATTAAAAGAGCTGTTACAGTTTCGGTTTAGTTCTTCATGAACTCCAAATCGAATCCATAAATTAAGGATGTTTCAGACAAAGTTTATAACATAAAAAAGGTGTTAAAACGCTATTAGAAACTTTCTGGATCATCCTTTGTTCCAGAAACATCAAACCGAAACCAAATTTTAGGATGAACAAGTCGTTTGACTTTTTGAACAATAAGTTTGACCTCAAAATTAGAATCCAATTCAAGGAATTAGATTCTGAAACTTTAAAGATAGTTTCAATACACGTTTACTAGAAATCTTGCAGTATTACATTTTTGAAATCGTTTGAAATTAAACCTTTTGGTGTTCTTGGTCAAAACAGAGATATCGGTGTTATTATTTAATTTTCTGGTTTTGTTTTTCTGAGTTACAGTAACAGATAGCAGTATATATTGAGGTTAGTTGAATCATTGTGAGAAAACAGCTGGTACTCATTTGTCTTGCATCAATTCATGTCGACAGAGATTAATACCCACGTACAGAAAAAAATAAAAAAATATAGAGAAGAAAAGGATGGCTAACGGGTTTTGTCCCAATATTGTAATAGATTTAAATTTGTAACCAGATAAGGGACAATAACAAAATCATCTACGGGTTTATATATATCTGTAACTGAATTCGTACCATTTCCTAGTTTTTTTACAATTTATATAATTAATATTGATACATAAATATATTAATAAAATTAATATTAACTAATATTAGTTATAATAAAATAATACTGATAATAATATAAATATTAATATTATTTAATAATAAAAAAATTAATAATACTAATATTAACATTTATAATGATAAAAGAAATAATAATAGTAAGAATTATAATTTGATATTGATAATAACAATAATGATAATTTCAATAAATTTAATAATAATTAATAATAAAATGATATTAATAATATTCTTATCAATACTAACTTAGATAACATCAATACCATTAAATTATAATAATAATATCACTAATAATAATAATATGATACATAATAAATTTCATACTATTATAACAACTATAATTAATATATTCGTATTAAATTTTATAGATTATGTGATATAACTATATAATATATATTATATAATAATAAATATTAAATTTTATATATTTAGTATCTAATAATAACAAAAATATAACAAGTTACAGGTTTCCATAAAAAGATTAATAATACTTATGCTGATATTATTATTAATAAAAGTAATAGTAATAATATTATAACAAATATATTTTTAGCTTGTAGTTACCTTTTATTATTGTTATATAAATTATATGATAATATATGCTGAATATTTATTATTTATACAATGTATATATATTACCATGTAATCCTAATTACTAATAAGAATCATATATATTTATTTATTTTGATAATACTTAATTATTCTGTATATTATTTTACATTATAATACAAGTACTTTAAAGTGTATTTTATTAACTCAACATACTATATATACACTTACGTTTATATTTATATATATATATATATCTATATTTATTTATTTACATATTTATTTACGCACAATGATTCGTGAATCGTCGGGAACTAGTCAAAGGGTAATTGATTACATGAATATGGATTTCAAAACTTTCGGGACTCAACATTACGAATTTTGCTTATCGTGTAGGAAACATATAAAGATTAAAGTTTTAATTTGATCGGAAATTTCCGGGTCATCACAGTACCTACCCGTTAAAAGAAATTTTATCCCGAAATTTGATAGAGGTCGTCATGGATAACAATAAGAATGTTTTCATGACAAACATGAATTGATAAATAGAGTTTTATCATCATTTAGTAATATGGATAAAACAATTAGATTATTCGAAGCGTACGAGTGAAGCTATCAAGAAAGAATGAAATGAAGAAATAGAGATTCGGCTTAGCTTTTGACGTAACCGGGTTGAATTTAGAACATAATGTGCGTCTTAACTTTTGACGTAGTCATAGTTGAATTTAGGAAATAAGATGCGTCTTAGCTTTTGACGTTGTTTTGCTTGAATTCCGGAATTCAAGGAATTTGAAGAAAATCTTCGAAATCTAAAAGATTTGATTCTTCGGCGAGTAAGGAAATTAAGATCTCTATAATTAATGCGGAAATCTGCCTTGATTTTTTTGTATGGTATTTTCACTATAAATGAACTTCTTCCGTTCCATTACTTTCACCATTCCTATACTTTCTTCCTCTATTCCTATTTCTAAAATATTGTGGAAATGCTCCATCCAGTTCTGATTCTTGATATTTTCCTATCTATGTATCTGTCATCCTTCTTTTCAATCTTCCACCAGAAAATCTGTTTACTTCTAATATTGCCTTGGGTAAATACTATTCTTAATTATACCATGTCTTTATATTGCTATTTGTATTAATATCCACAGTTTGTAACTTCTTTGTTGTTATTGGGTTTTATATCTTCCCTTATATTTCAATGTCCCTGCTTCTGTCTCCTATAATTATTGTCATCCACAGTTAATGCGCTCTCTTATTTGCTGCGATTTATACCCCCTTTCTATTTCGGAGCTTCATGCTTTTGTTTACTTTTCGCAAGTAACGGTCTAGAATTCATAGGTATGGAGTTTTGAATTATCATAATATACAAGATAGAAAGGAAAGGTAGTAGCACGATTTTTTTTGTCAAATTACCTAAATCACTGAGAATAGAACTATCATGAATATATTTTTCTTGATATGTTCAGAAGTTAAGCAGAATGAAAGAGTTATGTAACATGGCACATGATGACATTATAATCTGTGAATCATCATGTTCCATTTAGAAACTCAGCATGACTTACTGTAATATAATCACGTTGATCAAGTGTCATTATATTATACTAACTCATGCATAGTTCCCAACATTACTTCAATAACATTCAAAATATTTTAAGCTCGAAAGTTTATAGAATATAGAAACTAACAGTTTCTATATGATGTAACACTGATAGCACTAAGAGATTAATGATTTCAGATAAGAATAGTTATGAATATATCTTCAGGAATATGGAGGATTTTTATAATGAAAGATACGATAATATCTTTGAATATCTAAGATTAGAGGATGATGGAGACTATTGTCTGTAAGGGTTTAGAGTAAGGAGCAAGATATTCGCTAAAGACTTCAGCAGACACTGAATCATTTAGATTCTTTGAAGTCAAACGTATTCTTTGTGATTTGTCCACGGCTTCTTTCATAGTTTCACATAATCCGCCTTTTGGTACTAAATTTTCTATTGAGTTATTCCAATACTCCATTCTTTATCATCAAACTTTCAACGATTAAGGTCGTTTACGGTTGCCTACAGTTTTTGCTGCTTCATTCAGCTTTTTCAAAGTTCAATGTATTGAGTTGTAGGCTGGGTGCTTTTCAAAATTTTAGAATTGAAGATCGTAATTCTAGGAGATAGTTGTTATATGTATGCATATAACTGTTGATGCAGACATGCTACGAGATTTCAAAATATTGATTGCTAATCCCTGGTAATTGGTATGGCAATTTTTGTTACAAGATACGGATGAGTATATGATAGGGTTTCAATGAACATAATGATTCTTCGGAAGGTCAGAGATCAATGAAATTGCTGGTAAATTTACTGCTAAGGTCATGAAATATAAACGATTCTCAGGTAACGATGACAAAAGGTAACTTATATAATCAAGATTATAATAAGGCTAATTCGAATGAAAGTCGAAGTTGATTTGCTGAAGCTGTGACAAAATTGGCTACTTTGAAGAGGGATTGTAAAGTTATTTTCGATAATAACAATGCCAAAGGAGCTAGCACAGATACTTGTTAAATGTTTACTCAGGTTCTGAGAGTTTTCAAGTGCATAACTATATGCATCAATCTCTTGTAACGTAGATGAAGTACTGTTGGTTCATCCTCTCGATTGAGGTGTTTTCAAGAATTACGAAAGGTTTGAACGCAGATTGTAATCCTTAAGATACAAATGAGGTTTAAGGTGAAATCAAGTGGCAAACTTGAAGAATTGTTTAGTTTCATATGTTATAGTCAATATTTTAATTCATTTTAATTGTCCAATGTTATTAGTCCACAGTCGATAGTCCACAGTTGACAGTTCAATAATTCATATTCATATATAATTTAATATATAATATTTGAATTAATTAATATGTATCGTGACCCGTGTACATGTCTCAGACTCGATCACAACTCAAAGTATATATATTATTATAGAATCAACCTCAACCCTGTATAGAGAACTCGATCATTACTGCATATAGAGTGTCTATGGTGATTCCAAATAATATATATAGATGCGTCGATATGATATGTCAAAACCTTGTATACGTGTCCCGATATTTAAAGTGCGTAAAATAAATAACAGAAATTAAATGACGATAAATTAAATGCGTAAAGTAAATAACAGAAATTAAATGACGATAAATAAAATTACGAGAATATAATTTGCGATAAATAAATTGCGATAATTAAATTGCGATAAATAAATTGCGATAATTAAAATGTAATACGGAATTAACAGTTAGCTAGGAACAGTTAGCTAGGATTTTGTTAGCGTGGATTCTTAACAAAATTTCTCATAGTTAATTAGTTTGTTTCTAACAATTTTTATTTTGTCCAATGTTTTCTTCATTATGCCACTTGTTGGATTCTGATAGGTCAAAATCCAAATATAAAATTGAATGAAAATGGTTATTTTGTGGTGAACGAATTCGTATAGCTGTGGTTGTAAGTAGGATAGCAAATAACAGTTGAGTCAGATACGTAGAATGTACAGTGTAACTTATTAATGCGAAATCTAAATATTCCTCGGGTATTACCTACCCGTTAAAATATTTTCACCATTAACAATTTGTACAATTAAAATTTTAATTACAATCTTTATGAAAATATACTTACATATATATTTTCTTCAGATGTAATCATAGATTCAATGAGTTAATATAATATTAATCTCATTTGATTTACCGTTATAACTAGAATACATAATCTCTAAAACATTAGAGAATACATAATCACCATGAAGAACGAAGATAATTAATGTAGAACGATACGTAGAACTATGATTATACTCGAGGTACTGAATGGGATGTTGACGCATGGATTGTTGATGGTATTGGTGCTGTTACTGATGATACTGTTGGTGTCGGTGATGTTGCTGAAGCTGGTAAATTTTTGCACCATATTTTTCAAGGCTACAACTCGGGCGCGTAGTTCGTTGACTTCTTACTCCGAGATGATTGTCGGTAAGAACGGGCAAATGAATAAGGTTTAGAATCTGAGTTATGATATAGTCGTGGCGAGATATTCGGGAAATGAGGGTGAAAACGGTGTTACGAACAGGTTCGCCGGTAAGTGCTTCAGATTCTTCATCAAGAGGTGAATTCGGTTAGTGGAAGGGGTCGCCTTCTGCGCGTCTCCATTGATTAAGTCGACTACGAACCCATCAGATGAATTGGGGATGGATGATTGGTTGATTCATTCTGGTGACACAGCTTTCGGAGTTTAGGTGAAACTCCATATCGGAATAGCTGTCGGAATCCGAGGAATTCGAACAGGTTGAGGGATTCATCTCGTACGATCAGATGAAGGATTTTCGATAAGAAATAGATTATAGGATATAGATTAGTACATTGCAATACATAATTTACATATGCATATATAATACTAAAATCCCATAAGTTACGGAGTAATCTACGGAAGCTGTCAGGTAAAAGGTAACAATAACAGATACGCTAAGATATGAATTTATCTATACACTATTCATGCAATCAATGCAGTAATATGTGTCTAGACTAGGAATGATAAGCAGGTAATTTCCTAAGGATGATAAGTAGATGATTTTCGACACGAAATGATAAGCAAAACCTTTAACACACAGACACGGTCGAAGTCCAGACTCACTAATGCATCCTAACAACTTATCAGTTAGACTCACTAATGCAGACCTGGTTCGCTAAGGCCATCGCTCTGATACCAACTGAAACGCCCCGTCCTAATCCATCCGGACGAAGTCCATATTGATTATAAACGATTCATAATAGTTGATTACAGCGCAAGGTACTTGACCTCTAAATGATACATTTTACAAACATTGCATTCGTTTTTAAAAGACAAACTTTCCTTTCATTGAAAGTTGACAGGTATGCATTCCATTTCATAATATTCAAACTATAAATGACCTAATCCGTCATTTACTTAATAATAATCTCTAATGAAGTTCAACGACTCGAATGCAACGTCTTTTGAAATATGTCATGAATGACTCCAAATAATATCCTTAAAATGAGCTAATGCACAGCGGAAGATTTCTTTCAAACCTGAGAATAAACATGCTTTCAAGTGTCAACCAAAAGGTTGGTGAGTTCATTAGTTTATAGTAATCATTTCATTTTCATCACTTTAATAGACCACAAGATTTTAAATATTATAAAACGTGCAGAAGTCCCATTCCAACTGCACGAAAAATATCTTTCATATGAAGAACACCTGGTGAGGATTCAAAATATAATAGTAACCATCTGTGCTGGTCTTTCACCCCACGGCTGAATACATGTGCCTTCAAAATATAGAACCTCTGTGCCGGTCTTTACACCCCACGGCTGAAAACATGTTTATAAAATATAGGACAACCGGTGCCAAAATGTCGTAAATAATAAACCATCCACCCGGCTCGGGAGCTCATACGCTCTAACGGAAACCGGGGACTAATGCGTGTCATAATAATCAACCCCAATCCCAGATAATTCTATCATAGAATGCAGTTAAGGTATTTGTGTCTATTGCGTCAAACATTTATAAAAGCGCATGTATTCTTAGTCCCAAAAATGTATAGAGTAAAAAGGGAATCAAATGAAACTCACCATACTGTATTTTGTAGTAAAAATACATAGAACGACATTGAACAAGTATAGGGTTGACCTTGGATTCACGAACCTATATCATTTGTATATTTATTAATACACATAATCATAATCGAACAAATATATTTATTATATCCTAATTTATATATTATATATTTAATTTGTGTATATATTTCAAATGATTAATATCTATGTAGTTATATTAATATATTTGGTTTGTATTATATTAAAATACTTAAGTTGTAATATATGAATATTGATATATAATATGTTAATATGATTATTAAAACTTATATGTAAGATTACTAATGTTTCATTAATCTATATTAAGCTATATATTTATTTTATGCAAAATTCTCATTTATGGTTGTAATGTATTTTGTACATTAATATATGCATAAATTATATGTAATTAATATTTACACCTTAAATTAATAATAGTAAGTATATATCAAAAGTAGGTTCATAGTAATACTCGTATTTAAAGTTTAAACTTTTATGATTTTTCTATACATATATATATATATTTATTTATGTTACATATGACTATACATTTTTAATCATCGCAAATTCTAATCTTCAAACTAACTTATCATGGTATTTCGTATTATTTTGTAAACTTTATACAATAATCATATTACTTATCATATATACACATATATTTTCGTAAGCAATTCTACTTATCATTTATTTTCATTCATATTCATATTATAAATTCTTTATATTACAAGTTAGTACTACTTATCATAGTCTTTTCATATTTATTGTATATCATATTATTACCATTAACATTTTCAATAATAATAATAATAATATAACAATAACAATGATAATTATAATAACAATAATATTAACCATAATAATAACCCTAATATCTAATAATAATGCTAATAATAATAATAGAAATTAAATAAAGATATATACCCTTGTAAAAGCTTGGTGTAAAAAAAATGCCCACTACGAGGCTCGAACCTGCGACCTTCCAAATACCCGCTAACACCCATAACCAATCCTCTGATTCGTTTCTATCTGTTTTAATTCCGTAACTGAAACACTATAACCCGTATTACATATTCATCATCTCCGTCTTTAATTCGACTAGCCAGGGAAGCAATCAACCAAATCAATTCATTACCCAACTAGTTTAGATTCTTTAACAGCTATTAAATACGTAACTCTAGATTAGATTAGTTAAAACAAAACAAGAAGAAAAAAAAAATTAAAAGAGCTGTTACAGTTTCAGTTTAGTTCTTCATGAACTCCAAATCGAATCCATAAATTAAGGATGTTTCAGACAAAGTTCATAACATAAAAAAGGTGTTAAAACGTTATTAGAAACTTTCTGGATCATCCTTTGTTCCAGAAACATCAAACTGAAACCAAATTTTAGGATGAACAAGTCGTTTGACTTTTTGAACAATAAGTTTGACCTCAAAATTAGAATCCAATTCAAGGAATTTGATTCTAAAACTTTAAAGATAGTTTCAATACGCGTTTACTAGCAATCTTGCAGTATTACATTTTTGAAATCGTTTGAAATTAAACTTTTTGGTGTTCTTGGTCAAAACAGAGATATCGGTGTTTTTATTTGAGTTTCTAGTTTTATTTTTCTGAGTTACAGTAACAGATAGCAGTATATATTGAGGTTAGTTGAATCATTGTGAGAAAACAGCTGGTACTCGTTTGTCTTGTGTCAATTCATGTCGACAGAGATTAATACCCACGTACAGAAAAAAATAAAAAAATATAGAGAAGAAAAGGATGGCTAACGGGTTTTGTCTCAATACTGTAATAGATTTAAATTTGTAACCAGATAAGGGACAATAACAAAATCATCTACAGGTTTATATATATCTGTAACTGAATTCGTACCATTTCCTAGTTTTTTTACAATTTATATAATTAATATTGATACATAAATATATTAATAAAATTAATATTAACTAATATTAGTTATAATAAAATAATACTGATAATAATATAAATATTAATATTATTTAATAATAAAATAATTAATAATACTAATATTAACATTTATAATGATAAAAGAAATAATAATAGTAAGAATTATAATTTGATATTGATAATAACAATAATGATAATTTCAATAAGTTTAATAATAATTAATAATAAAATGATATTAATAATATTCTTATTAATACTAACTTAGATAACATCAATACCATTAAATTATAATAATAATATCACTAATAATAATAATATGATACATAATAAATTTCATGCTATTATAACAACTATAACTAATATATTAGTATTAAATTTTATAGATTATTTGATATAACTATATAATATATATTATATAATAATAAATATTAAATTTTATATATTTAGTATCTAATAATAACAAAAATATAACAAGTTACAGGTTTCCATAAAAAGATTAATAATACTTATGCTGATATTATTATTAATAAAAGTAATAGTAATAATATTATAACAAATATATTTTTAGCTTGTAGTTACCTTTTATTATTGTTATATAAATTATATGATAATATATGTTGAATATTTATTATTTATACAATGTATATATATTACCATGTAATCCTAATTACTAATAAGAATCATATATATTTATTTATTTTGATAATACTTAATTATTCTGTATATTATTTTACATTATAATACAAGTAATTTAAAGTGTATTTTATTAACTCAACATACTATATATACACTTACGTTTATATATATATATATATATATATATATATATATATATATATATATATATATATATATATATATATATATATATAGCCACTTCAGTTGAGTTCCCATCCTACGACTCTGTTTCAGATGATGGGGATGATCAGCCATGCCTAGATATTCTGGTCGACACTCGCTCTCTCCCGACAGTTTTAGCTCAAGAGGAGTCGGACTCTTCTTCGGAGCATTCCGAAATTCCAATCATATCAACCCATGTTGATATGATTTCATTCATTAATGATAATAATGAATTCTTTGAAGACATTCTCGAAGCTATCCGACACTCGACGATCGAATTGATAACTCGGTTAACGGAGCGGATTGAAGCTATCGAAGATGAGTATACCCGATACGAGCAGAGAAACGATAATGATACGACATTATTGGAAGCAGGACTTTGAAACTTTATCGTTGCACTCCACGATCATATTTGCCGAGAGGAACGGGAAAGGGAGTACAATTCAGTAGTTCGTACCATGCACGAGACAAGGTTTTGCCAAGAACAGAAGATCATCTACACTAAAGTGTACACCGCTTTGGCAGGATCAGCACTTCCTTATTCCACTACTCAGAGATCACTACTGTCCCTTATCCGTCAAAACATGGAGCTTTCGACTGGACGCCCAACTTCCCATTCCGATTCATAAATGGTCGAAGACATTAGAAGCCTCTTCATTCTCTTAGCTCAAGACGATTTCGAGAGCATACTAGAAAGACTTGTAATCTATATTACTATCGATCACCACGCCAATCTGATGATCAAAGAGTTAGAAGCCGCAATTATAAAAGAAGAGCATCGCAACAATCCTTTCTCCCATTTGGATCCAGACAGAGTTAACCTTGCCACATTTGTGCATCCGAGCTCAGACGTATCTTCAATGAGTTAACAAATCCGAGATTCACATTCAAAGCTGGATGCCGTGAGATTTACCAGAAAGCAGCTGCCTTGTTTCTAGACTCAGGATTGTTATTTACCTCCTTCCAGATCCGACTAATAACTAATCAGTGCCGAACTGTCAACAGTTTTTGCGGAGACCCCCATTCTGAAGATTTTGAGATCATAAAGATACAGTTCCTGGCATTATTTGAAGACCTCAGACATGAGCATCCGAGATGAGAGACTATCACCACTAGTACCGCATCTATGAGTGACGTACATGGGACCGTCAGCAGGGCTGTGGAGTACATCCTCGTCGGACTTCAGGATTTATCCAGAGCTATGACTGCCAACTACCTCTCCTTCAGAAGATCGACACCAGATATTCCGAACCTTCTCCACTTTTTGGTCCGTCATTTTCTCAGGATCTACCCGCCGAGATATGTTCACCCTCAGCTTAACGAAGACATCATCAGGAGGGATTTTTATACTTTATCATGCTAGATAGAGTATTGGTTGAGCCAACGACGTTAAGCAAAAGCGCTTCTTGGGAGGCAACCCATGAATAAAGTAGAGTAGAAGACAATAAAGAAATGAAGATGACAAAGAGCCTATTAGAGACCAAGAGCCGAGAGATTGCCGAAGCCTTCTGCCTCTTCAAAGTCATCCAGCTTCTTAATCTGCTTTCTCAGCAGCTGACAAAGGGTACTCTTTTTTCGTTTTAACCGCATAAGCTCTATTTTCTAGAAAAATAAATCGCATCCTTGCTTATCACTAAGTGTGGGATTCCATCCCAAATAACTACTAAGACAAATGTTTCCCAAAAATCTTTATTAAAAACCCTAAGTGTGGGATTCCAAAGTAGGAACATTAGGGACAATGTTCGTCTAAGTGTGGGATAGTGATGTAATGTTTATCGTATTAAGTTTGTTATCAAGATTCTGTGTTTTTAATCTAAATTTCTAAATTTTTAACCAAAAAGGAAGTCTTTACGAAAGAGTACTTTTGAAAAACTAAAACGTTTGTAAAAAAAGTAAGGGTTATCTAAAATAAGAATTTTTTTAGGGCTAACCGATTCTCTAAAAGAGCATTGCATAACTTGGCGT
This sequence comes from Rutidosis leptorrhynchoides, assembly GCF_046630445.1. Lineage (NCBI taxonomy): Eukaryota > Viridiplantae > Streptophyta > Magnoliopsida > Asterales > Asteraceae > Rutidosis > Rutidosis leptorrhynchoides. Next base: position 184,109,466 of record NC_092339.1, read on the forward strand.
ATTCGACCAAAATAGATTATGGTGAGGCACCCAAATAAGACCATAAAAAGCATTCATCTTTAATGCTTCACTATTTTTCGTTGAGTGTGCCGATGTTTGTGCTGGGAATCAGAACTTGCTCCTGATCTACATTTCCGAGCAGCGAAGTGTGATATAGGTATATACCAGAATAGCTATCCGTTTGTCAAGAAACTACTCACACCCCTTCATTCTCCACCTTCACCACCTACCCTACCCAGAAAATGAAAATCACCTCGTACGAAATTCCAAGAATAGTAAACTACTAGCGGAAGCTCCTCGAGATGGTATTCAAAAAATCTTGAAAAAAAAGTATATATAGTTATGATACATCTCGATTCAAAATTTTGAAGAAATGAGCAAAATTTATAAAGCTCAAAATGAAAACCGCTGGAGTTCCAAGAGCCCAATTCAAAGGAGAAACTCCTAGAAAGAAGTTCAAAAGAACTCAAGTGCTTCACAAAATTAGTCGCACTCTTATCTATCCCTTTTTCAAACATATCAATAAAGTCTTTAAAAAGACTATTCTACCCTTTTTACCCTTTCCACCACCAAAAGTCAAAACTCCACTCTCCAAACACCTTCATTAACCCTTTTTGACAAATGAGCTAGAAGATATGGATATCACCGCCTAGCACGCAAAGGATTTGAGTCTCGACCAAGCCTATGACGAAAGGTACAAATATGACTGGCTATGAGCGAGCAAAAATTCTAGATCTATAGGGAAGCCCATACACTTGAGTGAATGAGTAACCCATGAGAGATAGTCAAAAGTCATGTAACCTCTCCTCATGCTTGCAGAGATAGCTTCAAACCCTAACAAAATGATTATTTTATGTTAAGCTCTTATAATAAAAAGCAAACCGCTTAGTTGATTATAAAGGAAACTTTGGAAGATTTCTTGAACTTAAAAATGAGAAATTTGCTTGAGGACAAGCAAAGCCTAAGTGTGGGATATTTTGATATTGGCTAAAAAGTCATATTTTTACCCCCGATATCAGGCCCACATTTAATAAGGTAATCTACTTTATTGCCAAATTATGTATCTATTTGCTTAGATTGGTATATTTGGTAATTACAAAGGCAATGCAAAAAGAATCAGCGAAAACGGACTTAAAACGAAGAATTTAAAGCGAAAACGACAAAAACCTGAAAAACCCCAAAAAAACGGCCTGCCAAAATCCAAGAAAAATAGCCTGCCACAGTATGTGTACGGCCTGCCTGATTGAAAATGGCCTGCCAATTAAAACGGGCTAATTAAATGGGCCACCATCAAATTGGAAGACCCAATAGCCAATTAAATGGGCTAATTAAATGGGCCACCATCAAATTGGACGGCCTGCCATGATTCTGTACGGTCTACCATGGACGGCCTGCCAAGCCAGGATTTAGTATAAATAAGGCTCATTTGTATCCATTTCAACACACTCTCCGCTCTCCACTCTTCAATTCACTCTCAAATTTAGTTTAGTTTTCTAGTCTATTCGAGAATAGTCTAACGAGGTCTTCTCACCTCAGAGCGAGAAATTAAGTACCCGGAGGCGAACGCCAAAGATTGTACTAAAAAGTTGTCTAGAGTCGGAGTTGTCACTTTTGTACTTTAGGAACTCGATTAATATACTGGTACTTTTATCTTGACTCTATCTTGTTATAATGTCTTTTATTACTTTGATAGATGATATTATTGCCACGATTAGCGAGTAGTTATATCTTATGTATACTGTGATGTAGTTGTTACGCTGTCTGAATATACAAATTGTGTAATGAGATACTGTTGAGATGCTTTTCGATTATGATTAAACTCTGTGATTGGGAAGTCGTGAACCTCGATTCAGAGTATACTATTTGTGTCACCCCTTGGTAAGACACCTCTGTCGGATACATAGGGCATTTGTCAGAGGCACAACGGTTGTAGTAAGGCAACCTACCCTACGGATTCTGACTGAGGTTCTTTCATAATGGAAATGCTAATTGATACTAGGAGTACAAGGCCGGCCTCAGGCTATACTAGAGTAGTTACTATGCATATAAACATAGTACGTATATCAAGGCGGTACAATGGTTGTAGTACTCTATACCTCTGCTATGTATGGCCATGGAAACGACCTCACTGTTGAAGAGTACATTGCACCATAACGCGGTCTCAGACATTGCACTCCGTCTGAGGGATTCTTTAGTAATAGGAACTGTTTGTTTAAACCCATAAAGGATTGGAATCGTTAGGATAACCGAACATTTACATGGAGACTAATGTCTGGCCATGACGTTCCTTTATGGTTGATTTCTTTTAAATAGGAACCTAACTGATCTTGATAAACTAATCATTAATGAAAGCATCAGAAACATATCATGTCTCTCGGATAAGGGATACCCTCTACTTTAGCTTATGTTTAAGAAAGTTTGGGCCAAGTGGATAGATTAATACTCTTCTTTATCGAGTCGCTCATTATAAAAGAGCCGTTTAGTGTTAACAAGTAGTTGTGTTACTCTGGCATCGAGGGAAGAGGCGTTGCTGCCCATTCAGAATCTTTAAGCCTATCGCATACATTATGCCCAGTGACATGTCAGTCCTCTGATAGGGGCGGTAGGACAAATATAATGGATAAAGGGTTATAAACTATGTAAGTAACTAGAGGGGGTGAATAGTTACTTAATACGTTTTAACACTTTTTCGATTGATCACCAAATTTGATTAACTATGATCAACCAATTCAACTCAAACTTGATTTGTGTGGTGTATATGTTCAAAATGATAAGTAGAGTAATGTAAAGAACATAGACACACGGATTTATTGTGGTTCGGGTGGATGTTAACTAATCCACCTTAATCCACTCGTCGATTACACTAATCAGGAATTCTTGCTTCACTAAGCACTTTTCTCCAAACCCGGTGGAGATCCGATTTACAACTCTTCAACTTCTTTGGTAGACAACAAACCTAATCTTTCTATCCCTTTGAAAGACCAAATCTAACCTAGCTCAACTTGTCTTCAACTTGGATAAGTATTAATCTCCAAATAAGATTAATCAACTTCCTAGGTCCCTTTAAGGAAGTAGATCACTAAGCTAGCCTATGCTTCTACTAATTGAAGTTACAAGACTCATACAATTAGTAATGATGATCCTAAGACAATTCTAGGACATACATCACACTAAGTAAACTCACAAGATAAACAATTTTGATTAGTAAATTTACAACAACCAAATTCTATATCTATAAGATCATAGAAGCTTCTCTTGCTTGATCACATTTGAGAAGTAATTAAATTCCTTGTGATCTCTGGAAATAAGCTTTTAAAATATGTAATAGGGTCAGCTTCAAATGCTCTCCAATGCTTGCTATTTATAGTGAGATTTAAAAACTAGCCGTTGTCACACGGTCACAGGCACGGTCGGCCGTGGTTCGACCGCGCATACCCCAGTTCAAAATATGTATCCGTTGTATAGCCGTTTGACTCAGATTTGAACACCACATTTTGGAATCTTTACTTCATCTAGCACCTGCAAAAAAAAAACTAATATCCTATACAAGTACTATATGCATTAAGTGTGTGAGATTTGGTCTTATTGTGTGAAAATGACATAACACTCCAAATGTGGTAAACCCAACATTCTTGGAGAAGTGTCTTGATTGTCATTTTGGGTAATCTCAGTTTGGTCAAGACTTAGTTAGGTTCATTAATGCATTTGGTTCAATCCTAAAGACTAGTCAACATGTCATTAACTTCATAGTTTCAATTGATCACAAATCATATTTATTTCAAGATTAAATAAAGATTAATTGAAAGATGTCTTTTTAAACATTAAGTATGTACAGACATCAATGTTAAGTTGTATGTGGACATGTTACTTAATGTGTTACTTAGACAAAACCAAATAGATTATTGACCATTATTCTTTGTGAACCATTTTACACTTAATTCATTGAGGTAAACTAGTTACTTAAATCCTAGTATTCTAACTAATAACACATAGAAAGCATGTTAACAAGTTGGCAAATTAATGAGTATTAAACATATTAGCAAGTAGCAAGTAATACTCACATATAGCAAGAGATAGTTATTCTAAAATCAATCATATGCATATTTGCACAACACTATGGTTTAAGCTTTAGCAAGCTTACTTGCAATATAACATATTGCATGATTAATGTGTAAGCACACATTAATGTCCAACACATGCATACGGGAAGAGCAATCTCTAGTTGGGACTTGGTGACCATCTTAAATGTATCTAAGTGTATTTTAAGATCGTAAGTCTTTACTAGTTAAACTACAAAATGTTGTTCTTTATTTTAGCTTTAATTTGTCACTAAGTAATCTTTAATTGCAATTAGTGTTCTAGTGACATTAACTTATGTGTGTTGGTATTTGGTGATCATCCTAAAAATGTGTAGACAAGTTTTGAGATCACAAGTTATTGATTAACACTTATGTGTTATGCCTAATCATGGTTAAATTGTCATTAAGAAGTAATTAAGCATAATTAACCAAGATTAGTGTTTTTATGACCAAAACTCAATTGAGTATGGAGGAGGCATCTATCCTAAGCGTGTTGAGAAAGGTTTCATGAATAATAGATGTCAGGAAGTGGTCAAACTAAATTTGATCAAAAATGGTGACAGAGAATTCAGTCTGGGCTTCTACGGTCAGGTATACGGTTAACCGTACTTTGACCGTGTACTTCAATGATCTTTATTTTCATTCTAAGTTTTGTTTGATTTGGTCATTTGAAAGATCAAGTATGGATTAGTGAACTTACGTGTTTTATGTTAAGATGTCGATCATCACTTGTGCATATGTATGTGTCATCATCAAAACATATTCTTTGGTTAAGCATCATACTTAACTTTGACGGTTAGTCTATTAACCAACATTCAACCAACAAACTATTCATGAGCCATCATTACACAACTCAGCAATGTAACTAATGAAATCAAAGCATGTACACCTTTAGCCTTATCTGAAATAAAAAATTTACCTATCTGTATTTATTTTATCCTTTAGAAAATTAGAAAACCCAAAATAGAAACACAACTACTCCTTGTTAGTTATTTTTATCAGGTTTTAGGTTCGATTCTGTAGACTTCTTTAAAAACGATCCTAGGTCATACTTCCCTTACTTACCCTAAGGAGTAGTAGATTTAGGTCCCGACCTTATAAATTTAAAACACGGGTACATCGCCGCTGGGAGACCTCGATCGATGGCGTGCGGCCCGACGACACAGCACACTAAAACATAACCATCCGTTTTGGCCATATCAACACCCATCCTAGGTCAAGACCACTTTAAATCACTAATGGCTAGTGATTAAAGTCTAACTACACCAACTAGCACAATTTTGAGCAATAAACATCTCACTATGCTAGTTTGGGTCACAATACACCCCTTTGACCCATTTGACCCATTTCAAAGGCTATACGAGTATTTCGGTCACCCGTAACCCTAATACACCCATTTCACTAACAACTAAGTGTTAGGGTTCTAATAAACACTTTAAGCTTACAATTCCAATTTATAAACTAAAACCCTGGATTATAAATCTTTAGGTTTAGTTATTAGTATTATACCCAAAATCACCTATATTTCATGAAGATGAAGCTTACACCCAACCCATAAACAAATCACTAACTGTAAACCAAATTAAACACTAATACATGAAATTAGAGCTTACCACCACGCCACAAGATGAGTAGCAAGTAGCTTCAACAAATACCCAACTGTAATTGAAGAGAACAAGCTTCTTCTTTTCCAACTCAAACTCTCTCTCTCTCTCTCTCTCTCTCTCTCTCTCTTGTTTCTCACTCTAGAAAATGGGTTGGAGATGAGAGGATAAGATTTTGGGTGGAAATGAGATCCACATCTGATCCCATGCTTTAAATACGTCCACTAGTGAAAAGACCAAAGTGCCCTTCTTATTCTTACAAAATAACCAAAAAACCCCGATCCTGTCATAAGAACGTCGTTCCACATTTAGGAATGTCGTTCCTCCCTTCGTAATGCCTGAACGCCATTCTTAATAACAGAACGTCATTCCTCAAATGTCCTCAAACTTGTTCTGTTCAATCCCTTATACACAACGCCGTTCTTGGTTTTGGAACGCCGTACCAACATTTGGAACGTCGTTCCTCCCTTCTGGAACGTCGTTCTTGACTGATTCTGATGTAGGCGCTTCTGAAAACACCCTCTGGTGACACTTTTACATATTAAGATATGTTAATCCAGGTTATCGTATCATCTTCATTTATCTTAGAGATTCATCGTTTTCCTGAAACAATAATCTTATCTTATTTATCTTGTACGAGTATATAGAATATAAAATAATTATAAAACACTTACTATAATTATAAAAATATCGAATACTTAATAATTCATATAAATTATTCTTACATTATGCTAACTAAGTATGATATGATAGTAATTATTTTTATATACCCTTATGTATGATATGATAGTAATTATTCTTACATTATGTTATCATCTATAGTTTCTATTAAAATCCTACAATAATAATGTCATTGTTAGGCTAATTCCTTTGTTAAGAAAAAATCAAAAAAAGAAAAGAAAAAATCTAAGCTCTTAAGCTGATGTCATTAATCTAATTAATTACTAATTAAATTAAATCTACTTATTTATTTATTTCATCTTTTTCGAGAAAAAAATCCACTCTCCTTAATTATTAATTATTACGAGTAATTGTTCACACATGCATTCAGCTAAATGAAAATATAGATCAGTAATTAGAAATTTATTGGATTAAGAAGGTATGTGTATGAGCTAAATTAGTATTTTAATCCGATGATTAAATGTATGGCCAACGATATTGTTTTGTAAATTTTTATACATTGGAGATTGGGGATGTGGATTATTGATTTGTTGATTTGTGAAGTTGACCACTCCAATGATCATATGTACAATATTTGAAGTCTTAGTAAAACTATATAATAAAACACCCACATGACCTTAAAACAAATTGTACAATCTTTTACAAAACACTCAATTAACACATTTACAACTTAGAAGCATACTGTACAACTTTCATATAATAATTGTATTTTAATTTTAGATAAAATGTTAAGAGGCATTTGATAAGTAAATAATTATTATTAAAAATATAAATACTCAATTTTTGAACAAACTTTATTATTATTATTAATTATAAAATTATAATTATAATTATAATTATAATCATATTATTATTATTATTCAAATTCAAATGAGTTCTCTTTACAAGATTAATTACGTTAAGCATATTGTACAACCTTCATATAATAATTGTATTTTAATTTTAGATAAAATTTTAAGAGGCATTTGATAAGTAAATAATTATTATTAAAAATATAAATACTCAATTTTTTAACAAACTTTATTATTATTATTAATTATAATTATAATTATAATCATTTTATTATTATTCAAATTCAAATGAGTTCTCTTTACAAGATTAATTACGTTATATATGTATACGAAATACATGTCTCAATAAAAGGTTGTAATGTAGGCTTTTATGATAGGAAAAATAGTAATTGTGATGAAAATTAGAAGATGATAGTGAGAATATAAATGTAGTTCATTTATTCCGATCAAGTTAAGTACATCAATGTGTTTGTAAAAACAACGAGAAGTTTCTTAGTCGGAACTCGTCGGGTCATTAAACTAAATGACTTTAGCATTTAAATTCATTTAATACCTAAAATATATCATTAAACTATTTCGTTTAAACAATTTCGTGATTTCACGGGTCATTTCACTAGTACAATATAAGAAGTACATGTATACATATGGGTCTAAAAACTAGTTAATATAGGGCATGTTTGGGAGGTAGCTTTTTGAAGCTTTTAGCTTTTATGAAAAAGTTCCTGTTAAATAAAAAAGCTTCGTAGGCCTGAGTGATTTCCATGCCTCAGTATGGGGGACCTGCGATTAGTTACCAAGCAACCCGAGTTCGATTCCGATAAGAGGGAGGTTTTCTCCAAGATTTTTCCGCGATACGAGTGGGTCGCAAATGAGAGTATTCGATACGAAAATCTGACATTAAAAAAAAAAGCTTCGTTTGGCTAAAAAAAACTTGGAGCTTTTTGAAGGAGGAAAAAAACTCTCCTAAACTAGTTTCTTAAACGCTACATCAACTAGCGTTTGAAGGAAAAAGGGGATTTTGGCTCAATAGTTACTCAAATACCCTTTCATGTTAATTATAATATCACGTAACATAACCTACCAATTTGCTAATAAAATTTTTTTATACACGACAATCTTGAGGTGTACACAATTACAGTTCGACCATTCAGATTTTATCATCGGATCACTCTAGTATGTTCATCTTTAGCTTTGTAACTGGTACTGGAACAATAGATGGTAGGCAAATTGTGTTATATTTTATTTTATTTTATTATTATTATTATTATTATTATTATTATTATTATTATTATTATTATTATTATTATTATTATTATTATTATTTTACATACTAATAGTATACTAAAAGAAGTGGGAAACTTGGTCGTTCCATCGGGGGAAACGACTTCCCCTCCCCAACTATAACGAACTTGCAAAAAATACACCAAACTCTAGGAGGTAAAACATAAATTCTCTTACTTACAATAGAAACCCACTCAACCACTTCGACAGCCTGTATCTTCCTGTTCGCCGCGAGTTATTTTTCGACAGCACCGTTAGACACGAAATAAGTTTATGCACAAAACGAAACTAACTACGTTCGAAACGGACAATTTTTAGAAAACTCTAAACACAACGAGTTCTACAACGGCGCTTAACACATTACGTTAAATATGAACACGCATGCCGAAAGCTCCAGCCGAATCGCGCGGGCCGGATCCGGACTAGTTTTACATACTAAAAGATGTGAATGCAAGTGTCGTTCCAAAAAAAAAGTGTCGTTCCATATCTTGTGTTCACACTTGTAACGACTCAAAATATTTTGAGAAGGCACTAAGAGCGCCGCTCCTAGGTTCAGGAGCGCCGCTCCTGGACGGGGAAATAAATGGGTCTCTTAAATTAAATTGTAAATAGGAAGGGCATTTTGGTATTTTCACTTGTGGGACGAATTTAAGACCCCAAGGTCAGATCTAGAGTGTCATTTACTCTTCTTTCACATACCTTATCCCTTCCACTTCAATTTTAGAGTGAGAAAGAGTTTTAGTGTGAGAAAACTCAAATCAAGGAGGAAGAAGCTTGATTCGGGTCAAAGCGCGAGTATTAAAGTTGTTCATCTAGTCACTAGCTACGTTTTGATTGTGGTGGTATGTCCTAATCTTGATTTCCTTTATTTTGAATTGATTAAAGGTTAGGGATTGGGCTAGTGATGAACATGAAACCCAATTGTTGGTAATTTGGGGGATTTTGGGTAAGTTGGGTTATGAGAACCCAATGATGACTAACCAAGGGTTTTTAATTGATAATTATGTTAATGGGTCTTAAATGGTTAGCAAATCATTAGCACACTTTGTGGTTAAGCGAATGGGTGTTATTTAGGTTGTGGGTGACCCAAATGGGTGTGTTAACCTTGAAATGGGTCAAATGAGTTTTGAATGACCTAAGTTGTCTATTGAGTATGAAAATGAACTAACCTTGTGTTAATAAGTGTATTGAGACCATAATTGGTTAGTGTTAGGGTTTTGGCGTAATCTTGACCTAGTGTTAGGGTTAAGGGTGCAAATGGGTCACATTTGCACTATGGGTCAAAATGACACTAGGATGGGGAGTGAGTTGGTTGACCAACTTGTTTGTGTGATTGATTATATGCATAATGTAATAGGTACGTTACATTGAAGGTTGCGAGCTTGGTTATCATTCACCGAAGGCGTTAAGGTGAGTGGAATAATTATGCGTGTATGTATATAATGTATTTATTTGTGTAGCTTGAGATGTGAAGTGTCGAGGTGCTAAGACACCACGTTTCACGTGACGAGTGAAGTGTCGAGGTGCTAAGACACCACTCCGGTAATTATGTAGGAGTGAAGCATCGAGGTGTTAAGTTGCCACTCTAAGAAATATGACGGGTGAAGTGCCGAGGTGTTAAGACACCAATCGGGGTGAAGTATCGAGGTGTTAAGATGCCACCCCGGGGTTAGTGATACGCGGTGTTAAGTACACTAATGGATGTTGTGAACTCCGATGGCCTTTCGCGAGCGCCATTCCCTCGTACGATTGGTTAACCATGGTTGTGTGTTGTAGTGTAACATATTATATCGTTCGTGTTATATGCTATTGGTGTGCTAGCTTGTGATATCGGGGATTTAGCGTTATACTTTGCATTGGTATGCTAATTATATTGCTAACGTGTATGCGGTAATTGTGTAAGTGATTGCAAGTATGTTATATATGTATAGGTATAATTATTGCATTCACTAAGCATTTTGCTTACCCTCTCGTTGTTTACCTTTTTAGGCTCCGGCGTGGATAAAGGCAAGGGTATTCGTTTGGATTAGAGATCTCCCACTTTTGTTATGATAGTGGACACTTTTGGATCTTGGCCTAAGTGTAGCGTAGTTTAGTCACAAACACCATGCTCGTTAACTGTTTGGAAATTAAACTATTTGGGTCAAATTTGCTACATTGATGTATGTAATGGGTCGTTGGAGTTCCAAGGGTCGTGGTGCCCATTTTGTTGTATAAACACTTTTATTTTTTTGAATCGAAGGTACTTGGGGTCCTTAGCACATGTTGTTGAGTATGTGGTTTGGGTCCATACTTAATAAAAATGGAAACAACATTTCCCAGGTACAGGAGCACAGCTTTTGTATTAAAAACGCCACTCTTGCTCAGTCTTTGTGGAGTTTTTCATCAGGCGTCAAGAGCGCCACTTCTGGAGACAAGAGCACCGCTTCTGGGTCTTCAAGAGCGCCGCACCTGGCCTTGGTGCGCCTGTACTGTAAATTTTTTTTTTGCCGGTTTTAAATTAAGCGGTTTGAGTCATTTCAAGTGGTATCAGAGCATATTCTAAGGGATTTAGGTGACTTGAGATAGGTGTCTAGACTTAGACTTGAATTTGTATGCATTTTATGCGGGACTTGTAGGATACGGGTCGGACCGGGCTTGGTTAGTGCCTAGGTTAGGTGAACTAACTATATGATAATTGTTTGGTGTTGTGTTTGCAATCATTTAGCGAGATAGACGTTGTACTAGCGAGTTAATGCAACGTGATCGCGTAACAATGACTAGCTACCGTTGTTACGGGTTCAAATCGTGTCAAACAAGGAATGTACAACGAGTATTGAGCAAGATGGGGTGGTGTGGTGTACGTATGTCGTTATCGTTTGTTTCGTTGTTTAACCTGTTCTGTTTTATAGAATGAAGATGAGAAACAAGCACGATACTGAAAACGGAGGTACGAGCGAACACTCCGAGTTCACGACCAAGGTTGAGGCCATTATGCAAAGGCGTCACACGGCCTTTCTAGCGGACATTAAGAAAATGTTCCTAGAATTGGTTGATGAGCAAGTAACCGATCTAATCAAGGAACAAGTTAATGCTATCCTTCAAGGCGATACTGTTGGAAGGCACGATTTCCACTACAAGAATTTCAAGGATACTCAACCTCCCACCTTTGATGGTGAGCGAGACCCACTAAAGATCAATCGTTGGATCTCCGATATGGAGGGGTCCTTCAGTACAAGCGAATTTCCTCTCGATAAGAAGACAAGGTACAAAAGTAGTATGTTAAGGGGTGATGCCAAGTTGTGGTGGGACACGAAAATCCGACTTTATGGTGAAGAGCAAAGTATGAGTTTGACATGAGACAAGTTTAAGGCGGAGTTCTTCAAAGAGTACCGAACTTCGGCCGATCTTTCAAGGCTTAAGGACGAGTTGCGTGCTTTGAGGCAAGGGTCAATGGATTTGAACACTCTCAAGTCCATTTTCTTATCGAAGATCCAATTTTGCCCTGAGTATGTCGGGAACGACCATATGTTGAAGGAAGACTTTTACCGAACCTTGAATGACAACTATCAAGAAAGGATTAGTAGGAACTCGGTGAAGACGTTTGATGAGTTGTTTGACATAGCTAAGGGTGTCGAGTCGCTTGCTCCGAGAAAAAGTGACTTCTCTTTTAGTAAAAGAAAGTTTGAAGCTACTAGCCATTCTAATAAGAAGAGTAGGGGTGCGACCGTGAGTGTCGGTAGCGTGAAGAAGAGTGCTTCCGGGGGTTTTTCTTATACATGCTACAATTGTGGACAAAAGTGTCATATGGCTCGTGATTGCCCGAACCCCTCTTCCAAGAACAAAATCACTTGTTTTAATTGTCAAAAGAGGGACACCGAAAGTCAGAGTGTCCCGATTTGCAGGGTGATCAAGTTAAGAGGTTAGAAAAGGCGGCGGGTACGGCTAGGGGTCACAACTACTTGATGACCAATGATGAAGCCAAACAATCCAATGAAGTTGTCTCAGGTACTTTCATGGTTAACTCTAATACGGCAAGGATACTATTTGATAACGGTGCTAATTTATCGTTTGTATCTCCGAGCTTTGTGCCTAAGCTTAAGAGACCACTAGCTAAGTTAAGTCATCCGGTAGAAGTAGAAATAGCGGATGGCAAGACGGAGCTAGTGGTTGATGTGTGTAAAAATTGTAATGTTGTGTTTGGTGCCGAAACCTTTAAAAACAATCTTATCCCGATCAAGTTGGGTGAGTTTGATATCGTCGTTGGTATGGATTGGCTCGATCGTTATAGAGCCAATATTGCATGCCATGAAAAGTCCATTCGTGTAAAGACCCCTAGTGGGGAGAGCTAGTTATTCACGGTGATAGGCGGAGGAGACCTATGCCATTATGCACCTATCCACGGGCACGTCGTTTCCTTAGTAGTGGTGGCATGGCTTTTCTTGCCCATGTAGTTAATACTCGTGAAGAGCCACCATCCATTCATGAAATTCTGGTGGTTAGTGAATTCGAAGACGTTTTTTCGGATGAGTTGCCGGGTGTTCCGGTGAAAAGAAAAGTTGAATTTCGCATTGAGTTGGTTCCGGGGGCTACCCCCATTGCTAAAACTCCTTATCGTTTAGCGCCGACAGAAATGCAAGAGTTGTTGAATCAAACACAAGAGTTGCTTGAAAAGAGTTTTATCCGACCGAGTGCTTCGCCATGGGGCGCTCCAGTTTTATTCGTGAAGAAGAAGGATGGTAGTATGCGAATGTGCATTGATTATCGGGAGTTGAATAAAGTGACGATCAAGAATCGTTATCCATTGCCTCAGATTGACGATTTATTTGATCAATTCCAAGGCGCGACGTATTTTTCAAAAATTGACTTATGGTTCGGCTATCACCAAATGCGGGTCCAGGAAGAAGATATTGAGAAAACAGCCTTTCGAACTCGTTACGGGCATTTTGAATTTGTAGTTATGCCTTTCAGTCTTACGAATGCACTGGCGGCATTCATGGATCTTATGAACCGAATATGCCAACCTATGTTGGACAAGTCGATAATTGTGTTCATTCACGATATACATGTCTATTCTAAGAGTATGAAGGAACATGAACACCATTTGCGTGAAGTATTGAAGACGTTGTGGGAGGAGAAGTTGTATGCGAAGTACTCCAAGTGTGAATTTCTATTAAGGGAAGTCATCTCTTATGCCTCTCGAAAACTAAAGGAACACGAATAGAGATATCCGACTCATGATCTTGAGTTGGCGGCGGTAGTTCATGCGTTGAAGATTTGGCGCCACTACTTGTATGGTGTCAAGTGTACGATTTATTCGGACCACAAGAGTTTGAAACATCTCTTTGACCAACGAGATTTGAACTATCATCAACGTAGGTGTATCGATGTGGTAAAGGATTATGATTGTGAGATACTTTACCATCCGGGTAAGGCGAATGTGGTCGCGGATGCGTTAAGTCGAAAAAGTCAACACCCGGCAATACGAGTAGGATCGTTACGCATGACTATTACTAACGATTTTCTTATAAAGCTTGGTGAGATACAAATTGAAGCTTTTGTTAACAACAAGTATGAAGAACGAATCATGGGGCAAACGGAGTCTATTACCTTAGGCCCGCATGGTTTGTTGTTCTTTCAAGGATGAGTGTGGGTGCCTAAGATGGGCGATTACCGACAATTGCTATTTGATGAAGCATACAAGTCAAAGTATTTTATTCATCCGGGTGCGACGAAGATGTACCTTGATTTGAAGAAAGAGTATTGGTGGCCCGGAATGAAACGTGACGTGGTTAGGTATGTTGAACAATGCGTTACGTATTTGCAAGTTAAGGCCGAACACCAAAAGCCGTATGGTATGTTACAACCATTAGAAATTCCGAAGTGAAAATGGGAGCACATTACCATGAATTTCATTACAAAGTTACTAAAGACGGCGAGAACTCAATTTGATACAATTTGGGTGATAGTTGACCGGTTGACGAAAAGTGCATTGTTTCTTCCCATTCGAGAGACGATATCGTCAGAGACCTTGTCTAAGTTGTTTATCATGGAGGTTATATCTAGACATGGGGTTCCTATATCTATTTTTTCGGATCGGGATACTCATTTCACATCTCGATTTTGGAATAAGTTTCATGAGGATATGGGTACACAATTGAAAATGAGCACGGCGTACCATCCTCAAATGGATGGTCAAATCGAACGTACAAATCAAACGTTGGAGGATATATTATGAGCGTGTGTCATTGATTTTGGTGGTAGTTGGGATGAGCACTTACCTTTTGTAACGACCCGACTAAATCGTCATTGACGGCGTCGTTAACTTAGATCCCGTTGCGTGGTCATAGTCCCTAAATGAGACGCGTTTGACCAAAATTATATCGCATTCATTTGAAACGTGCAAGACTTACAAAGTTTAGTTTACCCAATGGTTCGACAACAAGTTTAAGTTTACAAAAGTTATAAAATATAAATGAAATAACTTGCGACATAATTAGTTTAAAATCACGGTTGCTATAAATAGCGTAAGTATGTATGCTTTAAGTTTGAATCCAAAGGTGCTATTACTAGCGTATGCATGTATGCTTAACCCCAAGCAAGTAATCAAAGTGTGCGGAAGCATGTATCAAGTAGCCAAGTATGAACCTTGAGTGCACGAATGTAAATGTATTTCACAAAGTAAACGTGTGCAAGAAAGAATGCTAGTCTCGACCCAAATGAGATGAAGTTGGTATGGATTCGAAGAGGAAGATGCAAGGATTCTAAATATGTAATTTGTTTGAGTTGATGCTTGCTAGATCTTGAATAGATGATGAATCTTTGTTTGAGAGTTGAGAGGATTTGGAAGTATCAAAAGAAGAAAGAGGAGGTGAATGAGTGAGTGGAGGAGAAAGGGTTTGACTAGTTGACCTAATCACTAGTTTGACCATTTGGCAACTTTAGTCCCTCGAGTTTAAAAGCGGGTGCGTGAATTAACCAACGAATTATTTTAAATACGCGAGAGTAAACGGGAGATGTTATAATCCAACAACAGAAAATGTTAAGAACGTTAGTTAACGGAAGGTACGAATATAGATGCCGAAAGATTATTATCTAAGAAAAAAAGACGGGCGTTAAAATAATTTAACGGAAAAATGCGGGATGTTACATTACCTACACCTTAAAAGAAATTTCGTCATGAAATTTAGTTGGAAGTAGTAGTCGTTGTTTCTTCCTCGAGATCTTGTGTTGCCAATTCTACGAATAAGCGAAGGTACTTCCTTAGGCATTCCAACGAACTTTGACAGTCGGGATTTTATGTTGTTTTAGAGTTTGGTTTCACGATCCATAGTTCCCCTAGGAAGTGATGGTTGTCGTCGATAGTAAGCTCATCGAAAAGGATAACAAGTTCTTATTTCGCAAGACACGTCTTTAAGTTTGATACACATAATGTAGGATGAACGGAATTTGTTTGAGTCGGGAGTTCGAAACAGTAAGCAACGGGTCTAATACGCCCTAAGATTTCATAAGGATCAGAACATCGCGGATTTAGTCTTCTACGTTTTCCAAAACGGATTACACCTTTCCAAGGTGTGATATTTAATATTACGCGGTCACCCACTAGGAATTTGAGAGGGTTACGTCTAACATCGGCATAGCGGCGATTACGGGCCGTCTTGGGTCTTTCTTGGATTTGAATGATCTTAACAGTTATTTCATGAATGAGTTCGGGTCTGGTGGTTTAATTTTCACCTACTTTGTTCAACGAATAGGAGAACGACATTGAGGCCATATAAAGTTTCGAAAGGCGTGTCATTAAGACTCGAATGATAGCTATCGTTGTAAGAGGAATCAATTAAAGGCAACAATACAAGTTCGTGATACGTTTTCCATGGTTTGAATCGTATGTTTGCTTGGTCTGTCGGTTTGTGAATGATACGCGGTACTCATGTTTAAACGTGTTCCCAAGGCTTCATGTAAGGCACTCCGAAATTTAAAAGTGAAACGAGTATCTCAATCCGAAATAAATGACAATGGTACACCGTGTCGAGATAGAATTCCTATAATTTATAGTTATACAGGTCTTTCCCATCTTGTCGGTTTCTGAAAGACGTTTGTTAGAATAAGTTTCTTGTTGGTTTCTAAAAAACGTTTGTTAGGACTATTCACCCTCGTGGCGAATACTAGTATAACGTGAAGAGTCTCTCTCTCCATTGAGAATTTAGATAAAGGTTTTCCTTACACAGAAATGCGAGTGTAATGCAAGAGAAGTTTCCGCCTCGATGTGAGCATATCAAGCGTTTCGTAGTTCGTCGATAAAAGTGTGCGAAAACGAGATAGTATACACGTGTAACATATGTTTTGAAGTTGAAAGAATTGGTCATTCGTTCAAAAACATAAATAGGATTTGGAAATATCAAGATGTGTCCCTGGTATGGTTGTTATCAATATTCTCAAAGTTTTTAGTTGGCAACAAGGAAAAATAAAGTCATGTACATGGCACATGATGCTGATTAGGTTGATCGTGTCCAGTCACCATCACGAGTCATTTGAACTTTGGTATGACTTACCATAATATAACTACGTTGATCGAGTGTCGTTATATTATGCTAACTCATACCTCCATTCCCACATCACTCCATGGAATCAAGTTCGTGTAATCGTGAAGATTTAAAACGAACAAAGTGTAACGACGTCTCTAACGTGATTCGTATCGAATCGAAAGAATTACTGCAACTCTGAAGATGCGTTTTCTGAGGGAAGTGTATAACTGGTTGTTCACGTCAATGCGGTTCAAATCAAAAAATAATGTCTTTGGGTACGACAAGAGTAACGAATCATGATAACGAGTAGTATGAGACCGTAGTGATAAGCGGTGATGACGATACTCATCTAGAGTAGTGGTGGTAGTAACAAGAAGTGGCAGATAGTGAAGAACACCGGTGTAGCATCGGTACGGGTTAATGATTGCCATAGTGGTGGAAGCTTTACATCACTTGTGGATAGTAAGCTGGAACGGTGGTTTATAAAAACCTGGGAGACAAAGTTCCAGAACTAGTGTAACGAATGAAGTCATCGTCATCCTTACGCGTATGAATCTTGAATTTACGTGTGTTATCAGAAAGTGGCAGAGTACGAGTTTGTATGATGAAAATTTGGTACCATTAAGAAGTTCGCCTAAGAATGATCCAAGTATAAATGCACAAGTAGTCAAGTAAGTGCTATCTATAGCAAATGCAAGTCAGAATGTAATGATTAACTACCCGGTTGTAGTATAGATTCACTAATGCATCCTAATGACTCTGTCAGACACACTAATGCATATCCTAGTTCCCTACAACCAACGCTCTGATACCATCTGTAGCAACAGATGGGGTAGAAACCTACCCAGTGCCTTTCCAGCTAACCGCTTGGTGACCACTGAGCGTACCTCAGACACTGATTTTACGGCCCGTATTTCTGCCAAACTGCCAACCCTCCTACAAAGGGACCGAAAGGGGTAAGAGCCAATGCTTCATCACATGTTAGACTGTGAGAACCCCCTCTACGATTAACCCACCAAAAAGCATAGTTCATTTGGGTGCCCGGCGTGACAGCTGGCGCGCATGACTACCTTTACGGCTAAGGTTAAACCAGCTCTGATACCATCTGTAACGACCCGACTAAATCGTCATTGACGGCGTCGCTAACTTAGGTCCCGTTGCATGGTCATAGTCCCTAAATGAGACGCGTTTGACCAAAATTATGTCGCATTCATTTGAAACGTGCAAGACTTACAAAATTTAGTTTACCCAACGGTTCGACAACAAGTTTAAGTTTTCAAAAGTTAAAAAGTATAAATGAAATAACTTGCGACATAATTAGTTTAAAACTACAGTTGCTATAAATAGCGTAAATATGTATGCTTTAAGTTTGAATCCAAAGGTGCTATCACTAGCGTATGCATGTATGCTTGACCCCAAGCAAGTAATCAAAGTGTGCGGAAGCATGTATCAAGTAGCCAAGTATGAACCTTGAGTGCACGAATGTAAATGTACTTCACAACGTAAACGTGTGCAAGAAAGAATGCTAGTTTCGACCCAAACGAGATGAAGTTGGTATGGATTCGAAGAGAAAGATGCAAGGATTCCAAATATGTTATTTGTTTGAGTTGATGCTTGCTAGATCTTGAATAGATGATGAATCTTTGTTTGAGAGTTGAGCAGATTTGGAAGCATCAAAAGAAGAAAGAGGAGGTGAATGAGTGAGTGGAGGAGAAAGGGTTTGACTAGTTGACCTAGTCACTAGTTTGACCCTTTGGCGACTTTAGTCCCTCGAGTTTAAAAGCGGGTGTGTGAATTAACCAACGAATTATTTTAAATACGCGAGAGTAAACGGGAGATGTTATAATCTAACAATGGAAATATTAAAAACACTAGTTAACGGAAGGTACGAATATAGATGACGAAAGATTATTATCTAAGAAAAAAAGACGGGTGTTAAAATAATTTAACTGAAACATGCGGGATGTTACACCTTTGGTGGAATTCTCGTATAACAATAGTTATCATACTAGTATTGGGATGCCCCCATATGAGATGCTTTATGGGCGAAGGTGTCAAACCCCGATTTATTGGGGTGAAGTATACAAAAGGAAATCGGGAGTACCGATTTGGTTTTAGAGACGAATAGTAAAATTGAGAGGATTCGGGCTCGATTAAAGGCGGCGTAAGATAGACAAAAATCTTATGCCGATAAACGTAGGAGACCGATTGAGTTCCAAGAGGGTTACATGGTGATGCATAAGGTTTCACCATGGAAGGGCATTATTTGATTTCGAAAGCGGGGAAAGTTAGCTCCTCGATTTATTGGTCCGTTCAAGATCTCGGATTGTGTTGGTGAAGTTGCATATAGACTAGAGTTACCCAAAGAACTGGCGGGAATTCATAACACATTCCATGTTTTCCATCTCCGTAAGTGTCTTGCGGATGACTCGACGTGGGTATCATTGGACGAGATTTCCTTGAACAACAAGTTGGAGTATGTCGAGGAACCGGTGGCTATCCTTGATGAAAAAGTCAAAACGTTGAGTAACAGAGAGGTGAGGACTTTTAAAGTCCAATGGCGTCATCGAAAGGGTTTCGAGTTTACGTGGGAATCCGAAGAGTTTGTTTTAGTGTATCTTCCTGCTTGTCATACGGCTTGAATCGCGAGGACGCGCTCCGTTTCAAGTGGGGGAGAGTTGTAACGACCCAAAATATTTTGAGAAGGCACTAGGAGCGCCGCTCCTAGGTTTAGGAGCGACGCTCCTGGACGGGGGAAAAATGGGTCTCTTAAGTTAAATTGTAAATAGGAAGGGTATTTTGGTATTTTCACTTGTGGGACGAATTTAAGACCCCAAGGTCAGATCTAGAGTGTCATTTACTCTTCTTTCACCTACCTTATCCCTTCCACTTCAATTTTAGAGTGAGAAAGAGTGTTAGTGTGAGAAAGCTCAAATCAATGAGGAAGAAGCTTGATTCGGGTCAAACGTGAGTATTAAAGTTGTTCATCTAGTTACTAGCTACGATTTGATTGTGGTGGTATGTCCTAATTTTTATTTCCTTTATTTTGAATTGATTATGGGTTAGGGTTTGGGCTAGTGATGAACATGAAATCCATTTGTTGGTTATTTGGGGGATTTTGGGTAAGTTGGGTATAAGAACCCAATAATGACTAACCTAGGGTTTTTAATTGATAATTATGTTAATGGGTCTTAAATGGTTAGCAAATCACTAGCACACTTTGTGGTTAAGCAAATGGATGTTATTTGGGTTGTGGGTGACCCAAATGGGTGTGTTAACCTTGAAATGGGTCAAATGAGTTTTGAATGACCTAAGTTGTCTAATGAGTATGAAAATGCACTAACCTTGTGTTAATAAGTGTATTGAGACCATAATTGATTAGTGTTAGGGTTTTGGCATAATCTTGACCTAGTGTTAGGGTTAAGGGTGCGAATGGGTCACATTTGCACTATGGGTCTAAATGACACTAGGTTGGGGAGTGAGTTGGTTGACCAACTTGTTTGTGTGATTGATTATATGCATAATGTAATAGGTACGTTACATTGAAGGTTGCGAGCATGGTTATCATTCACCGAAGGCGTTAAGGTGAGTGGAATAATTATGCGTGTATGTATATAATGTATTTATTTGTGTAGCTTGAGATGTGAAGTGTCGAGGTGCTAAGACACCACGTTTCACGTGACGAGTGAAGTGTCGAGGTGCTAAGACACCACTCCGGTAATTATGTAGGAGTGAAGCATCGAGGTGTTAAGTTGCCACTCTAAGAAATATGACGGGTGAAGTGCCGAGGTGTTAAGACACCAATCGGGGTGAAGTATCGAGGTGTTAAGATGCCACCCCGGGGTTAGTGATACGCGGTGTTAAGTACACTAATGGATGTTGTGAACTCCGATGGCCTTTCGCGAGCGCCATTCCCTCGTACGATTGGTTAACCATGGTTGTGTGTTGTAGTGTAACATATTATATCATTCGTTGTGACAATCCTTCCAAATCCCTTTGGACGAATACATCATTCATCGATTGCACAGTGAGGTACTGACCTCTACATGATACGTTTTGTAAACATTGAATTCTTTTGAAAAGGTACACCATAATTGAATATCAAATTCCAAGGTTTTTGACGTTTGATGATTTCAACATATAGACAATCACCGTAATTAATAGTTTACAATACTACATCCGTTGATAATGCAGTCAAAATAAGATACATGGTGATGATTTTGTGAATGCAACATTTTCTCGAATAAAGCATGTATGACTCCATCCACACAGCTTATATCACATATAAGTAAACAGCGGAAGACTTCTAGGAACCTGAGAATAAACATGCTTAAAAGTGTCAACACAAACATTGGTGAGTTCAAAGTTTTAATGTTGCGCATAATCCATAGATAAAGGTGGATCACAAGATTTGTAACGACCCAACCCGTCGTATTTCTGGACCATAAATTTTTTTCCTTTTTAACATAATAATATATGCAACATTAGTCCATTTATGTTTCTGAAAACATCATCATTACAATATTAAGTTAGACATCTTTAAAACATATAATACATGAATTAAGTTTACAAAACGGGAATACAACTCGTAACCCATTTGACGTATCCAAAATATAGTTCATGACCCGACTAGTTCACTTTAAAACCAAAACTGAACATGGTGATCGTGAACGATACCCAATCCTAATCAAAAGTGTAAAGCAATCCATAAAGCACTAGTCCCCAAGCAAACCCAAGCCGCCACTTGCGACCTATAAAAATATAAACAACGAGAGGGTAAGCTAATTGCTTAGTGAATGCAATACTTATACATATACATATATAGTTTACCTACACGCATCCACTTACAAAATACCATGAAAACAATGCATAAACGAGTTAACATCACCAAACATACAACTAGCAACAACATTAGTATATAGATCACCACAATAATATACTTAAGCATAACAATGCATAAACATATTAAACCATTCCCAGCTACGATACTACCGACTTGTAGACGACCAATAACATCGAGTCTCACTCGTATGATGTCACCGACTTGTGAATCATCATAAGGTGTCACCGACTTGTGAATTACCAAAGGGTGTCACCGACTTGTGAATTACCCACCATTACATATGGGTCACCGACTTGTGAACGCCATGTTGCATCACCGACTCGTGAAGCACCACCTAGTGTCACCGACTTGTGAGCACTAAGAAATGTCACCGACTCATGAATCACTTCTCCGACTTATGGTATCACCGACTTGTGAATCACCACCCAACTACTAAGGGGTCACCGCCTTGTGAACCACCATGAGGTGTCACCGACTTGTGAGTCACCTAACGAGATACTACGGACCCGTAGTTCTCTTCACCCATAACCTCAATAAGTCACCATCTTGTGACATAACGCCCAATACTCACGATGTGGCACCTAAGTCCCACATCGCGTATGAGTAAATAAACTACATACATACATGTATAAATATTCCACTCACCTTATCGCCTAGGTGACGATTTTACAAATCCGCAAGCTTCAACGCAAGGTACCTAATACATTAAGTACACATTCAATACACAAACTAGTTGGACTAAACATCAACATTTAACACTTGTGCATTTAATGACCCATTTGCATTAAATGACCCGTTCACACCAAACCGCCATTTAAGGTCAAGACTTGTCATAAATCACTAAAAGCTAGTGATTAAAGTTTCACAACACCAACTAACAAAAACTTAGGATATTTCCTACCCATCTTACCCAACTAGGTCAACCATTACCCATTTGACCCATTTTAACATTTAGACTTATAATTTGGTCAAACTTGAACCCACTAACCACCTTTCTCTAACTCACAATTGTATTAATGATTTACAACATAATTAATACTTAAAAATACCAAATTACAACACCAACCCTAGATTACAAAACCTTAGGGTTTCATTACACCAATTTAACCCAAATTCACCCATTTAACCCCCAAATGGGTCTTACAAGCCTTAAATGAACAAACCCTAGCTATAAATCAAATTAAACTCAAAACTCTGAGTTAAGACTTACCAACACTATCACAACGTAGCTAGAGATGTAGGGAACAACTTTAGAACTTGGGATCGGGCGAGATTCGGTCTTCTTCTTCCCCAAAGTGAGCTCTCTCTCACAAGAACTCAATCTCTCTCTCTAAAATGGATGTGTGTAGTTGAAGAAGTGATAAATGAAGTTAGGATAAGGTTGTATCAGTTTTTAGGCTCTAAAACCGGCCTTATGTGAAATTACCAAAACACCCCCAAAAGATTCCATTAAAATGGGTTAAAATGTCATTACAGCAACAATTGTCGCGTTTCGCGACACTTCGTCGCGTTTCGTGACACCAGGACGCGATACACAACACTCAAACGCGACAAAAGGGACAGAAGCCATCATCAGAAGTTGTCGCATTTTGACCATGTTTGTCACGGATCGCGACACCCCAGAAGGCGACAAACCCCCTTAAAACTCGACAGTTTACCTGATGTACTCCAATTTCACTTTTAAAACATCCCAAAGTCCAACGTGGTCAACTCATTACATCCAAACTATCAAATACTCATTCTTGGACTCCGTAGGACGCCACAAGCATCATGTTTAGAAAAACGGGGTGTTGTAACTCTCCCCCTCTTAAATTCGATCACGTCCTCGTGATCCTAGTCACTTAACCGATCCGAACCTATACACTATGGCTTTTAAACAAACGTTTCAATCCAACTTCCACCATTTTAAATGATATCGGGTAATCAACCCACAAAACAAAACAACCGCAACCGTTTGCTCCTACAACGAGTATCCAAACTCGTACCATACACTTCACAATTGTCCTAAAAGTAGAACAATTCACGACAATCATCGTCGTCGCTCCTTTCAATCGTGGTCTATTCGGGAATCATCCCGACACTTTCCGAAAATCTCTCGTATCCGCCATTTGGGAACTTCGCCATTTCAACTCATTTCGCAAAAATACCTTCACAATTCATTCCAAAGTCCAACTTGGGACTTCTCAGAAGACCATCAAAGTCTTCCTTTCCTAAATAAGCGACACCCATCGCTCATTACGTCTACTAGTTAGGGATTTTTTTGAAATCTCCGGTACTTAACTCCCCCACTTAGGGTTTTAACCCCACACTATCATCGTCAAGATGATAATACCTTGCGGAATTTCAACATTCCACAACACTTGATCGGTCTCGATGTTGGTCATACTAAACAATTCTTCGCGGATTTACAATAAAGCACTCGAACCCCGACCTTTCAAATCGGTCAAGCGTTAACGCCCGCTAATCATCACGATAAACCATTATCGTACCTTCAGGTTTCTCATCGGCACCCAAGTACAAAGTAATCACACCACCGGAGTGAAGCATTCCACTAGCAGGTATACGGAGACACCTGACGCAGTGTTATGCAACTCCCATTACTACCACCGAGTCTCAATAGCTCGAATCTTACGGGGTCCATCCTCGGTGTCACGCGTCACTTGACTACTCGAAGTCACACAAATCCAACGAACATTACGGCTCAACGCCCATAACTTTCTAGTGACACCCGCTAGTAACTAACCACCTAGGCCGCATAGCTAGCCTATTTACCTTTCATCTTAACACTAAGGAGACGCTTGGAACGCCAAGACTTACACCCTAACTCGCACCTTCTCAACCGTTAACATGGTTACTTACACGCAGTGAAAGATAGTCAACAACCGTGACTCTACTCGCACACATACATGGTCGATGTAAATGCCTCTCGAACGGCATACCATTTCTACGCCAAAACTTAATGGAGAGCAACACAAGTAACCATCTAATCACATCACGGTTACACCCGACTGGGTTAAGTCCCTAACACCAAATGATTAACCCAACTTGGTTAGTCTAACACACTTGGTCAACCTGACATAGCCAACCCTTAACATCTAATTGCTAACCCGACTCGGTTAAGTCAAACACACACGGTCAACCCGCCTCGGTCATCACCTAACATCTAATGACTAACCCGACTCGGTTAAGTCAAACACATACGGTCAACCCGCCTCGGTCAACACCTAACATCTAATGACTAACCCGACTCGGTTAAGTCAAAACACACGGTCAACCC
This sequence comes from Rutidosis leptorrhynchoides, assembly GCF_046630445.1. Taxonomy (NCBI): domain Eukaryota; kingdom Viridiplantae; phylum Streptophyta; class Magnoliopsida; order Asterales; family Asteraceae; genus Rutidosis; species Rutidosis leptorrhynchoides. The sequence continues at coordinate 184,134,526 of NC_092339.1, forward strand.
GCCTCGGTCAACACCTAACATCTAATGACTAACCCGACTCGGTTAAATCAACACACACGGTCAACCCGCCTCGATCAACACCTAACATCTAATGACTAACTCGACTCGGTTAAGTCAAACACACACGGTCAACTCGACTCGGTCAAACCCTAACAACAATTGATTCACCTGACTCAGTTAAATCTAACACACTTGGTCAACCCGACCGGGTTAACGCCCAACATCTAATTGATTAACCCGACATGGCTAATCAAACCGCAATGGACTAACTCGACCTAGCTAGTCTCTACATCACATGGATAAACTCAATTATTACCCAAAAGTCACCCGCATAAAGATAGTACTAAAATCGAATAGTACCTGAATCAAGCGTCGCTAGATCTTCGCGCTCCGTCGCTATTCCACTTGGGACATTCTGACTTCCGGTGTCCCTCCTTTCGGCACTTAAAACATGTGACCTTATCCGACGGACAATCACGAGACTTATGTACCGTTTGCCCACAATTATAACACGCGAATTTAGAACCACCCGTGTCACTCATCTTCACGCTTCCGACGCCTTCGGTAGCACTTTTACTTTTCTTGTTCAAAAACATCGTCGCTTCGAACTTCCGCTTACTAACATCAGAAACACTTGCCTTCGAGACAAACTTCTCGAAACCCTTCGCCATGTCAAAAAACCCGTCAAAAGTTTTCACCGAGTTCCTACTAATCTTTTCTTGGTAATGATAGTTCAAGGTTCGGTAAAAGTCTTCCTTCAACATGTTGTCATTCCCGACATACTCCGGCAAAATTGGGTCTTCGATAAGAAAACGGATTTGAGAGTGTTCAAATCCATTGACCCTTGCCTCAAAGCACACAACTCGTCCTTAAGCCTAGAAAGATCGGACGAAGTTCGGTATTCCTTGAAAAATTCCATTTTGAATTCATCCCACGTGAATTCCATGCATTGCTCCTCACCATAAAGCCGAATCTTTTCGTCCCACCACATCTTGGCATCACCCCTTAACATGCTACTACCATATCTTATTTTCTTATCGAGAGGGCATTCACAAGTACAAAAAGCTCCCTCCATATTGGAGATCCAGTGATTGCTCTTTAATGGATCCCGTTCACCATTAAAAGTGGGAGGTTGAGCATCCTTAAAATTTTTGTAGTAGAAATCTCGCCTTCCCATATTATCTTCGTGAAGAATAATCTTCACTTGTTCCTTGACTAGATCAACTACTTGCTCATCAATCGAATCTAGGAACATCTTCCTAACGTCCTCTATAAAGGCCGCATGATGCCTCTTCATAATGGCCTCAACCTTGGCCGTGAACTCGAAGTCTTCGCCGTCTTCGCCTTGATCATCGTTATCATGTTCGTTTCTCGTCTTCATTCTAAGAAATGAACTCGGTTAGGAATGCAACACGAATAAATTACATACACCGTCACGATCAATAGTCACAATCGTATAAATATGCCACCGTTCGTACATCCCATCTAGTTCAATACTTGTTGTACATTACTTGCTTAACTTGGCTTGCAACCGAAGTAATGGTCGCTATGCATTATTACGCTCGTATGTCACGCCGAGCTCATAAATAAAACAACCATCTTGCTAGATGTTCAACACAAAACAACATGATTAGTAGCAACAATAATCAACACATAGCTAATGCACCTATTCTCTAAGGCACTAACAAAAACCCGTACCGACCCGTAATCCTACAAGTCCCGCAACAAATTAAGCACACACAAAAAGTCTAAGTCTAGGCGCTTATCTCAAGTCACCTAAATCCCTTAGACCATACTCTGATACCACTTGTAACGACCCAACCTGTCGTATTTCCTGACCATAAATTTTTTTCCTTTTTAACATAATAATATATGCAACATTAGTCCATTTATGTTTCTGAAAACATCATCATTATAATATTAAGTTTAGACATCTTTAAAACATACAATACATGAATTAAGTTTACAAAATGGGAATACAACCCGTAACCCATTTGACGTATCCAAAATATAGTTCATGACCCGACTAGTTCACTTTACAACCAAAACCGAGCATGGTGATCGGGAACGCTACCTAATCATAATCAAAAGTGTAAAGCAATCCATAAAGCACTAGTCCCCAAGCAAACCCAAGCCGCCACTTGCAACCTATAAAAATATAAACAACGAGAGGGTAAGCTAATTGCTTAGTGAATGCAATACTTATACATATACATTTATAGTTTACCTACACGCATCCACTTACAAAATACCATGCAAACAATGTATAAATGAGCTAGCATCACCAAACATACAACTAGCAAAAACATTAGTATATAGATCACCACAATAATATACTTAAGCATAACAATGCATAAACATATCAAACCATTCCCCGCTATGGCACTACCGACTTGTAGATGACCAATAACATCGAGTCTCACTCGTATGATGTCACCGAATTGTGAATCATCATAAGGTGTCACCGACTTGTGAATCACCAAAGGGTGTCACCGACTTGTGAATCACCCACCAATACATATGGGTCACCGACTTGTGAATGCCATGTGGCATCACCGACTCGTGAAGCACCACCTAGTGTCACCAACTTGTGAGCACTAAGAAATGTCACCGACTTGTGAATCACTTCTCCGACTTATGGTATCACCGACTTGTGAATCACCATCCAACTACCAAGGGGTCAACGCCTCGTGAACCACCATGAGGTGTCACCGACTTGTGAGTCACCTAACGAGACACTACCGACCCGTAGTTCTCTTCACCCATAACCTCAATAAGTCACCATCTTGTGACATAACACCCAATACTCACGATGTGGCACCTAAGGCCCACATCGCGTACGAGTAAATAAACTACATAGATACATGTATAAATATTCCACTCACCTTATCGCCTAGGTGACGATTTTACAACCCCACAAGCTTTAACGCAAGGTACCTAATACATTAAGTACACATTCAATACACAAACTAGTTGGACTAAACATCAACATTTAACACTTGTGCATTTAATGACCCGTTTGCATTAAATGACCCGTTCACACCAAAACCGCCCATTTAAGGTCAAGACTTGTCATAAATCACTAAAAGCTAGTGATTAAAGTCTCACAACACCAACTAACACACACTTAGGGTATTTCCTACCCATCTTACCCAACTAGGTCAACCATTACCCATTTGACCCATTTTAACATTTAGACTTATAATTTGGTCAAACTTGAACCCATTAACCACCTTTCTCTAACTCACAAGTGTATTAGTGATTTACAATACAATTAATACTTAAAAACACCAAATTACAAGACCAACCCTAGATTACAAAACCTTAGGGTTTCATTACACCAATTTAACCCAAATTCACCCATTTAACCCCCAAATGGGTCTTACAAGCCTTAAATGAACAAACCCTAGCTATAAATCAAATTAAACTCAAAACTCGGAGTTAAGACTTACCAACACTATCACAACGTAGCTAGAGACATAGGGAACAACTTTAGAACTTGGGATCGGGCGAGATTCGGTCTTCTTCTTCCCCAAAGTGAGCTCTCTCTCACTAGAACTCAATCTCTCTCTAAAATGGATGTGTGTAGTTGAAGAAGTGATAAATGAAGTTAGGATAAGGTTGTATCAGTTTTTAGCCTCTAAAACCGACCATATGTGAAATTACCAAAACACCCCCAAAAATTCCATTAAAATGGGTTAAAATGTCATTACAGCGACAATTGTCACGTTTCACTACACTTCGTCGCGTTTCGTGACACCAGGACGTGATACACAACACTCAAACGCTACAAAAGGGACATAAGCCATCATCAGAAGTTGTCGCATTTTGACCATGTTTGTCACGGATCGCGACGCACCAGAACGTGACAAACCCCCTTCAAACTCGACAGTTTACCTGATGTACTCCAATTTCACTTTTAAAACATCCCAAAGTCCAACGTGGTCAACTCATTACATCCAAACTATCAAATTCTCATTCTTGGACTCCGTAGGATGCCATAAGCGTCATGTTTAGAAAAACGGGGTGTTACAAGATTTCAGTTTTTTCATCCAGAAACGTTTATCAAAATATTCTACAAGATTGAGCACCCTGGTAACTAAACTTTAACGTTTATATAATAAGTACCCCTGTTTTAACATACATGCAACCAACATGTATAATACACGCAAACCAACGTGTACTAACCTCAAACAGCATACGTCTATTTTATAGTTGAGGCTAGAGTTTCTACACCTGGAACAGACGGAGATGTCAAGCCCTATGGATCCATATACAACTACTCGCGCCCACCAGTTCTTATAACCGGCAGTTACTAGTTACCAAAGCTAAGGGATTTTCGATTCAAACTCAGTGCAGAATTAAGTATGTACTTGTATCCATTGCGTTTAAAATAAAGTGCATGTATTCTCAGCCCAAAAATATATATTGCAAAAGCATTTAAAAAGGGAGCAAATGAAACTCACCTTAGCAGCACATAAGGTCATTCACCGAAATGTGACCGAAACTGGGAATGCAAAATAACCGTAGATCTCAACCTAGAGAACATATGTTGGTCAATACATGTCTAACAAGCTAGGTCGGGTCATATTGTATCACAATCCTAATGCTATAGACCGTCATGCAAAAGTTAACAAAAGTTATCTCAAAAGTCAACCTGACTTAATTTGATCTTTAAATCTATACATGTTTATTAACATAGTATAAGTCATGATAATTGAACGAATTTATAGTTTAACAAACTCAAAATATTATTTATTTCAGGAGCTATGTTATATTTGAATTATCATGGCAATCGAAAATATTTTATTATTTCACATAGTTTTCCAATACTTGTAAAATTAGATTATAGTGTTTATAAAGCTTTAAAACAAGATAAGACAGTCAACTTTGACCATTGATCAACAAAACAAAACGTGCTTTATATAGAAATTCATTTACTCGATTAGTAATATCTAAAAATCTAATTTATCAATTTTATAGACAAGTTATTTAAATATTAATTTACAGTTTCAAACACAATTTCAATTAACGTTAACCATAATTCAGTTGACCATATATTTTAATTTGTTCATCGAAATCACGCGATTTCTAAATGAAAAGTTATTAATTTTTTGATAGCTTTCAAACGACATGCATATCATATACTTTATATCAGTATCATATATATCAAATTCGTGATTCATCATAAATTATCTAACAACAAAATTAAAGCATACAAGCATGCATAAACATATGTAAGTAACTAGAGGGGGGGTGAATAGTTACTTAACGGTTTCTTAAAACTTTTTCGAAATCTTTAGCTATTAAAAGATAAGTTTTAAGTGTGGAAGCGTACGTGTTTGTTAATGCAAGTATGTAAAGATTGTAAGTGTACAAACACAAGGATTTATAGTGGTTCGGGAGGATGTTAACTAATCCACCTTAATCCACTCCCCAATTATACGAATTGAGACTTTTCTTCACTATGATACCCCAAACCCGGTGGAGTGTCCGGATACAACACTAGCTCCTCGATAAGCCGCTACTCATGATCCCTTACGTCCCTTTGAAGAATTCACAAACACCAAATGCTCTTACCACAAGATCCTTGTAAAGACCCGTCCTAATCCATCCGGACGAAGTCCATATCGATTATAAACGATTCACAACAGTTGATTACATCGCGAGGTACTTGACCTCTATATGATACATTTTACAAACATTGCATTCGTTTTTGAAAAGACAATCTTTCATTACATCGAAAGTTGACAGGCATGCATACCATTTCATAATATATCCAACTATAATTGACTTGATAATAATCTTGATGAACTCGATGACTCGAATGCAACGTCTTTTGAAATATGCCATGAATGACTCCAAGTAATATCTATAAAATGAGCAAATGCACAGCGAAAGATTTCTTTCGTACCTGAGAATAAACATACTTTCAAGTGTCAACCAAAAGGTTGGTGAGTTCATCAGTTTAACATAAATAAACATTTCATAAGTTTAATAGACCACAAGATTTCATATTTCCATTTCTCATAAACATACGTCCCATGCATAGAGACAAAAATATCATTCATATGGATTGAACACCTGGTAACCGACATTCACAATATGCATATTAGAATATCCCCATCATTCCGGGATCCTCCTTCGCACATGATATAAATTTCGAAGTACTAAAGCATCCGGTACTTTGGATGGGGCTTGTTGGGCCCGATAGATCTATCTTTAGAGTTCGCGTCAATTAGGGTGTCTGTTCCCAAATTCTTAGATTACCAGACTATATAAAAAGGGGCATATTCGATTTTGATAATTCAACCATATAATGTAGTTTCGATTACTTGTGTCTATTTCGTAAAACATTTATAAAAGCAGCGCATGTATTCTCAGTCCCAAAAATATATATTTCAAAAGCATTGAAAAAGGGAGCAAATGAAACTCACCGAATGTATTTTGTAGTAAAAATACATATGACTATATTGAACAATGCAGGGTTGGCTTCGGATTCACGAACCTATATCATTCGTATATGTATTAAAACATATAATCGTAGAATCACATAATTTCATTAATATAATATTTATATATTAGTAGTTTTATAGAATTTTATAATAAATTCCATTTAAAAATGTATGTTTATATTATATCTTAAATTATATATTATATATATATGTATATTTATTATATATATATTTAGAATGATAAATACCTATACATTTAGTTATATAAATATATCTATATATATTCATGTATATATGATTAGTATCATAAAAAAAATCATTAGTTTGATACATGTAAATATTTATATAAGTATTGTTAATAATTTTTGTTATATATTTGTATGAAATATCAATATAATCCGAGTATATATGTGATAAGTGTACTAAATATCTATTTGTTAAAATGATAGTATTGATAATAATGATTTATTATTAATAATAATAATAACTTCATAAATAATGGTTTTTACTAGTAACAAAATTGATAATAATAATTTTTATTAACTATGATACTAATAATGTTCTTAATATTACAAATAATAATAATAATCATAATAATACTAAAATGATAAGATTACAACTAATAATGATATTATTAATACTTTTAATGATTATAATACTTATGGTAATAATGATAATTATAACATTAATAATAACAATAACAACAATAATAATAATAATAATCACAATAATAATAATAATAATAATGATAATGATAATAATAATAAAATTCTACCTTAAAACAAGCTCCTAAAAAGAAAACGGCATCGCCCGGGCTCGAACCCGCGACCTCCCGCTCACCATCTAACACACGTTCAACCAGCTGGGCTAGTCTATCTATCTGATTATATTAGTAACCTGATTAAATAAATGTTTCTTGCTGATGGGCTGCTACAAATCCAATTAAGGTTCGGTCCAACATACAAGTCAGGCCCAGGTGAAGCCCAACCGCTTCTGTTGCTGTTTAAAAAAAAAAATAAAGTCATGAGCTGGTTTCGAACTTGTGACCTCACGAAAACACACCTCCCCCATTTACCACTCTACCATCCAGGATCTTTCTGTTTTATATCAACTTTATAAAAACATAACCCGTTGTAACTTGTATTCATCATCTCCTCATCATATAATATCTAGGCCATCATCATAACATTATATATCTCATCACCATTACTGTAAAATCATCTCATGGTCATCAATTTTCAATTATCATCATTCGGTCATCGTATGTACATCATTATCAACATCACGATCTTCACTTCATCTCACCATTCATCGTCATCATTTACTTATCATCATCATAATCTTACATAAGATTATATATCATAATCATCATCTTCATCACGTATGAACATCATCATCATTATCTTCATACTCGCCATCATTACTTTATTATCATAGTATCATCTTCTTCGTGTTTAATTCTCAGACATAGCAGCGGTATTCGATGATGGTTAGCGGTGGTGATTTCAACTAAAATAGAAACAGTGACAGCAACAATAGTTCATACTGTGCCTTTCATCATAAGCATGCTCGATCATAATCATGATCATAACATCATCATCTCACGATCATAATATCATCATCATCCTTTTCATCTTATCATGTTCATCAACATGATATCATCGATCATCATCTCATACGTACGTAACCATGATTATGCCTTACGGTTCATCCTCTTCATCATTCATCACCTTCCATCATCGTAATTGTAACAATGGAAGTAACCCTAAAGCCGTAGCAGGAACTAATGTTGCAGGTTGGTTGTGGTGATCGTAACAGTACATAGTGGGTTGGGTTTGGTTCTCGGACTAAATAGCAGCCGCAAAGAAAGTTGCAAACAGACGATTGTCGACTGTAAACCAGAAACATAGCAGCAGCTAACGGTTTAAAGGAGTGGCGATTGTGGTTGTTGTGACGGGGGTGATGGTTCTTCCGGCCAAAACAGAAAAGAGAGAGATTGAAGAGTGATGGTGATAAACGATGATGATGTGCGGTTAATGGTGACTGAAGTGGTGTATGGTGGTTCACCGGAGATGGTGATGGCGGTGTGTCGAAGTAGGAGGTTGTAGAGTGATGGTGATCAATAGTTGTGGTCTCGGTGGTTGTTCATGGTGGTGATGGTGGATTGTAGCGGTGTTCTAGTGGCGATGGGGTTCGCCGGATGTGGTAGTGAGGGAGGAGGTGAAGTGAGGGAGGTGATAGTGTATATCCATCTATCCTCTGTGATGTATATGTAGATATATATCTATATGTAATGTACATATTAATAATAATTAATAATAATAATTAAATAATAATTAAAACACATATGTGGAAACTCCTAGCAGCCATGAATAATTGTACCGACACTCTTTCTGGGATTGGTATATTGTGTCCACTGCTAAACAGTTAAAGTATAGTTTAATTCAGAAAAATCTCATATTTTTAGATTAAACATATTTTATTATTTCACTCATTACCTGTTTGAAACCTGATCAAAAAGGCTCGAAAATTATTTATTTTCAGTTCCAATTTATATGTACGGAGTGCTAATATTTAATCTTAAAAGGGTAAAAATATTTTTTACAAATCTAAAATCTTCGTAATCAATTTACAGTTCAACTTTTATTTCAATCCTTTATGGACATGTACAATATTTATATTAAAACTAACAAATCGTCAACTGAGTGCTACTGATGTTTATTAATTAGACTCGAAATCATTTATTTTTAATATATTCTCTTTCTATGTATTAAGAGTTTTAAATAGTAAGTTTAACTACTAAATAAATATATTATATATCTTTAAACGATTGAATTTAATATAATTTATATATTTACAAGTAATATTTATATACATATTTATATATATAAATATATATCTCTATATTTATAATAATAGTTTTCATTACGTCGCATATTATTTTTCATATTTATTTTCAACAATTAAATCATATATTATTTCAAATAATATTTTCAAATTAATGTATATGTATATATTTATATATAGTTGTTCGTGAATAGTCGAGAATGGTCGAAGGTCAATTGAATATACAAAACAGTTCATAGTTTTTGAGACTCAACATTACAGACTTTGCTTATCGTGTCGGTATCATATAAGAATTAAGTTTAAATTTGGTCGGAAATTGCCGGGTCGTCACAATCCTAATGCTCTAGCCTAGTAAAATCACAACTACCTTCTAGAACTCTTTAAGAAGATAGCTCACAAGTAAACTTATAGCTAAGCTTACAATCACTCATAGTTCTTCAATAGGTCACACCAACTTAATTCCCAATGGAATTGATCAACTTTATAGATCCCTTTAAGGAAGTTGAATCATTAAGCAAGATGGTGTTTCCTATCATAAGAACTATCTAACTTCCTTGACCCCTTAAGGAAGTGTCTTACAAAATAAACTTAAAGATACAAATGATAAGTACAAAGTTTACATTTCAATTCTACTTAGTGTAAGTAGAATCTCTCTTTCTCTCTTATAATCTCTCCATAGATATGTGCTTGAGGCTTAGGAGATAAGTAGATATGTCTTTGAAAGAATGTTGGAAAGAGGTGGTCTTCTAGTTTGGCAAAGTGGTGTATTTATATTCCAAGAAAATATTGACAGACAAAACTGCGGTCGAACCACGGTCGACCTTTCTGGTGACCGTACAACTTCTGTCAGCATTTCAACATATCTGTTGGAGCTCCTTTTTCTTTGAATTTTTGGCTTCTTTACCTAATATAGAGCCTTCAAAATATGCTTAATACACCTAGAAGTTAACTCCATTACCCCTTTGATCTTGGACATATGCATGGAGGTTGACATGTGCTAGCTAAAGAGGAAAGTCCAATGTCCTTGACCATTGTCATTGATTTCCTTAAAAGGTAAATGCAGATTGTTGTCCCTTAACAAACCACTAGCTTCCAAACTTTATTCCCCAAATCTTTAAACCCTTGTCTTCATCTTTGATGGAAGTATCTTGCCCATTGGAACCTTGTTACAACTCTATTGAACTAGTTTGAGAACATTTTGACTAGTTGCACTAATCACAAAGATACATCACTACATTCCAAACCTCATACCCATGTCTTCACCAACTTATCTTTTCTTTGATGGAAGTATCTTGCTCTTTGGAACATTGTTACATCTCAAATGAACTAGTTTGAATCTAGTTGGAACTTAATGATCCTTGTTACAACCTTGACTAGCTTGAACTAATTACATTTACATACATACAATGGTACTTAAAACTAATGGGAGAACACCTCTTTAATTGGAACTTTAATGACCATTATTAGTATGTTTAAATGATATTATGTAATAGTATAAAAAGATATAACACTTGTGTGTTTAATCTTATTTCAAGTTAAATTGTCATTAAGGTGTCATTAGGTGTGATTAATCAAGATTAACATCTTTCGGTTCAAAACTCTTTTGAAAACAAAGAAGGCAACTATTATAAGTTTGTTTAAAAAGGTTTTGTAAATTATAGATGCCTCAAAGTGGTCTAACTCAAAGTGGTTGAATTTGATTACAGTGAAAACTGCGATCAATCCACGGTCGGCCGTGAGGTTGACCGTAGATCAACAGTTTTGTAAAATGGTGCAGTCGTTGGAACAAGACATCTACGGTCAGACCCACGGTCGACCGTGGTGCAGCTGCATATCAGTTTTTACCAAGTTAATTATTTATGTATTGGTCTTTTGCTAGAGATAGTGTAGGCTTGTGAACTTGTGTTGTTCTATACGTTGTTTAAGCACACAAGACTTGGTGTCATCATCAAAACAAAGTGGTTAACATTTGAATATTAATATTGGATCACTAACCAACATTTTTCCCCTTTTTGATGATGATAAACATATGTAAGTGCGCTTAAGCATATAATACAACACATGTGTTAACATCACTTACCATACACTTTCTCCCCCTTTTGTCGAAGCAAAAAGGTTAGCTCCTCCTGGAACTAACCGCGCCCTAGAGTTATGATCCCCCTTAAATCATACAAAGTAGCAGATCTTATGGCTCCCCCTTGAAACATACACAGTTATAAGATCAAGTAAGGAGTGATATGAACTCAACGAGCTAGATAAACCTTCAACCAAGGGTTAGTGCACACACATAATATTATATAGCAAGCATAAGAATCATTGTGCATCACGCATAACTAAGATAGTGGAGCGAGCACTTTGACCAATATATGTGATCATTATAGAGCATGTAAGATCAAAAGCGCGTATGAACCACCACATATCAAGGTTAATTAATAATATATCATGAATGTGCGATATAACAGGTAGTGAGCAGAAGCCTTAGTGTATCATGCAACATTATCATTAAGTACCAACATTACCTCACTAGTTCTACCAATTTCAGGCATGTATAGAAGCAAGTAGGTTTAAGCAAGAATGTAGAACCATATAGCATAGCATGATATACATATTGCACATAGCACAATGTGGAAACATAAGTGAGAGTAGCATGCAAAAGCTAATATACATGAGATCAATTGTCAAGCAAAAAATCATGCGTAACAATCATATTCATAAGCTTAGATGCTAGAGCATGTATGAAAGAAGGTAGGTTCAAACAAGCATGTTAAAACACAAGAATAATATAGCATGGCAAACAAGTAAGAGTAGCACACATAATCATATCATGCAACACTATAAATGTTATCATAGTAGTTTTAAACAAGCATGTAAGGACACAAGCATGGCATACATATGGCACATATCATAAGCATAGCATGTTAAGCATATTGCACATAATATAAGCATAGCATGTTGAATACATATTGTAAGAATACAAGTAAGAGTAGCATGATGAAGCTAATATATGCATAACGATCTAATTTATATATAAGATTAAAACATGCATGAGGCACATCTATTTAACATTATGAGCATATTAGTTGAAGCATTTCAAGAAATGGTGATCAATAGGGCCGATATGATAATTCAGAACATTATCCACATGATAAGTTATCATTTAAAAATCATTCACTAAGTTTCAGGTCATTCAACTAAGAGCATATCTCTTTGTATACTTAGTGATGAACATATGTATAACCTAAGCATATATATCATGTTAATATTTCACTTATATGTAATGATCAAAGCTAAATTGGTGTTCAAATAATCACTTATTAGGTAGACTAGTCCAATTCGCACGAGAATGCACACATATATGAGTTTCGGAAGAGGTGGTACCTTAATCGAGGAAAGTTTGTTTCATCCATAAGTCGTGAGCACATGGTCTTCCAATCGCTACATACTCAACTTTAGTAGTAGAGAGAGCTAAGGGTGTTTGTTCCATTGAGAGCCAAGAGGTTATGCATAAACCAACTAATGCACATACACCACTCTTCTAAACAGTAGCGATCCACCATCATCCGAATCTCCAAGGCACATGATATTCATGATGTATAGAACCCTTTAGATTTCTCTAAAGATCCTTTTAATGACTTGAAAGTGTGACATATTTGAAAGGACCTGTCATAATCCATCTGGACGAATACATCACATTCGGTTACATCGCGAGGTACTTGACCTCTATATGATACATTTTTACAAACATTGCATTCGTTTTTAAAAAGACAAACCTTCATTACATCGAAAGTTGATGGCATGCGTACCATTTCATAATACATCCAACTATAACTGACTTAATAATAATCCTGATGAACTCAATGACTCGAATACAACGTCCTTTGAAATAAGTCATGAATGACTCCAAGTAATATCTCTAAAATGAGCAAATGCACAGCGGAAGATTTCTTTTAAACCTGAGAATAAACATGCTTTAAAGTGTCAACCAAAAGGGTTGGTGAGTTCATTAGTTTATCATAATCGATCATTTCCATAATTTTAATAGACCACAAGATTTCGTATATTGGAACGCATAACTCGCGAATTAAAATTCATTCATATGGATTGAACACCTGGTAACCGACCTTAACAGGATGCATATAGAATATCCCCATCATTCCGGGACTCACATCGGACATGATAAATCGAAGTACTAAAGCAGTTCAAATTCTCTGACTGGGGCTTGTCAAGGCCCATAGATCTATCTTTAGGATTCGCGTCAATTGGTGACAATTATAATAAACACCAATTCTTAGGCTACCAAGTTCAACAAGGGGCATATTCGGTTCGATAATCTAACCATAGAATGTAGTTTCGATTACTTGTGTCTATTTCGTAAAGCAATTATAAAACAGCGCATGTATTCTCAGTCCCAAAAATATATATTGCAAAAGCATTTAAAAAGGGAGCAAATGAAACTCACGATACGATATTTTGTAGTAAAAATATGCATACGACGGAACTGAACAATGCAAGGTTGGCCTCGGATTCACGAACCTATATTCAATTATGCATATTAACACATGTAATGGTAATCGAACAAATATATATATATTATTAGTGATTTTAATTGTTATTTTATATCATGTGTTTTATTAATAACTTAATTAGATATATTTATTTTTATATAATTAACATTTATTACAAAAGTATTAATATGGTTAGGTTTTATGTCATAAATATATATTTATATAGAAAATCTTTATTTGATATATATTACTAATACTAATAATAATAATAATGATAAAAATAATATTAATTATGATAAAAATTATGATAATTCTAATAATAATAAAAATGATACTTCTAATAATAAAAATGATAGTTTTTAAAAAAAGAATGTTAATACTAGTTTTAATAAAAATGATAAGTAATAAAAAAATGATACGTTTAGTAATAGTGATAATAATAATAATAACTAATATAATAATTTCACTACTAATGATAATAATTTTAATAATAATCATACTACTAATAATATTCTTAATGATAATACTAATAATAATATTAATAATAATAATACTCTACTTAATAATAATAATAATAGTTAATAATAATTGTAATAATAATAATAATAATAATAATAATAATAATAATAATAATAATAATAATAATAATAATAATAATAATAATAATAATAATAATAATAATAATAATAATAATAATAATAATAATGATAACTACCTCTCAAGAAGAAAAAGTTCCAAAATAAACGCCTATGCCCAGACTCGAACCTGCGACCTCTTGCTTACGCCTTTTCCTCCCAAACCACTGAACCATTTGTTAATTTCTTATAACATCCTGAGTTTTTAATTATTTAATATATTCGAATTGTTTATCATCTTCCTCAAAATTTCATCATTATCATAACCATATCCATAATCATCTATCATGATCATAATCATCACCATCTAATATCATCATAGTCCATAATCATCATACATCAGTTATCATTTTATGTATCATTATTATCAAATAATCATTTTCATAATTATCATCACAATCCATTCCTAACATTATCATCTCGTCTCACCATCACATCATATTCATCATCACCGTACTTCATTGTTGTGTTTTAACCTCATCATCATCATCGATTATTATCACCATCGTTATTATTATCTATACATCGTACACCATCATCTCGCCATTATCTTCACCGTCTTTGTTGTAAAACCGAAATAGACTAGAAATAGAAATCAAATAGTAGCAAGATTTAATCGGGTGTGGTTTTTCTGGTGGCCCAATAACACAAAGTTTATACGGACCAATTTGACTAGTCCAAAAAGGAATTCCTTCGGCCCAAGAAGCAATCCATAAATCCATCATACAATTTGGTAACCTGCGGCCCACTTATACAAGGAGTCCGACAAGTGATATAAAAATTATCAATTTGTACGTGGGATTTGGTGGCCTATCGTTTTCATTAACCTGTCACCATCTTCTTTATCTTTTGGTTACCCATTATTCTCATCGCCACCCATCATGATCATCATCTTTTAATTATTACTTCATCAATCATTGTCATCATCGTTCTTGTACACGGTTTGCAGGTGTGTATGTGTGTTGTTCTTGCCATTCGAAACAGAAACAGAAATACTGCTACAGCAGCAGCAGTGATTTTGTGTTGGTGTTGGTTGATCATAAAGGCTAACCTAGGGTACCGGTTTTGGTTCGGTTTAATTGAAATAGAAAACACACGTAGCAGTAGTAAAAACAATTGGGTTTAAAAGGTGTTTTGCAGCAGAAAGACAAAGGTGTTCGAGTGGTGATTTGGTACTGTGGAGTAGCGAGTTGAAACAGAAAAATGGTAGAAGTAAAAAGGTTGATTGAGTTGGTTATCGAACGGAAACACAGCAGTAGTGAACATTTGGGTTAGTAATTGAGCTGGTTACGATGTTCGATTGTTACAAATTAAATATAGCAGTGGTAAAACATTCGAAAAACAGAAGACTAGCTGCAGTGATTTTTAATGGTTTACAAGGACATTGATTAGAGACAAGAACTAAGAGAAAAGAAAATATATAAAAAAATGGTGTTGGAGTTGTGGTATCGAAACATGTTGCAGCATGTATCTTTTCTTGGTGTCTGGGTGGTTTATAATAGGAAACATGAACGAGGAAAGTTGTGTAGTAGTACATAGTAGTTTAATAGTTCACGTTGGTTAATGAACAGAAACATAGAATATGTAGCAACGGTTCAAGTTAGTCTCGAAGGTTGTTGTGGTGTTTTAGTCGCAGATTCAATAGGGTGATTGTTAATGGTGATTAAAATAGTGGTGAAATGGGGATGCTCGCTATATGCTTGGGTTGATAGAATCAAAAGAAAAGAAAAAAAAATAGAGAGGATGGTTGGTTCAAGTGGGTGTTTGTGGTTTAAATTGGAATAGAAGATGGAAGAAGAATTAGATGTGTGAATGGTTTTTGGTCAATGTATCATATGTATGAGGATGAGGATAATGATAATAATATATCATATACAAGAATTCAAAAACCGTACAGTAAAAGAAATAGTACTTGAAATTTGCAATAGTGAAAGTTTAGGTGACTATGATTGATTAACGAAAGGAATTAGAAAGTTAGATATTGATGGTTGTTATTTGTCTAACTATATATACCAATATACACTGTAAAGTGTTAAAATTATGAGGAAAAATCAAACACGGTGATCAACTAGAAATTTCAATATAATTCACGGATGATTGATGATTGAAACAAGTGGTTTAATAATAATAATAAAATAATAATTATAATACTAAATAATATAATGTGTGTGAACGTGAAAGGGAAAACAGAAATTTCATACAGTTTAGCAGCCATATAATTTGGTTGATTCTGCCGACAGTTTTTACGGACTATTATTTCGTACTCCGTTGTTTACTCAGTGGCAAAAAAAGTGTACAGAAAAATCCCATATTTTTAGATTAACTATATTTATTTATTTTGGTCATTATGATATAAAATTCGAGCATTAACTATTAAATAAAAATGACATTAATTATTCACTCCCAACCGCAAGTAAAATATAAAAAGTTTTAAAATTTAATAACTAGATCCTAAATACATTTTTAGTAATTCTAAAGTTTATAGAACTCATTTTCGACTCACCGTTTATTTTAAAATCATACAAGTTTGAATTTTTAACTTGCTTAATATCAATCGAATGACAATTGAGTGTTACTGTCGTTTACTAAATAGATTCGAAATCACAAAATATATATTTAATATAATTTTAATTATCATAATACCATATTTTTATTTTTATTTCACATTCTTACTTTTAATAACTACATCATATAATCTCTTTCAAATTATTATTATTATTATATATATATATATATATATATATATATATATATATATATATATATATATATATATATATATATATATATATATATATATATATATATATATATATATATATATATATATATATATATATATATATATATAGCATCTATTTACAAATAGTTGTTCGTGAATCGTCGGAACTGGTCGAAGGTCAAATGCATCAATGTAAACAGTTCCAAAAATTTTCGAAACAACCCAACCCGTATTAAAACCGGCCCATAAAATTTTTCCTTTTAATACGCTTTAAATAACACTTTAGGTCCCAATTGTGTTTCCATAAACATCTTTAATACAATAGAAGGTTTAATAAACCTTAAAACATTTAATACATTGATTAATTGTCCAAACGGACATACACAACCCGACTAGTTTAGTTTCCAACCAAAACCGAGCATGGTGATTTGGGACTACACTACCCAAATACCTAATCGAATACAAAAGCAAGATCTTCTAAGCAACCTAACCAAGATCTCTAATTCCCAAGCTTACCCGAGCCGCCAAGCATGCGAACCTATAAAAATAGCAACAACGAGAGGGTAAGCTAACGCTTAGTGAATGATAATATACTACATACATATATATGTATAAAATGGACACGCCACACAAATATCAAATACCGCATACCGAAGCATCCATGTATAAGGAAACTACACTAAGCATACCGTACGATCTCTAAGCAACAAGCTAAAGATATCAACAAAGTATAAGTTCACCAACGACGATGTGAACAACGCCCATAAGCTACACCCGGAGGGTTAGCTACAACACAACATTACATTAATATATATATAACAATATATAAACAACCAAGGTTAACCCTTTAACCCGACACCGACAACCAAATACCACCATGAAGATTGGCCGAACTACACGAGCCTTAGTAATCCGAAACCACACGAGATTACTATCTTCACAACACAATATCGAGGTTGGCCGAACTACACGAGCCTTAGTAATCCGAAACCTCACGAGATTACTACCTCAATAAGATGACCGAACTACACGAGTCATCGTGAATCCGAACTACACGCGATTCACTTCTCAACATCAAAACCCACGGTCACAGGATTATAAAATCCACCACATCGGGGTCATCCACTTCACAATAATATCAACCCTTCGCCATTGGGGTTATAACATCCAAATCACAACCACGTGTGATAACGTACACACAAGCGTGTACCTCACCAAAGGTGGTCAACCAAAACGCACAAATGTGCCAATTGGACCTATACACAAGTCCATTGAATTCACCTATATGTGAAGTGAGCTCTATAACCGAGAACCACTTCACCCGACCCGCACCCATCCTACACATACACATGTACATAGGATATTAACACTCACCTTGTCGCCTTGAAGAATGCTTCCAGGTAATCCGCAACTCGTCAATGTTAAGTACCTATTCCAATATCACAAATTTAACAACACACTTAGATTGGATTTACAAACCAACCCAATTTGACACTTAGTGCAAATTCGACCCAAATGCACCTCCAAGTACAAACCGGGCCCAAACTAACCAATAATCACTAACACAAGTGATAATGGTCCTAATATGCCAATTAAACCCGAACACAAGTGTTAAACACTTATCGTTCTCAAAATCGCCCATAAACCCTAATTTTGACCCATTAAGTCAAAGTCTCACCATTTACAAGTTTTAAGACCAAAACATAGTTAACTCGGTTTTATACCTCAACTTAATCCATTTTAAGTTTATAAACCTCGACGAATCGACATTCGGATTATAATCCTCAACAAACCCTAATTTTGACTGTAGTCAAAATTAGTCAACCACCAAAACCCTAAAAGTCTCCAAAACACTAATAATCACTAATGCTAGTGATTGTACATCATTTACAAGTCTTAAACATGGTTAAATCATTAACCAACCCAAAACCTGACATTAACAACAATAAACCCGAATCTTGGTGTTAACCTTCAATTAACAACTAAATGGGTTCTATCTATGAATCATACAATCAAAAGCCCCAAAATTGAATGATGAACACGAAAATGAAATTCGGAGTTAGAGCTTACCACTAGTATCACCGTGTAGCCAAGAACGAGGAGAACACACTTGTCAACTACGCCAAAGATCAACTCCCGATCCTTCCTTTCCAAAAATCCTTTTGAAATCAAATGGGTGTTTGAGTTTGAGAGGAAAAATGAAAAGAAAAGGGAAATTAAAATGAGAAATGAAATGAATGGATGAGGTTAAATCCTCAAATCTGGCTCAAACGCGAAAAGACCAAATTGCCCTTGAACTTCATTTAAAATTACAAGAATCTGGTGCCAGTCCGTGCAGTATGCCGCGCCGCGGCATTAATGGTCGCGCCGCGACCTTTGCCTAATTCTGGTGCCTTCTTTACCACACTTTCTGATCTGGATTTATTTGAAACGTCGCGCCGCAGCTCCCTTTGTCGCGCCGCGACACTCAACGTGTCCTGACTCATTTTCTCGCATACAAGACTTTAACACCCGTAAATGTCCCGAACCCTTCATACGCCTATCGTACATATCCAATTCACCTATAAATCATATACGGGGAAAATGGGGTGTTACAACTCGCCCCCACTTAGACTCGATCACGTCCTCGTGATCCTCTTCACTTAACCAAATGGACCACACTTCACGGTCCTCAAACATAAGTCCCAACCGACTTTTCTAGACAACTCTTCCCAGTGAATCGCCTTAACGACCAAAGTCGTCACTCGCAAATTATCAAATCCACCAATCCGAGCACTAAAACCATGCTCATTCCCTAACATCGGGAAAACTCAACCAATCTCGTACCGAGATATCAACCCCTTAGCGTACCATTACCAAGTACAATGCTAAAAGCAACCAAGTCTCAACCTAAGGTAAACAATCCGAGACGATGAAGACCGAACCAAACGAATCCTGACGGATAACACCAATCACTAAACATCCCTTGTAGTGTGCAATACGACCAATACGCAACTACCGTAACATCATAATCCAACGGCTAAAACCGATAGCGCCCAAAACGACTATGGAAACGGAAATCTCAAGGTGTACCAAATCGACTATTGTCACACCCGTAACAACATGTGAGCAAAACACGGCTATCGCATCACTAATCAGACAACACGGTCCTCACGACCCCACCATCGGCGTATAAAACAACCGATAGTTCACACAACATGGTCGTTACGACCCCACCATTGGTGTATAAAACAACCAATAGATCAAACGACAAGGTCCTCACGACCCCACCATCGGTGTATAAAACAACCGACAGATCACACAACAAGAAGGCTGACCGAAAACACACGCGCCTTAGTGAATCCGAACTACACACGACTCACTACCTTCACCACAACAACAATCGAGATTAGCCGAACTACACGCGCCTTAGTGAATCCGAACTACACGAGAGTCACTCCTCGATACAATGACCGAAACCACACGAGTCATTTGTGAATCCGAACTACATGAGACTCACTCCTCGATACAATGACCGAAACCACACGAGTCATTTGTGAATCCGAACTACACGAGATTCACTTCCACAATAAGATGACCGAACTACACGCGTCATCGTGAATCCGAAAACACACGCGATCCACAATCTCAACACAGGAATGGTACTCGCATTTCCCACCGGTACTCGCATTTCCCGATAATGTTACACCATACCGACATAACACTACTCCCTTGATGAAGTCAGCGGACCCCGAAGGTCATGCTCCACCAATCAATAATCCCATGATGAAGTCAGCGGACCCTGAAGGTCATGCCTCACCAATCTCAACACCGGATGAAGTCAGCGGACCCTGAAGGTCATGCTTCACCGATATAACACCTCGCTCATGATGAAGTCAGCGGACCCCGAAGGTCATGCTCCACCAATCGCATACTCCCATGATGAAGTCAGCGGACTCGAAAGTCATGCTCCACCAATCAATAACCATGATGAAGTCAGCGGACCCTGAAGGTCATGCTTCACCAATCAACGCCCTTTTGGCCTCGAACAACGAGTAGCGTAACATCGCGCTCTGCTACACTATAGTGAACCCTAACGGATACCACTAACAATCCACACAATCGAGCAAGAACCACCTATATCAAACATAGGCACAAAACAAAAGTTCTCTAGAAGAGAATCCGATACGCACATCCCTTAACCGAGGGATTTCACCTTGCTCGTCAAACACGTTGTAACACCCCAGCTTAACATGACCACAATATTGTCCGCTTTGCCCGCAGGCGCACAGCTTTTTCTTGGCGACCACACACGAGATGCACTTTCCCAGGAGGTCACCCATCCTGGTAGTGCTCTCGCCCGAGCACGCTTAACCACAACGTACTCACACTTCTGCTCAGCCTGTGATCCCAAAACGCGTTGTGTCATTTAAGCGTGAGTATTACCTTATAATCCCATGATCACTCATGTCCGTGGGCGATGTGGGATTTGCCTAGGGTGTTACATTCACCCCCCCCCCCCTCAGGGACTCATCGTCCTCGATGAGGTTTGCCCCACCACCCCCAACATCACATGAGTGGCTCTGATACCATTCTGTAACACCCCAGCTTAACATGACCACAATATTGTCCGCTTTGCCCGCAGGCGCACGGCTTTTTCTTGGCGACCACACACGAGATGCACTTTCCCAGGAGGTCACCCATCCTGGTAGTGCTCTCGCCCGAGCACGCTTAACCACAACGTACTCACACTTCTGCTCAGCCTGTGATCCCAAAACGCGTTGTGTCATTTAAGCGTGAGTAATACCTTATAATCCCATGATCACTCATGTCCGTGGGCGATGTGGGATTTGCCTAGGGTGTTACACACGTCCATTATTTCTCAACGAGATTTACCACATTACCACATCGGTGATAATTCAAATCCAAAATCATAAGTACAATTTAACCAAAATTGTACTCTACCACAAACCGACCAAAACTAGGTCCCAACACAATTTTCGAACCTACTAAAACGTCATCCGAAATCTCACCCTAAGGCATCCTCGTGCGGGAGTGTAACTCCCCCACTTGGAACTACGTTCCATCTCCACAACTCGTACAACCGTATAATGCTACCAAGGGTAGAATTTACAACAATTGGGTTCACACGACCCATCACCATATCTTGCTCCAACCTTGAGCATACTAAGGATCTTAACCTATCCTTAAACACTTCGATCGAAAAGTGTACACAAACTACACCCTCGTAATCATCCAATTGCTCTAGTTTGTCAATTTCCACCTAGTCACTCATGTACCTAAGGGTTTCACTCCGATACCCTAAGTACAATGTAACCACAACATAATCGGAGTCGAACACCACGCTAGTAGGTATAAAAGAGGCACCTAATGTCGCATCTTATATACTCCATTACCAACATACATCGAGATTCAAAACACTCGATCTCAAGGGTTCCAACCACCCGACGAACCTCACGGTTCATCAACTTTAACACGAGAGCGAACACGCTCTAACATCTGAACACCAAAACCCTTTCCCAAGGCTTGGCAGAACATTTCTCAATACTAAGGAATGCTTGGTGGCACCAAGTATTAAGCCCTTCGCCTGACAATCAACGTCACCATTGGGTACTTCCATTAGGAATGTCACCCATAACAACAATATGAACAACACAAGGTATTTAATCAACTCAAATTCAAACGGCACTTAATAAATAATCAAAGGGCATATTTATTAAAACGAAACGTACCTTAACGTCTCGTTGCCGCACCCGCCCCCGCTAACTTGGGACATTCCGACTTACGATGTCCTTCTTCTTGGCAATTGAAACACACCATACCATCACCCTTTGGTACCGAACATTCCCAAGACTTGTAACCCCTCATGCCACAATTGTAACATCAAGATGCACTAGAATCCGGTATACCCGTCCGCGTACCACCCGTGCTCACACTCGGACCCTTAGTCCTCTTACTCGGAGCACCATACGAAACAACCCTTCTCTCACTTGAAGGTTCACCAATCTTTGATCGCGTATACGACTCGAAACCTCTAGCCACGACGAATAATTCCGCAAACGATTTTGCGTGACCCCGGCTAATATTATTCTTCAAGTCATCATTCAAGGTTCGATAGAAATCTTGCATCAACAAATTATCATTCCCCAAATACTCCGGGCAAAAACGAGCCTTCGCCATAAAGGTCGTCTTGAGAGTATTCAAATCCATAGAACCCTGTTGCAAATTTTGCAACTCATTACGCATTTTCGACAAATCGGCTGAAGTCCGAAACTCCTCGAAGAATTCCTTCTTAAACCCGTCCCATGATAATGCCATAAACGGTTCACCACCGACAAGATCAATCTTACCATCCAAACAATCCTTTGCCCTACCCCGCAACAAACTAGTAGCGAGTCTTGTCCTCTTCTCAGGAGGGCATTCAATAGTACGAAAACACCCTTCGACATCCAAAATCCAAGTTGTGCTCACCAAAGGATCCGATTTTCTGTCGTACATCGGGGGTTTAGTCCTCATGAAGCTCTTAAGACAATGCTCCATTTCACCACTACTCCGAAATTCGGAATACTTCCTATCCATTTCTTCTCGAAACGCACTCATTTGTTCCGCAACGGCGGCCGCAACTCTAGAGTTAAACTCAGCATTGTTCGTCTTGATCCCATTTCCCATCGCCATTCTAAGGAATGCAAAGTGATTAGATCACGAACGTATAAAACACATACACAACACCGCCCCATCTTGCTAAACACTCGTCGTACATCACTTGTTAGACACGATTTGCACCCGTAATAAGGTTTGCAAGTGCTTATTACGCACACACGTCGTCTCAACTCGTTAGTACAACGACCGCCTCGCTCGATGATATAAACAAACACAAACAAAATTCTACGCGATATAAACACACGCCAGAATTATTATCACAACACAATAATATATTAATAATATCCGCATTCCTAATATAAACGTTAGTCCACCTACAACAAGGCACTAACTATAACCCATTCCGACACGTAATCCTACAAGTCCTGCAACAAATTAAGCACACACAAAAGTCTAAGTCTAGGCACCTATCTCAAGTCACCTAAATCCCTTAGACCATGCTCTGATAACACTTGAAACAACCCAACCCGTATTAAAACTGGCCCATAAAATTTTTTCCTTTTAATACGCTTTAAATAACACTTTAGGTCCCAATTGTGTTTCCATAAACATCTTTAATACAATAGAAGGTTTAATAAACCTTAAAACATTTAATACATTGATTAATTGTCCAAACGGACATACACGACCCAATAGTTTAGTTTCCAACCAAAACCGAGCATGGTGATTTGGGACTACGCTACCCAAATCCTAATCGAATACAAAAGCAAGATCTTCTAAGTAACCTAGCCAAGATCTCTAATTCCCAAGCTTACCCGAGCCGCCAAGCATGCGAACCTATAAAAATAGCAACAACGAGAGGGTAAGCTAACGCTTAGTGAATGATAATATACTACATACATATATATGTATAAAATGGACACGCCACACAAATATCAAATACCGCATACCGAAGCATCCATGTATAAGGCAACTACACTAAGCATACCGTACGATCTCTAAGCAACAAGCTAAAGATATCAATAAAGTATAAGTTCACTAACGACGATGTGAACAATGCCAATAAGCTACACCCGGAGGGTTAGCTACAACACAACATTACATTAATATATATATAACAATATATAAACAACCAAGGTTAACCCCTTAAGCCGACACCGAGAACCAAATACCACCATGAAGATTGGCTGAACTACACGAGCCTTAGTAATCCGAAACTACACGAGATTACTATCTTCACAACACAATATCGAGGTTGGTCGAAATACACGAGCCTTAGTAATCCGAAACCACACGAGATTACTACCTCAATAAGATAACCGAACTACACGAGTCATCGTGAATCCGAACTACACGCGATTCACTTCTCAACATCAAAACCCACGGTCACGGTATTATAAAATCCACCACATCGGGGTCATCCACTTCACAACAATATCAACCCTTCGCCATTGGGGTTATAACATCCAAATCACAACCACGTGTGATAACGTACACACAACCGTGTACCTCACCAAAGGTGGTCAACCAAAACGCACAAACGTGCCAATTGGACCTATACACAAGTCCATCGAATCCACCTATATGTGAAGTGAGCTCTATAACCAAGAACCACTTCACCCGACCCGCACCCATCCTACACATATACATGTACATAGGATATTAACACTCACCTTGTCGCCTTGAAGAATGCTTCCAAGTAATCCGCAACTCGTTAATGGAAAGTACCTATTCCATTATCACAAATTCAACAACACACTTAGATTGGATTTACAAACCAACCCAATTTGACACTTAGTGCAAATTCGACCCAAATGCACCTCCAAGTACAAACCGCACCCAAACTAACCCATAATCACTAACACAAGTGATAATGGTCCTAATATGCCAATTAAACCCGAACACAAGTGTTAAACACTTATCGTTCTCAAAATCGCCCATAAACCCTAATTTTGACCCATTAAGTCAAAGTCTCACCATTTACAAGTTTTAACACCAAAACATAGTTAACTCAGTTTTATACCTCAACTTAATCCATTTTAAGTTTATAAACCTCAACAAATCGACATTCGGGTTATAATCCTCAACAAACCCTAATTTTGACTCTAGTCAAAATTAGTCAACCACGAAAACCCTAAAAGTCTCCAAAACACCAATAATCACTAATTCTAGTGATTGTACATCATTTACAAGTCTTAAACATGGTTAAATCATTAACCAACCCAAAACCCGACATTAACAACAATAAACCCGAATCTTGGTGTTAACCTTCAATTAACAACTAAATGGGTTCTATCTATGAATCATACAATCAAAAGCCCCAAAATTGAATGATGAACACGAAAATGAAATTTGGAGTTAGAGCTTACCACTAGTATCACCGTGTAGCAAAGAACAAGGAGAACACACTTGTCAACTACGCCAAAGATCAACTCCCGATCCTTCCTTTCTAAAAATCCTTTTGAAATCAAATGGGTGTTTGAGTTTGAGAGGAAAAATGAAAAGAAAAGGGAAATTAAAATGAGAAATGAAATGAATGGATGAGGTTAAATCCTCAAATCTGGCTCAAACGTGAAAAGACCAAATTGCCCTTGAACTTCATTTAAAATTACAAGAATCTGGTGCCAGTCCGTGCAGTATGCCGCGCCGCGGCATTAATGGTCGCGCCGCAACCTTTGCCTGAGTCTGGTGCCTTATTTACCACACTTTATGATCTGGATTTATTCGAAACGCCGCGCCGCGGCTCCCTTTGTCGCGCCACGACACTCAACTTGTCCTGACTCATTTTCTCGCATACAAGACTTTAACACCCGTAAATGTCCCGAACCCTTCATACGCCTATCGTACATATCCAATTCACCTATAAATCATATACGGGGAAAATGGGGTGTTACATTTTTAAGACTCAATATTACATACTTTGCTTATCGTGTCGAGTTTATATTAAGATTAAGTTTAAATTTGGTCAAAAATTTCTGGGTCGTCACAGTACCTACCCGTTAAAGAAATTTCGTCCCAAAATTTGAATGAGGCGGTCATGGCTAACAATAAAAATATTTTCATGACGAATATGAGTTGATAAATAAAGTTTTATTATCATTGAGTAATATGGATAAAACAACTCAATTATTCAAAGGGCACAAATGAAGCTATCACAAAAGATTGAAATAGGAAAAGTAAAGATTCGTCTGAACTTTTGACGGAGTCAGGGTTGAATTTAGAAATAAGGTGCGTCTTGATTTTTGACGTTGCCTTGGTTGAATTCCGAAATTCGAGGGATTTAAAGAAAATCTTCGAAATCTAAAAGATTTGATTTTTCGGCGAATAAGGAAATTAAGATCTCTATAATTAAATACGGTGATCTGACTCAATTACTCTGTCTGATATTTCCATTATAAGTTAAACTTTTTCCGTTCTATTATTTTCACCATTCCTATACTTTCTTTCTTAGTTTATACATCCAAAAGATTGTGAAAATGCTTAATCCAGTTCTGATCGTTGTCCTTATCTTGACCATCGCAACAATCATTCTCCTTTTCCAACTTCCACCGGAGGAATCTGTTTACTTCTACTTCGCCCTTGGGGTTATAGTGTTTTTAATTCTCCCGTGTATTTATGGTGCTATAAACATTGATGTACACGGTTTGTAATTTATGTGTTTATATTCTCCCTTATAATTCGGAGTTCCATGCTTTTATTTTCTCTTCTCGACTTTAAGACAAGCGAATAATGGTCCAGAATTCGTAGATATGAATTTCGGAATGAACATAGTTAATGTTCTAAGATAGAAATGGTAATAGCACAATCTGACTTGTCAAATTACCATAATTCAAGGGAAAAGATAAGACTATCAAGAAAATATGTTCTTGATATGTTTATAGACTAGATAGAATGTAAGAGTTGTGTAACATGGCACATGATGACGTTATAATCTGCGAATCATCATGTTCCATTAGAAACTCAGCATGACTTACTGTAATATAATCACGTTGATCAAGTGTCATTATATTATACTAACTCATGCATCAGTTCTCAACACTACTTCAAAAACATTCATATTTTAAATTCGAATTTTCAGAATTTAGAAACTAAAACAGTTTCTTTTATGATGTAACGTGGATAGCGCGAAGAGTTAAATGATTTCAGATAAGAATAGTTATGAAAATATCTTCAAAAATATCGAGGATATTTATAATGAAAGATACGATGATTTCTTAGAATTTCTAATATCGATGGATGATGAAGAATATTGTCCGCAAAGGTTTAGAGTAAGGAGCAAGGTATTCACTAATAACTTCAGCAGACACTGAATCATTTGGAATCTTTGAAGGCAGGTTTATTCTTTGTGATTTGTCTACAGCTTTCTTCATAGTTTCGCATAATCCGCTTTTCGGTACTAAATTTTCTATTGAGTGTTTCCAACCTTCCATTCCTTTTTATCAAACTTTTGGCCGTTTAGACCATCTACAATTTTGCTGTTTCCTCTGCATTTAATGCTACCATAACTGAATCGTCGGTTATTAATTCGAGGTGGTTTCAAGTGAATTGTGTTTTTAGATGATTAAATGCTGATGGTAATATGGTGGAATATAAAAGTTTCCTCGGTAACAATAAAAGAGCACGCATATATATTAAAGTTATAATAAGGTTGTTTCGGATGAAAACTTGAAGTTGATTTGTTGGAGCTGTGACAAAATTTGCTACTTTGAAAGGGATTACCATGTTATTTTGGGTAATAATAAAAATAAGGAATTAGAACGGTTACGTGTTAATCGTTTACTCAGTTTTTGAGAGTTTTTCAGATGCATAGCTATATGCATATATCTTTCCTTCCATAGATGAAGTGCGGTTGGTTCATCCTCTTGATTGAGGTGTTTTCAAGAATCATGAAAGGTTTGAAAGTAGTTTGTAATCGTCAAGATACAAATGAGGTTTAAGATGAAATCAAGTGGCAAACTTGAAGAATTGTTTAGTTTCATATGTTATAATCAATATTTTAATTCATTTTAAGTGTCCAATGTTGGCAGTCCACAGTTAGCAGTCCACAATTAGTAATTCAATAATTACTATATAGTTTTTAATATACAACACTCGAATTAATTAATAGGTGTCGTGACCCGTTATATACATGTCTCAGACTCGATCACAACTCAAAGTATATATATTATTGTAGAATCAACCTCAACCCTGTATAGCTAACTCAAGCATTACTGCATATAGAGTGTCTATGGTTATTCCAAATAATATATATAGATGCGTCGATATGATATGTCAAAACCTTGTATACGTGTCCCGATATTTAAAGTGCGTAAAATAAATACAGAAATTAAATGATGATAAATAAAATTGGGAGAATTAAAATTGCGATAAATAAATTGCGATATTAAATTGCGATAAATAAATGTAATATGGAATTAACAGTTAGCTAGGAACAGTTAGCTAGGATTTTGTCAGCGTGGATTCTTATCAAAATTTCTCGTAGTTAATTTGTTTGTTTCTAACAAATTTTATTTTGTCAACTGTTTTCTTCATTATGCCACTTGTTGGATTCTGATAGGTCATAATCAAAATATGAAATTGAATGAAAATGGTTATTTTATGGTGAACGGATTCGTATATCTGTGGATGCTAGTAGGATAGTAAATGACTGTTGAATCGGACTCGAAGAATGTACAGTGTAACTTATTAATGTGAAATCTAAATATTCCTCGGGTATTACCTACCCGTTAAAATATTTTCACCATTAACAGTTTTTACAAAAGAATTTTCAATTACGATCTTTATGAAAATATATATACATATATATTTTCTTCAGATGTAATCATGGATTTAATGAGTAGATATAATATTAACTCATTTGATTTACCGTTAGAACTAGAATACATAATCTCTAAAATATTAGAGATTCATAATCATCATGAAGAACGAAGATAACCGATGTAGAACAAGATGTAGAACGTTGATTATACTCGAGGTACAAAATGAGATGTTGAGGCGTGTGATGTTGAAGTTTGTATTATTGGTGATACTTGTGTGGATGTTGGTGCTGGTGCTATTGCTGAAGTTGGTAAGTTTTGCACCATACTTTCCAGATTGATTACTCGAGCGCGAAGCTCGTCGACTTCTTCTATTATTCCGGGATGATTGACGGTTGGAACGAGCGGATGGATAAGGTTGGGAATTTTGGATATCATATAATCATTGCGAGATATCCTGGAAATGAGGCTGAATATGGTGTTTCGGACAGGTTCGTCGGTAAGTGCTTCAAGTTCTTCACCAAGAGGGGAATTCGGTTGGTGGAAAGGACTGCCTTCTTCTCGTCTCCATTGATAAATCGACTAAGAACCCATCAGATGAATTGGGGATGGCTGATTGGTTGATTCATTCTGGTGACCCTGCTTCCGTAACTTAGGTGAACATCCATGTCTGAATAGCTGTCGAAAGCCGAGGAGCTTGAACTAGTTGCGAGTTCCATCTTGTACGGTTAGATAAAGGGTTTTCGATGTGAAATGATTTTCTGATATCGGATGGTATTCTAATTACATAGAATACCTATATATATATATATAGAACAAAAGATTTCGTAGATTACGGAGAAATTTACGGAATATATCAGGCAAAGTTTACAGTAACAGATACGCTAAGATATGAATTAGCAGATACGCTAAGATATGAATTTTTTCTATACACTATTCATGCAATCAATGCAGTAATATATGTCTAGACTAAGAATGATAAGCAGGTAATTTTCGACACAAAATGATACGCAAAACTTTTGACATGCAGACACAGTCAAAGTCCAGACCCACTAATGCATCTAAACAACTATCAGTTAGATACACTAATGCAAGATCTGGTTCGCTAAGACCACTACTCTGATACCAACTGAAAGGACCCGTCCTAATCCATCTGGACAAATACATTACATTTGGTTACATCGCGAGGTACTTGACCTCTATATGATACATTTTTACAAACATTGAATTCGTTTTTAAAAAGACAAACTTTCATTACATCGAAAGTTGATGGCATGCATACCATTTCATAATACATCCAACTATAATTGACTTAATAATAATCCTGATGAACTCAACGACTCGAATACAACGTCCTTTGAAATAATTTATGAATGACTCCAAGTAATATCTCTAAAATGAGCAAATGCACAGCGGAAGATTTCTTTCAAACCTGAGAATAAACATGCTTTAAAGTGTCAACCAAAAGGGTTGGTGAGTTCATTAGTTTATCATAATCGATCATTTCCATAATTTTAATAGACCACAAGATTTCGTATATTGGCACGCATAACTCGTGAATTAAAATTCATTCATATGGATTGAACACCTGGTAACCGACTTTAACAGGATGCATATAGAATATCCCCATCATTCTGGAACTCACATCGGACATGATAAATCGAAGTACTAAAGCAGTTCAAATTCTCTGACTGGGGCTTGTCGAGGCCCATAGATCTATCTTTAGGATTCGCGTCAATTGGTGGCAATTATAATAAACACCAATTCTTAGGCTACCAAGTTCAACAAGGGGCATATTCGGTTCGATAATCCAACCATAGAATGTAGTTTCAATTACTTGTTTCTATTTCGTAAAGCATTTATAAAACAGCGCATGTATTTTCAGTCCCAAAAATATATATATTGCAAAAGCATTTAAAAAGGGAGCAAATGAAACTCACGATACGATATTTTATAGTAAAAATATGCATACGACAGAACTGAACAATGCAAGGTTGGCCTCGGATTCACGAACCTATTTTCAATTATGTATATTAACACATGTAATGGTAATCGAACAAATATATATATTATTAGTGATTTTAATTGTTATTTTATATCATGTGTTTTATTAATAACTTAATTAGATATATTTATTTTTATATAATTAACATTTATTACAAAAGTATTAATATGGTTAGGATTTATGTCATAAATATATTTTTATATAGAAAATCTTTATTTGATATATTACTAATACTAATAATAATAATAATAATAATAATGATAAAAATAATATTAATTATGATAAAAATTATGATAATTCTAATAATAATAAAAATGATACTTCTAATAATAAAAATGATAGTTTTTAAAAAAAGAATGTTAATAATAGTTTTAATAAAAATGATAAGTAATAAAAAAATGATACGTTTAGTAATAATGATAATAATAACAACTAATATAATAATTTCACTACTAATGATAATAATTTTAATAATAATCATACTACTAATAATATTCTTAATGATAATACTAATAATAATGTTAATAATAATAATACTCTACTTAATAATAATAATAATAGTTAATAATGATATTAATAATAATAATAATAGTTAATAATAATAATAATAATAATAATAATAGTAATAATAATAATAATAATAATAATAATAATAATAATAATATTAATAATAATAATAATAATAATAATAATAATAATAATAATAATAATAATAATAATAATAATAATAATAATAATAATAATAATGATAACTACCTCTCAAGAAGAAAAAGTTCCAAAATAAACGCCTATGCCCGGACTCGAACCCGCGACCTCTCGCTTACGCCTTTTCCTCCCAAACCACTGAACCATTTGTTAATTTCTTGTAACATCCTGAGTTTTTAATTATTTAATATATTCGAATTGTTTATCATCTTCCTCAAAATTTCATCATTATCATAACCATATCCATAATCATCTATCATGATCATAATCATCACCATCTAATATCATCATAGTTCATAATCATCATGCATCAGTTATCATTTTATGTATCATTATTATCAAATAATCATTTTCATAATTATCATCACAATCCATTCCTAACATTATCATCTCGTCTCACCATCACGTCATATTCATCATCACCGTACTTCATTGTTGTGTTTTAACCTCATCATCATCATCATCATCGATTATTATCACCATCGTTATTATTATCTATACATCGTACACCATCATCTCGCCATCATCTTCACCGTCTTTGTTGTAAAACCGAAATAGACTAGAAATAGAAATCAAATAGCAGCAAGATTCAAACGGGTGTGGTTTTTCTGGTGGCCCAACAATAAAAAGTTTATACGGACCAATTTGACTAGTCCAAAAAGGAATTCCTTCGGCCCAAGAAGCAATCCATAAATCCATCATACAATTTGGTAACCTCCGGCCCACTTATACAAGGAGTCCGACAAGTGATATAAAAATTATCAATTTGTACGTGGGATTTGGTGGCCTATCATTTTCATTAACCTGTCACCATCTTCTTTATCTTTTGGTTACCCATTATTCTCATCGCCACCCATCATGATCATCATCTTTTAATTATTACTTCATCAATCATTGTCATCAAAGTTCTTGTACACGGTTTGCAGGTGTGTATGTGTGTTGTTCTTGCCATTTGAAACAGAAACAGAAATACTGCTACAGTAGTAGCAGTGATTTTGTGTTGGTGTTGGTTGATCATAAAGGCTAACCTAGGGTACCAGTTTTGGTTCGGGTTTAATTGAAATAGAAAACACACGTAGCAGTAGTAAAAACAGTTGGGTTTAAAAGGTGTTTTGCAGCAGAAAGACAAATGTGTTTGAGTGGTGATTTGGTACTGTGGAGTAGCGAGTTGAAACAGAAAAATGGTAGAAGTAAAAAGGTTGTTTGAGTTAGTTATCGAACGAAAACACAGCAGTAGTGAACATTTGGGTTGGTAATTGAGCTGGTTACGATGTTCGATTGTTACAGATTAAATATAGCAGTGGTAAAACATTCAAAAAACAGAAGACTAGATGCATTGATTTTTAATGGTTTACAAGGACATTGATTAGAGACAAGAACTAAGAGAAAAGAAAATATATAAAAAAATGGTGTTGGAGTTGTGGTATCGAAACATGTTGCAGCAGGTATCCTTTCATGGTGTCTGGGTGGTTTATAACAGGAAACATGAACGAGGAAAGTTGTGTAGTAGTACATAGTAGTTTAATAGTTCACGTTGGTTAATGAACAGAAACATAGAATATGTAGCAACGGTTCAAGTTAGTCTCGAAGGTTGTTGTGGTGTTTTAGTCACATATTCAATAGGGTGATTGTTAATGGTGATTAAAATAGTGGTGAAATGGGGATGCTCGTTATATGCTTGGGTTGACAGAATCATAAGAAAAGAAAAAAAAAATAGAGAGGATGGTTGGTTCAAGTGGGTGTTTGTGGTTTAAATTGGAATAGAAGATGGAAGAAGAATTAGATATGTGAATGGTTTTTGGTCGATGTATCATATATATGAGGATGAGGATAATGATAATAATATATCATATACAAGAATTCAAAAACCGTACAGTAAAAGAAATAGTACTTGAAATTTGCAATAGTGAAAGTTTAGATGCTATGTTTGATTAACGAAAGGAATCAGAAAGTTAGATATTGATGGTTGTTATTTTTCTAACTATATATACCAATATACACTGTAAAGTGTTAAAATTATGAGGAAAAATCAAACACGGTGATCAACTAGAAATTTCAATATAATTCACGGATGATTGATGATTGAAACAAGTGGTTTAATAATAATAATAAAATAATAATTATAATACTAAATAATATAATGTGTGTGAACGTGAAAGGGAAAACAGAAATTTCATACAGTTTAGCAGCCATATAATTTGGTTGATTCTGCCGACAGTTTTTACGGACTATTATTTCGTACTCCGTTGTTTACTCAGTGGCGGAAAAAGTGTTCAGAAAAATCCCATATTTTTAGATTAACTATATTTATTTATTTTGGTTATTATGATATAAAATTCGAGCATTAACTATTAAATAAAAATGACATTAATTATTCACTCCCAACCCCAAGTAAAATATAAAAAGTTTTAAAATTTAATAACTAGATCCTAAATACATTTTTAGTAAGTCTAAAGTTTATAGAACTCATTTTTGAATCACTGTTTATTTTAAAATCATATAAGTTTGAATTTTTAACTTGCTTAATATCAATCGAATGACAATTGAGTGTTACCGTCGTTTACTAAATAGATTCAAAATCACAAAATATATATTTAATATAATTTTGATTATCATAATACCATATTTTTATTTTTATTTTTATTTCACATTCTTACTTTTAATAACTACATCATATAATCTCTTTCAAATTATTATATACATATATATATATATACATATACATATATATACATATATATATATATATATATATATATATATATATATATATATATATATATATATATATATATATATATATATATATATATATATATATATATATATATATATATATATATATATATATATATATATAAACTTATATAGCATCTATTTACAAATAGTTGTTCGTGAATCGTCGGAACTGGTCGAAGGTCAAATGCATCAATGTAAACAGTTACAAAATTTTTAAGACTCAATATTACAGACTTTGCTTATCGTGTCGAGTTTATATTAAGATTAAGTTTAAATTTGGTCAAAAATTTCCTGGTCGTCACAATATTTGGACTTTCCTTTGCTTGGGTGATGAGCATAACATTGCGTTTGAAGTCTCACAAGCATTGTTAGAAATATATGCATAGAACTCAAGAATAATTATAGTAAGCATATATCACATCAAAACAAGCAATCATTCATAATAAGCTCAATTAGATTTCACACTACAAGTAACAATCATGCATAACAAGTAAGTAATCATGATAATCAAATAGAGGCATGTTCCATAGCATGAATTTGGATGAGCATATTCATAACCTAAATAACTAGATCGGGAAGGAATTTAACTCGCAATTCATATCAAAATAAGATATACATTAAATCACTACTTATTTAGTTATCTTTTCAAATATAGCTCAAGATTGCACTTAAATGATATAGCGTAACAAGCAATCACATAACTCATGGTAAGCTAGCTAATATCAAAGTATTATTTAGCACTCAACAAATATGATGTAGAGATATGTTAACTTGACTACGTATAATGTTAACTAGTTAAAATTTTCAATGTATAATAGTTAACAATTTGGAGTATTATATTAGATCGTGAGTATAAAAACATCCATGTATAATTTTTCAACATGTTAATAAATCATAAGCATGTAAGCACATAAGCATGATGAAAAATATAAGGCATGTTAAATGTAGCAAATATTAAGCACAATGCCCTCACAAATAAGATTCAGTTAGCAAGTTAATGAGCCTAAAGTGTGTAGTATAACAACTAACACGGTGATTACAACCAATATTGGTTATGAAGAGAGAACTCAAGTTGTCAAGTATGAAGATCATATGAGCATGCGAGAGTATGACAAGTACATTTGCACATATTAATCATACAAGTATGACAAGTAGATGTTTCACACATAATCATGCAAGCAATGAAAACATATATGGCATATGTGAGAGATAAAACAAAGTTTATGCAATTTACATAATGAATGGAAGCCTATAGTGAATCCTAGAGTGTAAAGCATACAATAAGGCATTTTATCAAGCAACCATTCTAGTTTCCTATCATGTATATTTCAAACTTATCATTCACGAGTTCAAATAACCCATTACAAGGAAAATGGTTAATTCTATCAACGACCATTTTATCTAATAATGTATTGCCAATTTTTGTCCTTTATCATGCATGATTAAGAAAGTATGTCCTAATTCTATCAAGACTTTCAAGGTACAAAGATATAGCCTTTTTATGTATGTTCAATTATTCCTTAAGGCTACTCGAATGTCTAATTAAACCTAGTTAGGTTTTGTTTTCTAATTAGTGTCCTAGAGACGTACCTACATCTTAGAGTCACACATTCACCTTTAAGTAATTATTTATCATTAATTTCCATAGGTATGTCTAGCACTTATCATACCAAAGTATCAAGTGTAATCTTTTAGGTTGATTTAAGAGTACTATCTTAGAGTCACTTTGATTCATGAGTAAAGTAAGGTTTTGAGAACACTCGTTAATCTCATTACATGTAAGTATAGGACTCAAGATAAAGAGTTTGAATAAACATTTGTGTGGTTTAAAATTATCTAACTCTTTGACGTATAATGGATTAGTGAAACTTTTCATTTCATTCATTTGTTCTAGGTGTTCGTTTGACGTAAACCTAATCCTAGTTTAGAAATTAAGAGCATAAATTATTCTTAAAGTTTTCTCACCTCAAAGATTAATAATTGTTTGTTCTAATATGTCCAAGTGTGTTTTAGACATTTCAACAACTTAACAAACGCTTATGCGTTTAACTAGCAATGACCTCTTTTAGTGATAATCTAGTTCTTACACCAACTTGTTAGAGTATCCTAGGCTTTTTCTTTAAGAGTTTACTTTTTACATTCTTTTGAATTATTTTGATATTTAGCATAAATTACGTAAACTTCTAATGACTATTACTCTAACAATTTTAGACAAAAATAATATCATTTAAGTATAAGCCTAGCATAAGTTCTATCATCACAAATGTATCTTATTAAGCATAGATGATAGGAATCATATACAACCCCTTTAGTAAGACTTACAAAGTAGAACTTTGGAAATCTACACTACACTTAGGAAACGGAGAACTTAGACTATACACTTAAGATCTAATTTATCTCCTATTGATGTCTCCTAAGATTTGTTTGTTATGATTCTTTTTGTGATCTTGTCATTTATCCTCTCTTAATGTTAGTACCGTATCTTAAGTAATTACATTGTTGAATCAAATAATGAGATTAATCTTGTTAACACTTTTAACTCATTTATGTATTCACTCGGTGACCATCATATTTTACTTTTAGGTGGATTTCTATCAATTAGTTTCATGTTCGTGTGATTTAATCTTTTATGCCATCAACTTGAAACATGCATTGACGCAATGCATATATTGACATGTTTTTATCATTTTACTAATTTCATTTGCAAGCATAAAAGACATTCCACCTAATTGTAAGCATAACATGATTTCTACTTTCAAATGAATTTTGACCTACCTTAGCATGTTAATATATTTGCATGTTAAATACTTAGCATGTTAAAACTCATATAGCATATTTTAAGAGTAATTCATTTGTAAGTAAAGTTACCTCGACCGGTGAATATTCATTAAATATGTCCATCCAATATTACGTCACCGTCATCATGTTCTTTGTGCTTCGTGTGACGTATTTATCAAGGACATGAGCTTTTTGTACTTGTGATTATTTCATCTTCCACCACACTTGTTAGCAAACCTACAACTTATTGATACAAGGCTTGGTACCCAATGTTTGTTGGGTCCAGGATTGTTAATATTAAACACTATCGTCCTAATCCATTTTAGTACCTTTCTAAAATAATAGATTTTATCCTTTAGACATGTTTATATTTTAAGATTTGATAAACCATGTCCATGTCTTGAGAATAATTGATTTTGTACACTTTTAGTTGTTTGAAAAAAAATTACACTTACGTGTTAAAAACTTGACATTTAAACAAGTGTCGTTTAATGACAATAACTAGCTTCACATTGGTAAATGTTTAATTATTTCCAATAAATGATGTAAAACGATTGTTTTAACCATTTTTAAAAAGATTTAACGTCTAAAAGTGTCACACCATGGCCGATCTTAAAATTGCGAAAGCAATTTGTGATCAAGGCCTATGCGGTCGATCCACGGTCAACCGTAGACTCGACCGGCTTCTGATTTGGCATTATATTGAGTCTTATAAAGTGTGTTTCTTGAAAATCTGGTGGTAGGTCTACTCAATGTGTATTTTAAAGCCAAGTGTTTAATTTATCATTTGATATCTTTGACTTTTAAAAATACTTCTTTTTCTTGTCCAAAAATAATCACAAGTTAGTGACCTTATTTACAAATTATTATTACCACTAAGTAATCTTTTGTTTGATTTTTGAGAGTACTTAATGAGATGCTTAGAGTCTACTATTAGATATTATGTCTATCATTTAAGGCTCTAAGATGTGTGACAACTTATGTATTCTAGCATGTAAGATCAATTAATCAAGCACACATTAAACAATAACTCATGTCATTTTTCATGCAAGGATTTTTCTAAGTTTCATGGCAAGTTTCAAGGTGCTTCTATTGTGTACACTATAATTGTGATTTTGACCCAACCCCACATTTTTCTTTACATCCTTTTATTTTTCAAAAATTAACTTTGTTTATTCAAAGAATATTTCTTTGTTTAAGTTTTCATTTTAATCAAGGTTTTGTTAATTATCATAACATTTAGAGTACACAAGCTTTATAATATTAAATAAACCTATTAATTTATATATTTTTGCTAGAAGGAAGCAAACTTACCTCACCAAGTAAATGGTGGTATTTTTCCTCAATGTAGTGGATGTAAGTTTGAGCATTCGGGTTCGATCCTTGACTTCCACATCCCTTGAGTGTCTTGAAGTTGCTTCTTATATGAAAACTTTCATCATGATTCAAGACTAACTCTTCCAAACTCTTTTGCGTTCTTAAACCAAGTAGAGCTTAGTTCCAAGATCTTTGACTTAGGTTTTTGCACAAAGTAGTTTGTCACAAAAACGTTTTTTGGAGTAAAGATTCGAGCAACCGCTCTGATACTAATTGTAAGTAACTAGAGGGGGTGAATAGTTACTTAACGGTTTCTTAAAAAATTTCGAAATCTTTAGCTATTAAAAGATAAGTTTTAAGTGTGGAATCATACGTGTTTGTTAATGCAAGTATGTAAAAATTGTAAGTGCACAAACACAAGGATTTATAATAGTTCGGGTAGATGTTAACTAATCCACCTTAATCCACTCCCCAATTCTACAAATTGAGACTTTTCTTTACTATGATACCCCAAACCCGGTGGAGCGTCCGGATACAACACTAGCTCCTCGATAAGCCGCTACACATGAACCCTTACGTCCCTTTGAAGAATTCACAAACACCAAATGCTCTTACCACAAGATCCTAATGCTCTAGCCTAGTGAAATCACAACTACCTTTTAGATCCCTTTAAGAATATAGCTCACAAGTAAACTTATAGCTAAGCTTACAATCACTCATAGTTCTTCAATAGGTCACACCAACTTAATTCCCAATGGAATTGATCAACTTCCTAGATCCTTTTAAGAAAGTTGAATCATTAAGCAAGATGGTGTTTCCTATCATAAGAACTATCTAACTTCCTTGACCCCTTAAGGAAGTGTCTTACAAAGTAAACTTAAAGATACATATGATAAGTATAAAGTTTATGTAGTAAACCCGAACTTTTCCATGTTTATATATATTAAATGAAATTGTTATTTACATGATTAAGTGTTTCCAACAGGTTAAGCAATCAAACTTGTTAAGACTTGATTAATTTAAATAGGTTTCATATAGACAATTGACCACCCAAGTTGACCGGTGATTCACGAACGTTAAAACTTGTAAAAACTATATGAAGACATAAATATGATTATATATATAGTTAACATAATATTATGATAATTAAGTATCTCATTAGGTATTTTAACAATGTGTTATATACATAAAATTGAGTTTATTGAATTAAGAAACTCGAAACGATATTTATAACGATTATCGTTATAACAACGTCTTACTAAATACATATGAATCATATTAAGATATTGATACACTATGTTTAATCATGATAAATGATAAGTAAACATGTCAGTGTATTAACAATGAACTACATATGTAAAAACAAGACTACTAACTTAATGATTTCGAAACGAGACATATATGTAACGATTATCGTTGTAACAACATTTAACTGTATATATATCATACTAAGATATATTAATATATCATAATATCATGATAATGTAATAATTTAACATCTCTTTAGATATAATAAATAATGGGTTAACAACATTTAACAAGATCGTTAACCTAAAGGTTTCAAAACAACATTTACATGTAACGACTAACAATGACTTAACGACTCAGTTAAAATGTATATACATGTAGTGTTTTAATATGTATTCATACACTTTTGAAAGACTTAAAGACACTTATCAAAATACTTCTACTTAACAAAAATGCTTACAATTACATCCTCGTTCAGTTTCATCAACAATTCTACTCGTATGCACCCGTATTCGTACTCGTACAATACACAGCTTTTAGATGTATGTACTATTGGTATATATACTCCAATGATCAGCTCTTAGCAGCCCATGTGAGTCACCTAACACATGTAGGAACCATCATTTGGAAACTAGCAAGAAATATCTCATAAAATTACAAAAATATTAGTAATCATTCATGACTTATTTACATGTAAACAAAATTACACATCCTTTATATCTAATCCATATACCAACGACCAAAAACACCTACAAACACTTTCATTATTCAATTTTCTTCATCTAATTGATATCTCTCAAGTTCTATCTTCAAGTTCTAAGTGTTCTTCATAAATTCTATAAGTTCTAGTTTCATAAAATCAAGAATACTTCCAAGTTTGCTAGCTTACTTCCAATCTTGTAAAGTGATCATCCAACCTCAAGAAATCTTTCTTATTTACAGTAAGATATCTTTCTAATACAAGGTAATACTCATATTCAAACTTTGATTCAATTTCTATAACTATAACAATCTTATTTCGAGTGGAAATCTTACTTGAACTTGTTTTCGTGTCATGATTCTGTTTCCAGAACTTTCAAGCCATCCAAGGATCCTTTGAAGCAAGATCTATTTTTCTCATTTCCAGTAGGTTTATCCACAAAACTTGAGGTAGTAATGATGTTCATAACATTATTCGATTCATATATATAAAACTACCTTATTCGAAGGTTTAAACTTTAAATCACTAGAACATAGTTTAGTTAATTCTAAACTTGTTCGCAAACAAAAATTAATCCTTCTAACTTGAATTTTAAAATCAACTAAACACATGTTCTATATCTATATGATATGCTAACTTAATGATTTAAAACCTGGAAACACGAAAAATACCGTAAAACTGGACATACGCCGTCGTAGTAACACCGCAGGCTGTTTTGGGTTTGATAATTAAAAACTATGATAAACTTTGATTTAAAAGTTGTTCTTTTGGGAAAATGATTTTTCTTATGAACATGAAACTATATCCAAAAATTATGGTTAAACTCAAAGTGGAAGTATGTTTTTCAAAATGGTCATCAAGACGTCGTTCTTTCGACTGAAATGACTACCTCTTACAAAAACGACTTGTAACTTATATTTCCGACTATAAACCTATACTTTTTCTGTTTAGATTCATAAAATAGAGTTCAATATGAAACCATCGCAATTTGATTCACTCAAAACGGATTTAAAATGAAGAAGTTATGGGTAAAACAAGATTGGATATTTTTTTTTTATTGTTGTAGCTATGGGAAATATTGTAACAATTCTATACAAATCATATCCTAGCTAACTTATATCGACCCATCTATATATATTATTTGGAACAACCATTGACACTCTATATGCAGTAATATTGGAGTTAGCTATACAGGGTTGAGGTTGATTCCAAAAATATATATACTTTGAGTTGTGATCTAGCCTCAGATGTGTATACACTGGGTCGTGGATTGGGTCAAGATAATATATATCAATTTATTTCTGTACATCTAATTATGGAAAAATAGTTGTAGGTTACTAATGAGGACAGCTGACTGAAAATATTTAAAACATTAAAACATATTAAAAATATTGTAAATATATTTTGAACATACTTTGATATATATGTACATATTTGTTATAGGTTCGTGAATCAACCAGTGGCCAAATCTTACTTTCCGACGAAGTAAAAATCTGTGAAAGTGAGTTATAGTCCCATTTTTCAAATCTAATATTTTTGGGATGAGAATACATGCAGCTTTATAAATTTTTTACAAAATAGACACAAGTACATGAAACTACTTTCTATGGTTGAATGATCGAAGCCGAATATGCCCCTTTTGCTTGGTAGCCTAAGAATTAGGGAACATCACTAATCTTGAGAATTAGTGCACGCCTAATTGACGCGAATCCTAAAGATAGATCTATTGGGCCTAACGAACCCCATCTAAAGTACCGGATGCTTTAGTACTTCGAGTTTTATATCTTGTTTGATGGATATCCCGGAATGATGGGGATATTCTTATATGCATCTTGTTAATGTCGGTTACCAGGTGTTCACCATATGAATGATTTTTATCTCTATGTATGGGATGTATATTGAAATATGAAATCTTGTGATCTTTTATTACGATTTGATAAATATATAGGTTAAACCTATAACTCACCAATATTTTTGTTGACGTTTAAAGTATGTTTATTCTCAGGTGATTATTAAGAGCTTCCGCTGTTGCATGCTAATATATGGATAAGATTTGGAGTCAGCATGCTTGTATTATATTGTTTAAAACTGCATTCGAAATTTACTTTGTTGTATTATATTTGGTAGTGTGAAGTGTGATATTTTTTAGATTATCATTTCTGATAATCTAGGTGGTGTACTTTTAACCTTGTTGATAAAATAAAGGTTATGGTTTGTTTTTAAAAACGAATGCAGTCTTTGAAAAACGTCTCATATAGAGGTCAAAACCTCGCAAAGAAATCAATTAATATGGTACGTTTATAATCAATATGAACTGGACATTTCAGTTGGTATCCGAGCGTTGGTCTTAGAGAACCAGAAATTTGCATTAGTGTGTCTTATTGAGTTTGTTAGGATACATTAGTAAGTCTGAACTTCGACCGTGTTTTCTTTAAAAACGATTGCTTAACACTTTTGTTGGAAACTATATGTAATTATTATGTGATATATTAACCTCTTAATATGTTTGATATTGTGTGATAGATGTCTACCACTAGTACAAATCCCATCGACTCACCTGATAATAATGAAGAGTCGAATATACTTTGGGAAGATTCACAAATTCCCGAAGAGGAATCAGAAGAGGAGGAACCGGAAGAGGAGGAACCGGAAGAGGAGGAATCAGAAGAGGAGGAACCGGAAGAAGAGGAACCAGAAGAGGAGGAACCGGACGAAAAAGAGGTTTCGGAGGAAGAAAAATTGATACCTACAGTAAATCAATTAAATAAAAGAAAATCCTCAACCAACGGACCAACGTTAAAAATGGTCAATGGTGTTTCCGCCAAGGAAGCAAAATATTGGGAAGATTACCAATTTTCCGATGAATCGGATCCCGATGAGGATTCCGATGATATTATAGAAATTACCTCGACCTAATTTAATAAAGCAAAAGAAAATAATAAGGGAAAAGGTATAAAAATAGAGAAACCTGATTCTAACCCCGATGAACTTTATATGTATCGGCAACGTCCGTATTTCCTAAATTGTAACAATAACCCGGGAACCTCTAAACCACCAGGTTTTTCTAAACCATTATGGAAAACGACGGCTCATATTAGAGGAACACCATATATCCCTAGAAAATTAGGAAAACGAACCAAGTCCGAAGAAGAAGAAACCAGTGATTCAAATTAGAGGGTTGTAATCATGTTGTGCATTATGTGTATTTGTAGTGTGCTTGTCCTTTTATGTTCTATGTAAAAATTGCTTGTATTGTTTGTTAATTATCTTTTACGAATCTAATCCTTGTGTATTTTACAGTATAAAAACAAAATGGACGTTAAGGGTAGACAACCGAATATTTTAGAAGACCTACCAGAGGATATGATTGAGGAAATCTTGGCTAGAGTCGGTCAGAATTCATCAGCACATTTAGTTATGACGAAATTAACTTGTCAAACATTTGAAAGACTTT
Source organism: Rutidosis leptorrhynchoides (assembly GCF_046630445.1). Taxonomy (NCBI): domain Eukaryota; kingdom Viridiplantae; phylum Streptophyta; class Magnoliopsida; order Asterales; family Asteraceae; genus Rutidosis; species Rutidosis leptorrhynchoides. The sequence goes on from NC_092339.1 coordinate 184,178,992, forward strand.
CCAGAAATGCCTTAGTTTATAAAAGGCTTTCCTTTGATAGGTGGGGTATATCACATTGGGGAGACCGTAAGTTACGCCGTTTTTTCTTTAAAGCATTAAATGCGGGGAACCCAAATGCAATTTTACGCTACGGGTTAAGAACCTATTTTGACTCAACATATCCCAACATAGGATTTCGTGAGTTAGAAAGAGCTTCTAACATGCTACATAAAGAAGCATGTTATGCTTATGGGTTAATAATGTTCGCTTCTCATCAAATTGAGAAAAAGAACATTGGGTTGTAACTTTTAATTAAAACTTTCCCACAAGTGACAGACTCGGTAGTTGAGATAAGAAACAAGGTTTTTAGATTGTTACGGGGCTGTTGGGCATTACAAAACCCTCGTCCTTTTGACGACATTACAACATGCTGCTTAGCCAATGGTCATAATGGTTACTTTCCACAAAACCAAGGATGGGAAGTCGTCTTAGTAAAACCAGAATGCATGACTTGTTTATGGACTTATGAATTACGTGTCTTTATTTCTTTTGCTGAACAACTTGTGTATTAACTAGAATTGCCTTTATAGCTGCCGAGTAGAAATGTTATTATGTGTTATATTTCATCCTATATGTATAATAGCGGTATTGTAAGTTTGTAATATTTTGTATAAAGTTTGAACGCGAAATTTTATTGTAATAAGTTTTTCATATAGAAGCGTAGTAGTTAAGTTATATAGTAGCTAGTAAGTATGAACTTAACGGGTAGGTACTACCCGAATTAAAACTATAACATGCTAATATGAAGAAAAAGCTTTTATAAATAAGTTCATATTATGCTACGAAATACTATTGACTACTCTTAAATTCTATATGATTAACTCAATTCTTTTGGCTATTTTTGAAGGAAATGGCACCGGCAACTCGTCAGAATTTGAACATGAGTGAGGAAGACTTCCATGTTTTCCTTACAGCAAACATAGCTGCAGTACAGGCTGCAATGAAAAATAACAATAACTCTGGATCTAGCAGTGGAACTAATTCCATAAGAAATCGTGTAGGATGCTCTTACAAAGAATTCACTGCCTGCAAACCTTTGGAATTTGATGGACCCGAAGGGCCAATTAGATTGAAACGGTAGACCGAGAAGGTCGAATCAGTGTTTGCCATAAGTAAGTGTACTGAAGAGAACAAAGTTAAGTATGCTACGCATACCTTCACAGGTACGGCGTTAACATGGTGGAATACCTATCTTGAGCAGGTAGGACAAGATGTTGCTTATGCAATACCATGGTCAGCATTTAAGCAATTGATGGACGAGCAGTGCCGTCCTAGAAACGAGGTCAATAAGCTCAAGGCAGAGCTTAGAGAGTTACGAACACAAGGGTTTGACATTACCACGTATGAACGACGATTCACAGAGTTGTGCCTATTATGTCCAGGAACGTTCGAAGATGAAGAAGAGAAGATCGACGTGTTTGTAAAAGGGTTACCAGTAAGGATTCAAGAAGATGTGAGTTCACACGAGCCCGCTTCCATACAGAAGGCAACTCGAATGGCTCATAAACTCATAAATCAGATTGAGGGGAGAATTAAAGAACAGGCGGCCGAAGAAGCCAACACGAAACAACTCAAGAGGAAGTGGGAGGAAAATAGTGACAAGAGTCACCAGTACAACAACGACAACAACAATTACAACCACAATCGCAACAACTATCCTAACAACCGCAACATAAATCACAACAACAACAATCACCATCACGTTTGATGTTATAATAATTATTATTTAAAATATATTTCTATATATAAATAATGTATATTAAAAATAAATATTAAATGATTGTAATACTCGTTTGATGTTTCATTTGATATTAAGCAAGTTAAATTCAAACTTATGTTATTTTAAAATAAACGGTGATCCGAAAATGAGTGATATAAATTTTAGGCTTATTAAAAACATATTAGAAGCTAATTAATAAATTTCAACACTTTTTATATTTTACCCAGAATTGAGAGGGACAGTTGATGTAATTTTTATTTATTAAATTAATGATTGAATTTTACACCCTAATGACCAAAATAAATGAATATAGTTAATCTAAAAATTTGGAATTTTTCCGAAGTACTTTTATTCGCCACTGATTAACAACGGGCACGATATCTCAACTGTCGGTAGAATAGTGTCTATGGCTAGTAACTTTCACACGTTTATATTACTTCTTTTATTATAATAATTACTTTATCATTATTGTATTCTTATTAGTTATATATATAGATATAGATAGATATAAGTATTAGATATATATAACTCATATAATATAATGCAAGAGACTTATAAGTCATCCTCATCACTCCCATCTACAATCGCCGCCTGCCACCCTTCACAGCCGGCCACCATCAACCACCGTGAGCACCACTATTTAACCACCATCGCCCTACATCCCTATCACCACCATCGGTTATCATTACCATCTCCATTTCCGATTGTGTTGCTACTAGATCACCATAGAATCACCAAAATATCGATCACCATCACGACCTCGAAACCACCAGGTTCAACCGCCTCTATCATCACCATGCTACCCTAAACAACCACCCTCACCATTTCCATCGTTGATCACCAACCATCGTACGTATTTTTTATTTTTTTATTTTTTATTTTTGTTTCATCTCCATCAAACCACCATGAACCATCAACCTTGAACCAACATTGACACCCTACACCCACCTCCGTGAACCACCATTTTCCACCACCTTTCACCACCACTACTCCAATACGCCACCATCTCCTTCACCTTTTATCTCTCTCTCATCTACCTTTCTCTCTCCTAATCGTGTACAACACCACCACAATCAACCACCGTCCATCTCTCTTCTTTGTTCCTATTTTGAAAACCCAACAACTTGTTAATATATAACTTCAACTGCTACGCTGCTACTATACTGTCATGCTACAGCTGTTGTTACACTTCTATTATCTGTCAAAAACCACATAAAAACACCTACGATTAACTGTTGTACTACTGCACTTTACCTCCTATTTCTGTGTTTACTAAAACACCCCTCTCAAGAACGTAAAGGTTGTAAGGAAATATATAAAAAAAAGTATCTATAAGTTACAAAGCACTAGTAGTTGAACTTTATGGCAGACAAACTTCTAAGCATATAGCCACTTGACATTTAAATATGATTTGATAACATGTTAATTATTGAGGATGCCATAAATTAGGGTGTTATGATATGAGTATCCAAGAAAACGAGTAGGTTCTCGTTCACCATATATATATATTTTTTTGAACGTAATGCTTTGAGCTATTCAAGTGGGTTTCCTTACTTGTTAAACGAGTTGGGTTGTTCCTCTCTAATTGGACGTGTTTCGCTTATTGGATTAGGCTATATCAATTGGGCTCTATATTCAAACCCTTGACCCACTTTATATCTTGAAGATCCGATAAAAAAAATATAATAATAATAATGGTGAAGATGAGATGATAATGATTATGACGATGATAATTATGTGAAGTTGATAAAGATGTTAAAATGATAACCGATAATAATACGGTTTATTATTGATGATTTTATGATTCACGAAGTTATACAGAGATTATGGGTAACAATGAGATAGATGATGATGATTAGGATCATGATGGTGATAATCGTTGATGATGATAATCATAGGTTGATCACGGTTAGAATTATGGTGATGAAAATAGGATTATAATGACAAACAGTTGGTTTTAACGTGTTAAATAATTAGTCGTACAAGTTATTTCAAGAAAGTAACGAGTGGTTCAATGGTTTGGAAGGAATTGGTTGAACAAGAAGTCTTGGGTTCGAGCTTGGGATGAGCCATTATTTTTTTAAAGGCCTTTACTTTGAGGTAGTATTTTATTATTATTATTATTATTATTATTATTATTATTATTATTATTATTATTATTATTATTATTATTATTATTATTATTATTATTATTATTATTATTATTATTATTATTATTATTATTATTACAACAAATAAAGATTATGTACATAAAATATACTTATTACATAATATAGTTATATTAATATTTCATATAACTACATATCAAACATATTAACATTATTTATATAAAAACTTACATATAACAAACTATTGAAATTTAAATATAATACTAATTATATATATATAAATATATGTAGATATATTAATATAACCATAAATACTTTAATATTATATAATTAAATGAAATTATGTGATTTCCATTATATATTTTAATAAATATATGAATAATATAGATTCATGAATTCGAGGCCAAAACCCTGCATTGTTCATTGTCGTCATATGTATTTTTACTACAAAATACAATATGGTGAGTTTCATTTGCTCCCTTTTACTCTTTACATTTTTGGGACTGAGAATACATGCGCTGTTTTTACAACTGCTTATTTAAATGCTTTTGAAATATATTTTGAACTGCGAATACATGAAATACTTTTATAAATGTTTGACGAGATAGACGCAAGCAAAACATTCCTCGAATGAATTATTATGTAGACAGAAGTTCTGCGGATTATTATTGAATTATGTGGACATGATAATTACCACCATTGAATTATGTGGACATGATAATTGCCACCAATTAATGTGAATGTTATGTATCGAGAGAATGATTTTATACACAGGTTATGTGTATGTTATTTTGTGCACAAAATATGTGTACGGTTACTAAGATTTATGAAATATGTTTTCGTACACGAGAAAGGTGTACTGTATTTAAAAGATATCGCATGTACATTACAGGTGGGTATAGGATTCGGGCCCATTTGTACCATGCAGCATCTAAATCTTGTGGTCTATCAAAATAATGAATTTTATTATTTTATGATAAACTTATGAACTCACCAACCTTTTGGTTGACACTTGAAAGCATGTTTATTCTCAGGTATGAAAGAAATCTTTCGCTGTGCATTTGCTCATTTTAAAGACATTATTTGGAGTCGATCATCACAATGGAACCAGATGTTGGTGACTTCGTCCAGATGGATTAGGACGGGGTACGATAGTTGGTATCAGAGCGGTGGTCTTAGCTAACCAGGTCTTGCATTAGTGTGTCTAACTGATACTTGTTTAGATGCATTAGTGGGTCTGGACTTCGACCGTGTCTGCATGTCAAAAGTTTTGCTTATCATTTAGTGTCGAAAATTATTTGCTTATCATCCTTAAAGTCTAGACACATCTTACTGCCTTTATTGCATAGACAGTGTATAGATAAATTCATATCTTAGCGTATCTGTTATTGTTACCTGTGCCTGACAGCTTCCGTAGATTCCTCCGTAACTTATGGGATTTTAGTATTATATATGCATATGTAAATTATGTATTGTAGGGTACTAATATACATCCTATAAACTAATTCTTATCAAAAATCCTTCATCTGAACGTACGAGGTGAATCCCTCAACTAGTTCGAGTCCCTCAGATTCCGATAGCTATTCCGGTAGTTATTCCGACAGCTATTCCGATATGGAGTTTCACCTAAGCTCCGAAAGCAGTGTCACCAGAATGAATCAACCAATTCATTTGATGGGTTCGTAGTCTATTTAATCATTGGAAACAAGAAGAAGCGATCCCTTTCATTCACCATATTGTTCACTGGGTGAAGAACATGAAGCATTCACCGGCGAACCAATCCGAAACACCAATTTCACTCTCATTTCCCGAACATCTCGCCACGATTATATTCTATCTAAAATCCTAATCCTTATTCATCCGCTCGTTCCAACCGACAATCATCCCAGAATAATGGAAGAAGTCAACAAGCTTCGCGCCGGAGTAATCAATTTGGAAAACATGATGTGAAACCTACCAGCTTCACTAACATCACCTGCATCAACACTAATACCACCAACAACCAAAGTTTCAACATCACATGCCTCAACATCTCATCATGTACCTCGAGTATAATTAGCATTCTACATATTATTCTACATCATTTATCTTCGTTCGACATGGCGATTATGTAATCTCTAATGTCTAGAGATTATATATTCTTATTCTAACGGTAAATTAAATGAGTTTAATATCATATTGACTCATTAAATTCATGATTACATCTGAAGAAAATATATATGTGTATATGTTTTCTTAAAGATTGTAATTAAAAATTCTTTCGTACAAACTAATAATGGTGAAAATATTTTAACGGGTAGGTAATACCCGAGGAATATTTAGTTTTCACATTATTAAATTACATTGTACATTCTTCGAATATGATTCAACAGTCATTTACTATTCTACTTACATCCACAGATATACGAATTCGTTCACCACAGAATAACCATTTTCATTCAATTTCATATTTGGATTTTGACTAATCAGAATCCAACAAGTGGCATAATGAAGAACACATTGGACAAAATAAAATTTGTTAGAAACAAACAAATTAACTATGAGAAATTTTGTTAAGAATCCACGCTAATTGTTCCTAGCTAACTGTTCCTAGCTAACTGTTAATTCCGTATTACCTTTTATTTATCGCAATTTTAATTCTCGCAATTTTAATTCTCGCAATTTTATTTATCGTCATTTAATTTCTGTTATTTATTTTACGCACCTTAAATATCGGGACACGTATACAAGGTTTTGACATATCATATCGACGCATCTATATATATTATTTGGAATAACCATAGACACTCTATATGCAGTAATGCTGGAGTTAGCTATACAGGGTTGAGGTTGATTCTACAATAATATATATAGTTTGAGTTGTGATCGAGACTGAGACATGTACACGGGTCACGATACGTATTAATTAATCCGAATATTATATATTAAACTATATATGAATTATTGGACTGTTAACTGAGGACTATCGACTGTGGACTGCCAACATTGGACAATTAAAATGAATTAAAATATTGATTATAACATATGAAACTAAACAATTCTTCAAGTTAGCCACTTGATTTCATCATAAACCTCATTTGTATCTTGGCAATTACAATCTGCGTTCAAACCTTTCATGATTCTTGAAAACACCTCAATCGATAGGATGAACCAACCGCACTTTATCAATGAAAGAAAAGGTTGATACATATAGCTATGTACCTGAAAAACTCTCGGAAACTGAGTAAACATTTAACGCATAGCTGTGCTAATTCCTTTAGCGTTACTATTACCGAAAATAACTTTGCAGTTCTTCTTCAAAATAGTCAATTTTGTCACAGCTCCAGCAAGACAACTTCGACTTTTCATTCAAAGCAACTTTATTATAACCTTGATATATATATGCGTGCTCATTTATTGTTACCAGAGAATCTTTTATATTCCACCATATTATCATCAGCATTTAATCATCTAAAAACACAATTCTCTTGAAACCACCTCGGATTGATAACCGATGATTCAGATATCATAGCATTAAATGCAGAGGAAACAGAAAAAAATTATAGATGGTCTAAACGGCCAAAAGTTTGATGATACAGAAGGGAGCGATAGGAACGCTCGATAGAAAATTTGGTACTGAAAAACAGATTGAGTAAAACATAAAGGAGACTAAGGCCAAATACAAGGACCATATGATATATTCAAAGAATCCAGGTAATTCTGGATCCGATGAAACCTTCAACGAATATCTTGCTCCGTACTCATGTTAAAATCTTACGAAAATTTTTCTTCATCAACCATCGAATTTAGAAATTCAAAAATATCATCATAAATATCTTCGATATTTCTGAGGATATTTTCATAAATATTCTCGTCCGAAATTATATACCTCTTCGTGCTTCCTGTGTTTCATTATATTGAAAACTTCAGTAAAATCTAAGTTTAATTTATGAATGAATCCTGGAGAAATGTAAAGAAATTGATGCATGAATTAGTATAATATAATGACACTTGATCAACGTGATTATATTACAGTAAGTCATGCTGAGTTTCTAATGGAACGTGAAGATTCACAGATCATAACGTCATCACGTGCCATGTTACATAACTCTTTCATTCTACTTAACTTCTGAATATATCAAGAAAATGTATTCTTGATGGTTCTATCTTCCGTGATGTTGATAAATTTGAAAATCAAATTGTGCTATCACGTTCCTTCCTGCTTAGAACATTATAATTATTCGAAACTCTATATCTACGAATTCTGGATCATTATTCGCTTGACTTGGAGTCGGGAAGAGAAAACAAGAGCATGGAGCTCCGAAAAATAAAGGAAAATATAAAGTCGATCACAAAAACAGGGATTACAAACCGTGTATATCAATGTTTATCGCAACATAAAGACACGGGAGAATTAAAAACATTATAACCCCAAGGGCAAAGTAGAAGTAAGCAGATTCTTCTGGTGGAAGTTGAAAAAGGAGAATGATTGTTGCGATAGTAAGGATAAGGGCAAGGAATAGAACTGGATTAAGCATAGTTATAATCTTTTGAATTTAGGAATTGGGTATAGGAATAGTAAAAGTAACGGAACGGAAGAAGTTAATTTATAGTGAAATATCTGATAGGGAAATCAAGACAGATCTCTGCATTTAATTAGAGAGATCCTAATTTCCTTATTCGCCGAAGAATCAAATCTTTTAAATTTTCTTTAAATCCATTGAATTCTGGAATTCAATCAAGAAAACATCAAAAGTTAAGACGAACCTTATCCTCCTAAATTCAACCCTGACTACGTCAAAAGTAAGACGAATCTCTATTTACTCATTTCACCCTTTAGTGATAGCTTCACTCATACTCTTCACATAATCGAATTGTGTTATCCAGATTACTCAATGATGATAAAACTCTATTTATCAACTCATATTCGTCATGAAAATATTTTAATTGTTAGCCATGACCACCTCACTCAAATTTCAGGACGAAATTTCTTTAACGGGTAGGTACTGTGATGACCCTGAGATTTCCGACCAAATTTAAACTTAATCTTTATATGATTCTGACACGATAAGCAAGGTTTGTAAAGTTGAGTCTTAAAATTTTTGAACTGTTTACTTAGAGTCATTTGACCTTCGACTGCTCTCGGTGATTCACGAACAATTAATTGTAAATAGATATGTGTGTATGTATATATAAATAATAATATAACTTGATGTATTATATGTTGTTGTTATAAAAAAATTAATAAATTAAAAATAGGATATTATAATAATTATTATTTAAAATATATTTCTATATATAAATAATCTATATTAAAAATAAATATTAAATGATTGTAATACTCGTTTGATGTTTCGTTTGATATTAAGCAAGTTAAATTCAAACTTATGTTATTTTAAAATAAACGGTGATCCGAAAATGAGTGATATAAATTTTAGGCTTATTAAAAACATATTAGAAGCTAATTAATAAATTTCAACACTTTTTATATTTTACCCAGAATTGAGAGGGACAGTTGATGTAATTTTTATTTATTAAATTAATGATTGAATTTTACACCATAATGACCAAAATAAATGAATATAGTTAATCTAAAAATTTGGAATTTTTCCGAAGTACTTTTATTCGCCACTGATTAACAACGGGCACGATATCTCAACTGTCGGTAGAATAGTGTCTATGGCTAGTAACTTTCACACGTTTATATTACTTCTTTTATTATAATAATTACTTTATCATTATTGTATTCTTATTAGTTATATATATAGATATAGATAGATATAAGTATTAGATATATATAACTCATATAATATAATGCAAGAGACTTATAAGTCATCCTCATCACTCCCATCTACAACCGCCGCCTGCCACCCTCCACAGCCGGCCACCATCAACCACCGTGAGCGCCAATGTTTAACCACCATCGCCCTACATCCCTATCACCACCATCGATTATCATTACCATCTCCATTTCTGATTGTGTTGCTACTAGATCACCATAGAATCACCAAAATATCGATCACCATCACGACCTCGAAACCTCCAGGTTCAACCGCCACTATCATCACCATGCTACCCTAAACAACCACCCTCACCATTTCCATCGTTGATCACCAACCATCGTACGTATTTTTTTATTTTTTATTTTTTATTTTTATTTCATCTCCATCAAACCACCATGAACCATCAACCTTGAACCACCATTGACACACTACACCCACCTCCGTGAACCACCATTTTCCACCACCTTTCACCACCACTACTCCAATATGCCACCATCTCCTTCACCTTTTATCTCTCTCTCATCTACCTTTCTCTCACCTAATCGTGTACAACACCACCATAATCAACCACCGTCCATCTCTCTTCTTTGTTCCTATTTTGAAAACCCAACAACCTGTTAATATATAACTTCAACTGCTACGCTGCTACTATACTGTCATGCTACGGCTGTTGTTACACTTCTATTATCTGTCAAAAACCACATAAAAACACCTACGATTAACTGTTGTACTACTGCACTTTACCTCCTGTTTCTGTGTTTACTAAAGCACCCCTCTCAAGTACGTAAAGGTTGTAAGGAAATATATAAAAAAAAAGTATCTATAAGTTACAAAGCACTAGTAGTTAAACTTTATGGCAGACAAACTTCTAAGCATATAGCCACTTGAAATTTAAATATGATTTGATAACATGTTAATTATTGAGGATGCCATAAATTAGGGTGTTATGATATGAGTATCCAAGAAAATGAGCAGGTTCTCGTTCACCATATATATATATTTTTTTTGAACGTAATGCTTTGAGCTATTCAAGTGGGTTTCCTTACTTGTTAAACGAGTTGGGTTGTTCCTCTCTAATTGGACGTGTTTCGCTTATTGGATTAGGCTATATCAATTGGGCTCTATATTCAAACCCTTGACCCACTTTATATCTTGAAGATCCGATAAAAAAATATAATAATAATAATGGTGAAGATGAGATGATAATGATTATGACGATGATAATTATGTGAAGTTGATAAAGATGTTAAAATGATAATCGATAATAATACGGTTTATTATTGATGATTTTATGATTCACGAAGTTATACGGAGATTATGGGTAACAATGAGATAGATGATGATGATTAGGATCATGATGGTGATAATCGTTGATGATGATAATCATAGGTTGATCACGGTTAGAATTATGGTGATGAAAATAGGAATATAATGACAAACAGTTGGTTTTAACGTGTTAAATAATTAGTCATACAAGTTATTTCAAGAAAGTAACGAGTGGTTCGATGGTTTGGAAGGAATTGGTTGAGCAAGAAGTCTTGGGTTCGAGCTTGGGATGAGCCATTATTTTTTTAAAGGCCTTTACTTTGAGGTAGTATTTTATTATTATTATTATTATTATTATTATTATTATTATTATTATTATTATTATTATTATTATTATTATTATTATTATTATTATTATTATTATTATTATTATTATTATTATTACAAATAAACATTATGTACATAAAATATACTTATTACATAATATAGTTATATTAATATTTCATATAACTACATATCAAACATATTAACATTATTTATATAAAAACTTACATATAACAAACTATTGAAATTTAAATATAATACTAATTATATATATATAAATATATGTAGATATATTAATATAACCATAAATACTTTAATATTATATAATTAAATGAAATTATGTGATTTCCATTATATATTTTAATAAATATATGAATAATATAGGTTCGTGAATTCGAGGCCAAAACCCTGCATTGTTCATTGTCGTCATATGTATTTTTACTACAAAATACAATATGGTGAGTTTCATTTGCTCCCTTTTACTCTTTACATTTTTGGGACTAAGAATACATGCGCTGTTTTTACAACTGCTTATTTAAATGCTTTTGAAATATATTTTGAACTGCGAATACATGAAATGCTTTTATAAATGTTTGAAGAGATAGACGCAAGCAAAACATTCCTTGAATGAATTATTATGTAGACAGAAGTTCTGCGGATTATTATTGAATTATGTGGACATGATAATTGCCACCATTGAATTATGTGGACATGATAATTGCCACCATTGAATTATGTGGACATGATAATTGCCACCATTGAATTATGTGGACATGATAATTGCCACCAATTGATGTGAATGTTATGTATCGAGAGAATGATTTTATACACAGGTTATGTGTATGTTATTTTGTGCACAAAATATGTGTACGGTTACTAAGATTTATGAAATATGTTTTCGTACACGAGAAAGGTGTACTGTATTTAAAAGATATCGCATGTACATTACAGGTGGGTATAGGATTCGGGCCCATTTGTATCATGCAGCATTTAAATCTTGTGGTCTATCAAAATAATGAATTTTATTATTTTATGATAAACTTATGAACTCACCAACCTTTTGGTTGACACTTGAAAGCATGTTTATTCTCAGGTATGAAAGAAATCTTCCGCTGTGCATTTGCTCATTTTAAAGACATTATTTGGAGTCGATCATCGCAATGGAACCAGATGTTGGTGACTTCGTTCAGATGGATTAGGACGGGGTACGACAATAATCGTCCCAATAACAATAACAACCGTAACAACAACAATAATCAGAAACAGCAATGCCAAAGGTGTGAAGAGAATCACCCGGGGTTCTGCACAACATTTTCAACAGGTGTAAAAGAAATGGTCATAGCGCAACAAAGTGTGAGGTCTACGGACCAATGTATAACAGAACTAAAGGAACAAATAATGCCGGAACAAGTAATGTCGGAACAAGTAGTAATGGGCAGGGCCGCGGAAGAGTTTTCAATATTAATACGGCAGAAGCGCAGAAAGACCCGGAGCTTGTTACTGGTACGTTTCTCATTGACAATAAATCTGCTTATGTTTTATTTGATTCGGGTGCAGATAGAAGCTATATGAGTAGAGATTTTTGTGCTAAACTAAGTTACTCACCGACACCCTTGGATAATAAATTTTTACTCGAATTAGCAAATGGTAAATTAATTACAGCGGATAATATATGTCGGAATTGAGAAATTAAACTGGTTAATGAAACATTTAAGATTGACTTGATACCAGTAGAGTTAGGGAGTTTTGATGTGATAATTGTTATGGACTGGTTGAAAGAAGTGAAAGCAGAGATCGTTTGTTACAAAAATGCAATTCGCATTATACGAGAAAAAGAAAAACCCTTAATGGTGTACGGAGAAAAGAGCAACGCGAAGTTAAACCTTATTAGTAACCTGAAGGCACAAAAACTAATAAGAAAAGGTTGCTATGCTGTGCTAGCACACGTCGAGAAAGTCAATTCCGAAGAAAAGAACATCAATGATGTTCCCGTCGCAAAAGAATTTCCCGATGTATTTCCGAAAGAATTACAGGGACTACCTCCACACCGATCCATTGAATTTCAAATAGACCTTGTACCGGGGGCTGCACCAATAGCTCGTGCTCCATACAGACTAGCACCTAGCGAAATGAAGGAACTTCAGAGCCAATTACAAGAACTTTAAGAGCATGGTTTCATTCGACTAAGCACATCACCATGGGGAGCTCCTATTTTATTTGTCAAGAAGAAGGATGGTACATTTAGGTTATGTATCGACTACCGAGAGTTGAACAAACTTACCATCAAGAACCGCTACCTACTACCAAGAATCGACGACTTATTTGATCAACTACAATGCTCGTTGGTTTATTCGAAGATTGATTTACGTTCTGGGTATCATCAAATGTGGGTGAAGGAGGATGATATTCCAAAGACTGCATTTAGAACACGTTACGGTCATTACGAGTTTATGGTTATGCCGTTTGGGTTTACTAACGCACCAACTGTGTTCATGGACCTCGAGAACTGAGTGTGTGGACCATACCTTAACAAGTTTGTCATTGTTTTCATCGATGACATACTTATTTACTCGAAGAATGATCAAGAGCACGAAGAACATTTGAGAAAAGTACTAGAGTTGCTGAGAAAAGAAAAACTGTACGCTAAATTTTCAAAGTGTTCATTTTGGTTGGAAGAAGTTCAATTCCTCGGTCACATATTGAATAAAGAAGGTATTCAGGTGGATCCAGCAAAGATTGAAACTGTTGAAAAGTGGGAAACCCCAAAAACTCCGAAGCATATACGCCAATTCTTAGGACTAGCTGGTTACTACAGAAGATTCATCCAAGATTTTTCTAGAATAGCAAAACCCTTGACTGCATTAACGCATAAAGGGAGGAAATTTGAATGGAAAGATGAGCAAGAAAAGGCGTTTCAATTGTTAAAGAAAAAGTTAACTACAGCACCTATATTGTCATTACCTGAAGGGAATGATGATTTTGTGATATATTGTGATGCCTCAAAGCAAGGTCTCGGTTGTGTATTAATGCAACGAATGAAGGTAATTGCTTATGCGTCTAGACAATTGAAGATTCATGAGCAGAATTATACGACGCATGATTTGGAATTAGGCGCGGTTGTTTTTGCATTAAAGACTTGGAGGCACTACTTATATGGGGTCAAAAGTATTATATATACCGACCACAAAAGTCTTCAACACATATTTAACCAGAAACAACTGAACATGAGACAGCACAGGTGGATTGAATTGTTGAATGATTACGACTTTGAGATTCGTTACCACCCGGAGAAGGTAAATGTGGTAGCCGACGCCTTGAGCAGAAAGAACAGAGAACCCATTCTAGTAAAAGCTATGAATATAATGATTCACAATAACCTTACTACTCAAATAAAGGAGGCGCAACAAGGAGTTTTAAAAGACGGAAATTTAAAGGATGAAATACCCAAAGGATCAGAGAAGCATCTTGATATTCGAGAAGACAAAACCCGGTATAGGGCTGAAAGAATTTGGGTACCAAAATTTGGAGATATGAGAGAAATGGTACTTAGAGAAGCTCATAAAACCAGATACTCAATACACCCTGGAACGGGGAAGAGGTACAAGGATCTCAAGAAACATTTTTGGTGGCCGGGTATGAAAGTTGATGTTGCTAAATACATAGGAGAATGTTTGACGTGTTCTAAGGTCAAAGCGGAGCATCAGAAACCATCAGGTCTACTTCAACAACCCGAAATCCCAGAATGGAAATGGGAAAACATTACCATGGATTTCATCACTAAATTGCCAAGGACTGCCGGTGGTTTTGATACTATTTGGTTAATAGTTGATCGTCTCACCAAATCAGCACACTTCCTGCCAATAAGAGAAGATGATAAGATGGAGAAGTTAACATGATTGTATTTGAAGGAAGTCGTCTCCAGACATGGAATACCAATCTCTATTATCTCTGATAGGGATGACAGATTTATTTTAAGATTCTGGCAGACATTATAGCAAGCATTAGGAACTCGTCTAAACATGCGTACTGCCTATCATCCAAAAACTGATGGACAAAGCGAAAGGATGATACAAACGCTTGAAGACATGCTACGAGCATGTGTTATTGATTTCGGAAACAGTTGGGATTGACATCTATCGTTAGCATAATTTTCCTACAACAACAGCTACCATTCAAGCATTGAGATGGCACCGTTTGAAGCACTTTATTGTAGAAAGTTCAGGTCTCCAATTTTTTGGAGTGAAGTAGGGGATAGACAGATTACGGGTCCGGAGATAATACAAGAAACTACCGAGAAGATCATCCAAATTCAACAACGATTGAAAATCGTCCAAAGTCGACAAAAGAGCTACGCTGACATTAAAAGAAAAGATATAGAATTTGAAATTGGAGAGATGGTCATGCTTAAAGTTGCACCTTGGAAAGGCGTTGTTCGCTTTGGTAAA
Organism: Rutidosis leptorrhynchoides; assembly: GCF_046630445.1. Lineage (NCBI taxonomy): Eukaryota > Viridiplantae > Streptophyta > Magnoliopsida > Asterales > Asteraceae > Rutidosis > Rutidosis leptorrhynchoides. The sequence goes on from NC_092339.1 coordinate 184,194,656, forward strand.
CGAGGGAAATTAAACCCAAGGTATATTGGACCATTGAAGGTTATTGATCGCGTCGGACCAGTAGCTTACCGACTTGAGTTACCTCAATAACTCACGGCTGTACATAACACTTTCCACGTCTCGAATTTGAAGAAATATTTTGCTAAAGAAGATCTCACTATTCCGTTAGACGAAATCCAAATCAACGAAAAACTTCAATTTATCGAAGAACCCGTCGAAATAATGGATCGTGAGGTTAAAAGACTTAAGCAAAACAAAATACCAATTGTTAAGGTTCGATGGAATGCTCATAGAGGACCCAAGTTCACCTGGGAACGAGAAGATTAGATGAAGAAGAAATACCCGCACTTATTTCCAGAAGATACGACAACACCTCCAACTTCTTAAAATTTCGGGACGAAATTTATTTAACGGGTAGGTACTGTAGTGACCCGAACTTTTCCATGTTTATATATATTAAATGAAATTTTTATTTACATTATTAAGTGTTTCCAACATGTTAAGCAATCAAACTTGTTAAGACTTGATTAATTTAAATAGGTTTCATATAGACAATTGACCACCCAAGTTGACCGGTGATTCACGAACGTTAAAACTTGTAAAAACTATATGATGACATATATATGATTATATATATAGTTAACATGATATTATGATAAGTAAGTATCTCATTAGGTATTTTAACAATGTGTTATATACATAAAATTGAGTTTATTGAATTAAGAAACTCGAAACGATATATATAACGATTATCGTTATAACAACGTCTCACTAAATACATATGAATCATATTAAGATATTGATACACTATGTTTAATCATGATAAATGATAAGTAAACATGTCATTAAGTGTATTAACAATGAACTACATATGTAAAAACAAGACTACTAACTTAATGATTTCGAAACGAGACATATATGTAAAGATTATCGTTGTAACAACATTTAACTGTATATATATCATACTAAGATATATTAATATATCATAATATCATGATAATGTAATAATTTTACATCTCTTTAGATATAATAAATAATGGGTTAACAACATTTAACAAGATCGTTAACCTAAAGGATTCAAAACAACATTTACATGTAACGACTAACAATGACTTAACGACTCAGTTAAAATGTATATACATGTAGTGTTTTAATATGTATTCATACACTTTTGAAAGACTTCAAGACACTTATCAAAATACTTCTACTTAACAAAAATGCTTACAATTACATCCTCGTTCAGTTTCATCAACAATTCTACTCGCATGCACCCGTATTCGTACTCGTACAATACACAGCTTTTAGATGTATGTACTATTGGTATATACACTCCAATGATAAGCTCTTAGCAGCCCATGTGAGTCACCTAACACATGTGGGAACCATCATTTGGCAACTAGCATGAAATATCTCATAAAATTACAAAATATTTGTAATCATTCATGACTTATTTACATGTAAACAAAATTACACATCCTTTATATCTAATCCATATACTAACGACCAAAAACACCTACAAACACTTTCATTCTTCAATTTTATTCATCAAATTGATCTCTCTCAAGTTCTATCTTCAAGTTCTAAGTGTTCTTCATAAATTCTATAAGTTCTAGTTTCATAAAATCAAAAATACTTCCAAGTTTGCTAGCTTACTTCCAATCTTGTAAAGTGATCATCCAACCTCAAGAAATCTTTCTTATTTACAGTAAGATATCTTTCTAATATAAGGTAATACTCATATTCAAACTTTGATTCAATTTCTATAAATATAACAATCTTATTTCGATTGGAAATCTTACTTGAACTTGTTTTAGTGTCATGATTCTGCTTCAAGAACTTTCAAGCCATCCAAGGATCCTTTGAAGCTAGATCTATTTTTCTCATTTCCAGTAGGTTTATCCACAAAACCTGAGGTAGTAATGATGTTCATAACATCATTCGATTCATATATATAAAACTACCTTATTCGAAGGTTTAAACTTGAAATCACTAGAACATAGTTTAGTTAATTCTAAACTTGTTCGCAAACAAAAGTTAATCCTTTTAACTTGACTTTTAAAATCAAATAAACACATGTTCTATATCTATATGATATGCTAACTTAATGATTTAAAACCTGAAAACATGAAAAACACCGTAAAACCGGACATACGCCGTCGTAGTAACACCGCGGGCTGTTTTGGGTTTGATAATTAAAAACTATGATAAACTTTGATTTAAAATTAGTTCTTCTGGGAAAATGATTTTTCTTATGAACATGAAACTGTATCCAAAAATCATGGTTAAACTCAAAGTGGAAGTATGTTTTTCAAAATGGTCATCAAGACGTCGTTCTTTCGACTGAAATGACTACCTCTTACAAAAACGACTTGTAACTTATATTTCCAAATATAAACCTATACTTTTTCTGTTTAAATTCATAAATTAGAGTTTAATATGAAACTATAGCAATTTGATTCACTCAAAATGGATTTAAAACGAAGAAGTTATGGGTAAAACAAAATTGGATATTTTTTTTTATTGTTGTAGCTACGGGAAATATTGTAACAATTCTATACAAATCATATCCAAGCTAACTTATATTGTATTATACATGTATTCTAATATATTATGTAATCTTGGGATACCATAGACACGTATGCAAATGTTTTGACATATCATATCGACCCATCTATATATATTATTTGGAATAACCATAGACACTCTATATGCAGTAATGTTGGAGTTAGCTATATAGGGTTGAGGTTGATTCCAAAAATATATATATACTTTGAGTTGTGATCTAGCCTGAGACGTGTATACACTGGGTCGTGGATTGGGTCAAGATAATATATATCAATTTATTTCTGTACATCTAACTATGGACAACTAGTTGTAGGTTACTAACGAGGACAGCTGACTGAAAATATTTAAAACATTAAAACGTATTAAAAATGTTGTAAATATATTTTGAACATACTTTGATATATAAGTACATATTTGTTATAGGTTCGTGAATCGACCAGTGGCCAAGTCTTACTTCCCGACGAAGTAAAAATCTGTGAAAGTGAGTTATAGTCCCACTTTTAAAATCTAATATTTTTGGGATGAGAATACATGCAGCTTTATAAATGTTTTACAAAATAGACACAAGTACATGAAACTACTTTCTATGGTTGAATGATCGAAGCCGAATATGTCCCTTTTGCTTGGTAGCCTAAGAATTAGGGAACATCACTAATTTTGAGAATTAGTGCACGCCTAATTGACGCAAATCCTAAAGTTAGATCTATTAGGCCTAACGAACCCCATCCAAAGTACCGGATGCTTTAGTACTTCAAGTTTTATATCATGTCCGATGGATGTCCCGGAATGATGGGGATATTCTTATATGCATCTTGTTAATGTCGGTTACCAGGTGTTCACCATATGAATGATTTTTATCTCTATGTATGGGATGTATATTGAAATATGAAATCTTATGGTCTATTATTACGATTTGATAAATATATAGGTTAAACCTATAACTCACCAACATTTTTGTTGACGTTTAAAGCATGTTTATTCTCAGGTGATTATTAAGAGCTTCCGCTGTTGCATGCTAATATATGGACAAGATTTGGAGTCAGCATGCTTGTATTATATTGTTTAAAAATGCATTCGAAATTTACTTTGTTGTAACATATTAATATTGTAAACCAATATGTATTGGTAGTGTGTAAGTGTGATATTTTTTAGATTATCATTTCTGATAATCTAGGTGGTGTCCTTTTAACCTTGTTGATAAAATAAAGGTTATGGTTTGTTTTTAAAAACGAATGCATTCTTTGAAAAACGTCTCATATAGAGGTCAAAATCTCGCAACGAAATCAATTAATATGGAACATTTATAATAAATATGAACGGGACATTTCCGTTTACATTTCAATTCTACTTAGTGTAAGTAGAATCTCTCTTTCTCTCTTATAATCTCTCCATAGATATGTGCTTAAGGCTTAGGAGATAAGTAGATATGTCTTTGAAAGAATGTTGGAAATAGGTGGTCTTCTAGTTTGGCAAAGTGGTGTATTTATATTCCAAGAAAATATTGACAGACAAAACTGCAGTTGAACCACGGTCGACCTTGCAGGTGACCGTACAACTTCTATCAGCATTTCAACATATCCGTTGAAGCTCCTTTTTCTTTGAATTTTTGGATTCTTTACCTAATATAGAGCCTTCAAAATATGCTTAATACACCTAGAAGTTAACTCCATTACCCCTTTGATCTTGGACATATGCATGGAGGTTGACATGTGCTAGCTAAAGAGGAAAGTCCAATGTCCTTGACCATTGTCATTGATTTCCTTAAAAGGTAAATGCAGTTTTTTGTCCCTTGACAAACCACTAGCTTCCAAACTTCATTCCCCAAATCTTTAAACCCTTGTCTTCATCTTTGATGGAAGTATCTTGCCCATTGGAACCTTGTAACAACTACATTGAACTATTTTGAGAACACTTTGACTAGTTGCACTAATCACAAAGATACATCACTACATTCCAAACCTCATACCCATGTCTTCACCAACTTGTCTTTTCTTTGATGGAAGTATCTTGCTCTTTAGAACATTGTTGCATCTCAAATGAACTAGTTTGAATCTAGTTGGAACTTAATGATCCTTGTTACAACCTTGACTAGCTTGAACTAATTACATTTACATACATACAATGGTACTTAAAACTAATGGGAGAACACCTCTTTAATTGGGACTTTAATGACCATTATTAGTATCTTTAAATGACATTATGTAATAGTATAAAAAGATATAACACTTGTGTGTTTAATATTATTTCAAGTTAAATTGTCATTAAGGTGTCATTAGGCATGATTAATCAAGATTAACATCTTTCGGTTCAAAACTCTTTTGAAAACAAAGAAGGTAACTATTATAAGTATGTTTAAAAAGGTTTTGTAAATTATAGATGCCTCAAAGTGGTCTAACTCAAAGTGGTTGAATTTGATTACAGTGAAAACTGCGGTATCCACGGTCGGCCGTGAGGTTGACCGTAGATCAACAGTTTTGTAAAATGGTGCAGTCGTTGGAACAAGACATCTACGGTCAGACCCGCGGTCGACCGTGGTGCAGCCGCATATCAGTTTTTACCAAGTTAATTATTTATGTATTGGTCTTTTGCTAGAGATAGTGTAGGCTTATGAACTTGTGTTGTTCTATACGTTGTTTAAGCACACAAGACTTGGTATTATCATTAAAACAAAGTGGTTAACATTTGAATATTAATATTGGATCTGATGTTAAAGCGAAGGGGTACGAAATAGTTATTATTATTTTTAATAAGAAATACGTTACAAATTACACAAGTTTTTATTATTTACAGATGAGATATACTTAAACCTTGCTACAACACTATAGGCAGTGTACCTAATCGTAGAGTAGTATAGTTTTTAGTAAGTCCAGTTCGTTCCACAGGGAGACGACTTATTTTACACTATATTTTTAAACAATTATATTTGTACAAAATATATATAATTATATATAATAATATATAAAAGGGGGTTTTACTGTTTAATGACCGGTTTGTCGAATTTAAAATCTTAGTCGCAGTTAAAACCTGATGTAAAATATTAAAAATAAATATAACTTAATTTAAAGCGTAAAGTAAATAACAATAATGAAATTGCGATAAATAAAGTGCGATAAAATAAAATTTCGATAATTAAAAAGTACGATAATTAAAAGTGCAATTAAATACAATGACAATAAATAAAAATGTGATAATTAGAAGTGCAATTAAATATGAAAATAAAGGAATTATGCTTATTTAAACTTCCGTAATCATGATGTTTGACGCGTTGATTTTAGTTTTATACCCATGGGTTAATTGTCCTTTGTCTTGGATTATTTAATATGTCCGTCTGGTTTTTGTCCATAACAGTCCATCAGTCATAAATAAAAAGTGCGAGTATCCTTGTCAAATTATCCTTATACCCGAAGTCAAATATTCCAACTAATTGGGGACTTAAACTGTAACAAGGTTTTAATACTTTGTTTAATAATTACACCAGGTTATCGACTGCGTGTAACCCAAGGTTTTAATACTTTGTTATCAATTATGCCAAGTGTCCTTGTACATAATTTCACCCCTGTTTTAATAATTCCATAGACTATTATTCCATTCCCGTGTCCGGTTAAATGAACGATTATTCGTACATATAAATATCCCGCTCATCGTGTCCGATCGAGTGTATATGGTTATTTATAGATATGTCCAATTGTAAATCTTTATATTAAAATTAACAAACTATCATTTAGTTAAACAAATATAAAGCCCATTAATAGCCCATAGTCTAATTTCCACAAGTGTCGTTCTTTTGTCCAAACCCCAATTATGGTACAAAGCCCAATTACCCAATTTTAGTATTTAGCCCAACATCATGATTACTTCGGCTCAAATAAGCATAATAATAACTTAAGTACGAGACATTAATTTAAAAAGGAGAACATAGCTTACATTGATTATTTATCGCGTAGTGTTACATGGACAGAGCTTCGACTTTAAAACCCGTAAAATAACCTTTGCATAACCCAAAACTAATATAATATAATATATATAATTTTATGCGATCGCATGGGTTCTCAGTGTTAATCTCATGCGATCGCATGGCCAGCCTGGCCATGCCCAATTGCTTTGTTTGCTAGCTTGTCGACGTTTTATTTAATTATATAATATAATATATATAATTTTATGTAATTATATATATATTATATTATATTCTTGTGCATAGTAGACTCATAATTTTTGGTCCGTTGCGTCGGGCGTTGATAGTTAGCTCAGATCCCGGTTCCGGATTTTTGAACGTCCTTTCGTATAATTTAATATCTTGTACTTTGCGTTCCGCAACTTGTACTTTTGTCATTTTAGACGTTTCTCATCAATAAATTGAACCACTTGGATTGTATCTTGTACATTTGAGCTTTTTGGTCATTTACGTCTTCAAGTCGTCGTTTTCGCCTTTTGTCTTCGCACTTATTTAATATAAACGATTACAACTTAAAATAGGACAATTACAACTAAATAATTTACATATTTGGAGGATATTGCTACTAAATATATGTTCATTTGGAGCACTATCAAATATCCCCACACTTGAACATTGCTTGTCCTCAAGCAATACAGAACTTGAAATTAAATCACACGAATCACTTCTTTATTCTTCACACTTTATACATTAGTATTTTGATACGGCGGTATAAACAATGATAGTAACGATGTGGTTTACAGTCCCACATGACTATAAAAATTTAGATCCTTAAGGAAATTGGATCTTTATCAAAACATTTGATCTTTTGAAAATTCATTCTAGCTTTTACCCTAGATAAGTTTTCCGGAATACCCCTTCACCGGTGTATGCAAAATGTTTTTGTGGGTTTGGTGGCTTTTAGATTTGAAAATTTTAGCTCAAAACTTATGGTTTTGTGTCACCCACTTGCTAACCTTGTATTAGGAAAGCAACACGTCCAGTATACTTGCTCCGTATATTACCTTTCGGTAAACTACCGTCCGGTTGTAAAGGAAAGCGTTGAACAAGCAACTATTAGGACGATGTCTAATGACATGCAGATGTTCATGGTCTACAACATGTCAGATGCAATTACTATCCTTTGTAGGAGCAATAGTAAAGATCACCCTATAAACTTTTTCGGTCTGGCACAAGGTCCTGTCTTCGACCATGCTATGCAACCACCGTTCTTACGGTTGACACCCGAATTGGTTCAGGTGACCAAATGAATTCCAGGTGAATTCCTAGGATTTTACGTTCAATGGTAATGAACGTATTGAAAATGGGTTTTCAGAAAACAAATCGATTTTAATTTGATCAAAATATTTTCTCGTTTAAGCTCGAGTTTATATATCATCGAATTCCATGAGTTTGTAATTCTCAATCTTTAAAGTCAATCTCAAGGATTGAGTAATATCAGTCTTAAAAGCTGATTTTTAATCTTTAAGGAGATTATCCTTCCTGGGGGTCTGATTCATTAGTCTTATCAAGCTAATTTGCACGGCGCCCTCCCCATTTTACGAGACAGATCCTCTCATGATTAGGATAAGTTTGACCACTTGGTGACTCTGTTTGATGCTGAGGTCCGTGGATTTCCTGCTGATTTTAGAGATGACTTTTCTAGATTTTTCGTCAACCTACAGCTGGTCTGGACGAAAACTTCTTGACCTAAATCAAGAAGCGCGTGTCTTTTTTGGAAGACTTTACTTCCATTTAATGATGAAATTGATTCATCGTGTAGATCCATCTTTTCTTTTATCTTTATTATAATATTGCGGGTAAAACAGTCAATTTAGTCCAAAACAAAAGCACCTGCAATAACTTTACAGAAACATGTGATAGATAGTTTTTTTAATTGAATAACTTGGTACATTATCCCCACACTTAGTTTCTTTCTTTGCCTTTTTATTCTCCTTTATTCTATTTTAAATGAATTCAATTGTTTCAGGGTGTTTCTCAATTTATGTCCTTTCCGAGGTAACGATAATTTCAGTATTAACACCTAGTTTTCATCGTTCATAAATATGTATAAACATGATTTTGAATTCATTTAGTTGAAAATTTTTCAAATTTTCACAAAATTTGGCAATTAAACCAAGTGTAAACCTGAGAGAATTTATAACCCTTCCCCACACTTGAGATCATGCAATGCCCTCATTTGCATGAAATCAGACTCTAATTATAAATTCATGAGGGTGATTAGTGCAGAAAAGTAGTTAAAGATACCCAGTTTTGTAATTACAAAGCTCGTCGAATGATAGATGGCGCACATCATCGTTCATTCCTTCTTGTTTTATCATACATGTTTTTCTTCAAAAACGGTTGCTTTTCTGAATTGTTTTCTAATCTTTGAAAATGCGTCTTTTACCCTAGCTTATTATGCATGTTTATTAACGAGTTATGCACTAACCCGAACCCCGAATTTAACGTTAAGTGGGGTTAGACTTCCCCACACTTAGCTGACGACATGTGAAGTCGGTAGAATAAGTTCCACGAATTAGAATAGTGAGCCAGTTATTTACATCTCGGGTGGTGTATAATATATCAATGGGTTTAAAGTTTAGAACCACCCGATCGTCACTACTTAATTCTTTTTTAAGTGTAGCTTTTAGTAAATAGAAATGTCTCTTTTCTGGTTCTTGGTCCAATGGATCGATATACACCGATATACATATTTCTATAGGGTGGACAATTCCTAACATTTCCTTCCGTTTATTCTCTGGATCAAAGTTTTCACCTCTATTACCCAATTGGGTGAAATCCGAGGTGTCATTATCTATTACAGCTCGTAGTTCATCTTCGGTAGATGACTCATCTATTGAGAATATTGGTTTGGAAGGTTGTGGAATGGTGAATTTCTGGATCGAAGTAGATTCTTTTTCATTAACAGTACTTATCGGTCCCACCACTTTGGTCTCGGGGGTAAAGTTTTCAATGTTATCATTTTCCCAAGCGTACCAATTTGTCACCCTTACTTCTTCTTCATTCATTGATTGATCGATGATTTCGTCGGTAGAGGCTAATGTGTCGATATGTTGTGAAATTGGTAAAGCTGAATAAAAAGTATCATCGGGATAGTTGGTGATTTCGGAGCTCTCGAATTCAACAAAATTCGATGATATGAGATTTTCTTGTACATGACTCCTCAGATCAACAGGTGTGTAGTCTGATAGAGTTTCAGCTTGCCTATTTACAAACTCTCTCATTTGTTCATTTTGAGCATCAAGTTCTTCGAGTTTGCTTTTCATATAATCTAAAGAATTTTCAGACACATAATTTTCCTCGTCTTCTAGTTGTGGAGTTTGGAAATATTCTTGGGAATAATCCCAATTTGAATTGTATTCCTCATAATCATTCCATTCAGGTTCCATGGGTGCGTAATTTTCTATAGGAACATAATAATAACATTCCCATGTTGAATGATAATCTCCACAGATTTCACAACCAGTTATTGTTCCGTCATTCGTGATCCAAGATTGACCGAACGAATTTTCATCAACACTCATTTGAGAGTATTGATTTAATTGATTTCGCATGTCAGAAAGAGTTTCCAAAATATTCTCGAAATTTTCCATAATGCGCTTATTACTAAATTTTAGCTACAATGTGGTGCATTTACTTAATTATCCTATTAGTTATAAAAATAAAAATTATATAAGTTATCAAATTAATAGACTTTTCTGATTTTGCCCACGTTTCGAATAACCAATAGATGCAGCAGGGAGCCAGAACCCTTTAAATCGGAAGCTCACAACTCAGCCACTAATAAATCCAACTATTACTACGAACCAGAAAATTTGGATGTCT